>NC_136067.1:113800286-114117786 GCF_964261635.1 Lissotriton helveticus | reverse complement strand
GAGTTAGTCATTCAAAATTTCAGAATGAAGCACTGCAAACAGGAGGCCCTCTGGAAAGATAGGAGACAGTTATAAGCCCGTTGAACCTTTCCATATGGATGGTCTGAACGTTTCCTCTCACTACTGGTTTAAACATTCTCCTTGAGGTGAGGGTTAATAAAACATCACTTGTAGCAATTTACTGTTAAAGTATGTTAGTCAACAAACTGGCTTGTGTGTACCACAGGTAATAAGCCCTGTTCCTATCTATTTATATACAATTTGTATTACTCTGTATATAACATCCTATCTGCAGTATGTTGTATACATCAGTTGTCATACTACATGTAGACCTCTTTGTGATTGATAGATATATATATATATATATATACACACACATATAATCAGTTTACATACTCCACTAAATATATATCCATCGTATGTCCTCCGAACATAGGAGCCCCCAACCCTTCAGGGCAGGGGCCTGAATATATATATATATAATCATTTTACATACTCCACCAAAGGCGCACTACAAAAAGGAGCAGCAAGTAATACCTATGCAAAAGAAACAGTTGATGGGCGGAATGCTGGACAATGCAAACATTTATTTGCGGGTTTATAGCGCGTGAATAAACTCCCGAAGGAGTATCTCTGCGGGCATTCACCCCAAGTCACAAGCATCTGGGTTAAATCCATCATTCTTTTGCTCACCGCACCACCCCAGTTTGGACCCAGCCATATGCAAATCAGTCTTGACCCTGTTCCTTGTGAGCAACCCAGAAACCGGTCCCAGGATGCTTGTTTCCCCTGAGTTTATCATCCTGTTGATTTCTGTAGGTTACTGATCTGCATCCCCCAGATGCCGTGTTGTAAAGATCGTAATCTTTTCGTCTACAGTGTAGACGAAAAGATTACGATCTTTACAACACGGCTTCTTTTCACAACATTAGCTCCTCCTGATTTCCTTTCGCAACTGTAGGATACATGCTAAGTTTTCACACAACAGCAGACTTTTAGGCTCCTCTTTTTCCCCAGAACAAATACCAATACACTAACATTTTTGAGCTGCACCTATGTAACTTTAAACGTATACTCCAGCTTTACGGTACATTTATAGCTTTTATCTAAATAAGTCAGATACATTGCTTTGGCTCAACTCAACATATTTTAATGTCTTTCGGTAAAATAATCAAGCATTTGCAATATTATAGGTCTCACATTTACGTGAGTCTGAGCTATTGACATTGCAAATAACTGTCTTTTTTTTTTTTTAAACATATTTTAATTGCATTGTCATTTACAATGCCAATAGCTTAAACTCGCATAAACGCGAGACCTAATGCATTGCAAATGCTTGTTTGTAAAGCGCTCTGACTGACACCTCTGTGTGGAGTATGCGCTACATAACTCATAAATAATTATATGGTCCAGCCAATTGAAGACGGCCTATAGCAGCCTGTGCCTACTTTTGCCCGATCCAGTAGCAGTGGGCCGGTCGTGGCTAACAGCCAATAATTTCCTGTTGGCATTGCCCAGCCCACTTTGTTTTCTATAAAGAATGTCGCAGCTCATCCAATTTCACGCTGTGTGAGCCTCGGCACAAACATACGTCAGACGTACAAACAGGGCACGGAGGCAGGGGGCAGCCAGGCCCCCTCACGTGCTGATGGTTTCAGCCCTTCATTTGGGGAGAAGCGCCCCCCCTCCTCCTCCGGTTCATTTCTAGAGCTGGTTTATTTCGGGCTTTTCTTTTTTCGTGCTCTAGTTCTGCGAGACCCCGGGGTTTCTCTCCGGAGGATGCAGTTACCATCGGCTTCCTGCATGGAGGACCACAGACCGGAGGGAGGGAGGAAGAGGGGGTGGAGGCACGTGTGAGGAGAAGAAAGGGGTGAAAGAAAGGGAGAGTGGTGCGTTTAGAAGGAAAGGGTAGGGGTGAAAGAAAATGGGAGGATAAAGGTGAAAGGTGGAGCGCAAAGGTAAAGAGGGGGAGCAAGAATGAAAACTGAGGGTATGGGGCAGGTGAGACGAGAAAGAAGGGGTGAAAGAGAGGGGGAGTGAGCAAAGAAGTCAGAGGTGGGAAAGAAGGAAAGGGTAGTAGGGGGTGAGAGAAACTGGGTGAATGAAAGTGAAAGGTGGAGAAAACTAGAGAGGAGTGAGCAGGAGAGAAAGAGGGAGGGTGAATGCGCGAGAAAGAGGGCGAGAGAGGAAGGGGAAGAAAGACAGTGTCTGGAAGAACGAAAGTATGAGAGTTAGAGAGAGGAGAGAGGGCGAGGAAGGGAGAGAGGGCGACAAGAGAGAGCTGGAGAGGCAGGGTGCTAGAGAGATCCGAAGATGGAAAGAGAGAGGGACGAGGGAGAAGAGACTGGGCTGATGAGAGAGATATCGATAAGGAGAGAAAGATGTGTGTGTGTGTGTGTGTGTGTGTGTAAGAGAGAGAGGATGAGTGAATGAGGCACAGAAAGGAGGGGGCATGAGAAACAGAAAGCTGAATGGGACAGTGGAAAGAGTGAAACAGTAAGGAAGAGAGAGGAGCTAAAAGCGGCAAAACACAACTAGGAGAGGGAGAATTGGGAGGCAGAAAGAGTGTAAGGGAGGGCGGGTGACGGATGGGGTCACTGGAGGCCGTTTTATCAAGGTCCAGGGCCAAATAAAATGCCGCAAAATTGCCGCTAAATTTCCATATTTGTGCCGCTAAATTTCCATTTTTGTGCCGCTAAATTTGCTAATCCATGCCGCTATATCCTGGGGGGTCTGATTGATGAACTCACTGATAACAAAACAGAAAATGCTATCAGATGGATGCTAACAACTTTGGCGCTGTTTGACGAATCTTCATGACATTTTTAAAACTAGCATGCCAGTCAATTCTACTGCTGTCTGGAGAGTTTTGTGGTAATTTGTGAAGCGGGGGCTGAGAAAAAGAGGGAGAGCAAATCGCAAGGGCATAGTCGAAAGATTTGATTATCGATGCCAGGGCTGCTACAGAGACATTCAATAGCGTGGGGCTAATGGAGGAACCCTGGGGAACTCCACACGGAAGATAAAAAGTTTCAGACTTAAAAGGATCTAAGGCTAGAAATTGCAATCTATCTTCAAGAAAAGATCTCAAAAGGTTGAGAGCTGGCCCCTGCACCCTATGGTGGCAACGGATTGGCTGCCATCCCTTCAACCCGGAAGTGGTGGCAGCCATCTAGAAAAACAGGGAAAGAAACACAAGGGGGCAGGGAAGGAATACCCGGACCCTCTAGGCAATGGTATTGTCTGTGGGGAAAGACCTTGACAGGGATAAGTTCTAAATCAGAGTGAGTGAGGGGCTCTACATCTTAAACCTCCCAGGTATCACCTGATGCACCAGGGCATAGAGGTGCAAAATTCTCAGCTGCCAAATAAGGGCTTGGGCTGCCAGTGTTGGATTAAGACTCTCGGGATCTTTGAGGAGACAGCATGGGAAATCAGAGAGGTAGTGGAGGCAAGAGAGGTGAAGGTAAAAGTGGAGGAAGTGGAGGTGATGATGGAGGAGGGGCAGAAGGTTAGGCTTTAGACCTCTTGGGATACCCATGAGTTTCTGATGCTTCGAAATCCTTGATGGCTAGCTAATGTTTCAGTGGCAAATTCTTATCCGATGTCGCAATCATTCTTGGGCATGTGTGCATGACAATTTTACTTTGTCTCACATGCAGATTGTACTGAAGCTTTTCCAGGTCGAGGTGTACCTCAACATCAAGGCCTCAGCATCGAGGAAGGCTTCGGCTGCGAAGGTGGCTGCTCCAGGGACTCTTCCGCTTTGAACATACAACTGGGGTGTCAGTCCCAACGTGCATCTTTGAGGTAGATCAAGGGCTTTAGCTAAGTCAGTCCTCTGCTCCGCAGCTTTACTTCGGTGTCAGCCAGTGCTGAAGAACCTGAAGGGGGTGCAGTTTTGCCACTGGGCTCCGAGGAGCCTGATTCAAGGCATTCAGGCATGGGCTGGGAGCTTGGGCGACTCACTGTTGGAACTGGCACTTTCTAATTGGCTAAGGCGATGCTCCAGCCAGGCAGAACCTACCACGCCGACAGGGGCAGGTGATTACACACACTGTATAACCTGCGATTGCCCTTGGGTAGCTTGGCACTGAGCAGTCAGGCTTACCACAGAAGCAATGTGTAAAGCACTGGCACAGAACTCATTCACAATAAATATCTTGAGCATCACAAAAGAAACTTCACACGTGATGTATATGAATAAAGTTTGTATTCAACCCACATAATAATCACCCCAACATGAACATTGTGTATTTCTGGGCATAAATCATATTCCGAATTATTACTAGGAGTACTAGGCCCAGTGAAGTTCCAATAACATCAGTAATATGCACATTTGGGAAAAATCCTAATCTACACCTCCCCTGGCACCCTTATGCGGTGCAACACGTTGTCTACCCCAGGTCCACCCTAGTAATTCTTATAATTCAATACCACAGAGTTATGGGGCGCCCCCCAGGTTACAACAATATCAGAAATATGTACATACAACCAATTATAACACTTTTTAGCAGCGCCGCTGGCTGAGGCCGCTCAGGGAAACCAATGTCAAACATAATGCTTTTCGGGCAAGGAATCAACGTATCAAGCAAACCGCAGACCTGTGTCGTGAATCACAGGCGGTTCTTCACTGTCACTCCCACATGCACGCTCATTCACTCTGCATCAGTACGTGGTGCAACGGGTATCAGACAAGTCTGTACAGAAGCGCTCACACACATACGCACTCGAAACACTAATGCGGTCCAACTGACACCCAGCGGGTCAATTGGTTACACTCTGCAGACCTCGTGGCCCCAAGCCTCACTCGGCCTTCTGCCCTCCAATTTACCCGAACAATCCTACACCCACAGATTGGAGAAACCCCCATCCTCCCCTCGGGCACTATGTTGCACGTACCCAAAGTCACTCTTGGTCAGGGTCCAAAGAAGCAGGTATAGGTATGCAACAAAGTCAATTAGGAGGCAGTCAGCAAAAGGGGTTTGGCAGCCATTCAAGATGTTCACCCACAGGATGCAGAGCAGACACGGGCCGAGGGCAATAGACCGTCACACCAAAGGGGTCCCCAAGGCCTTCTGGCACCAGTCCAGTTCTACGAAGCACAGGGGGGGAGGGGGTCACACAGTCGCTTGACCCACTTCCAACTGTTCTCAGAAGTGTTCCTCCAGCCCAGTCAGTCACCCTCACAACCTAGACCTCAGCCAGGCAATACTACTGGCAACGCTGTGTCGTCGGGGAAGACTAGGTCAGGAGAGGGCAGTTGGTTCACCGTGCTAAGGGCCAAGTGCTGTGGGCAAAGGAAACCGCAGTATGGAGAATGAAGCAAGAGGGGGCATCTCAGAAGGAGGAGGCATCCCGTCAGGCACTCACGCGATCAAAGTGTTGAAAATTCCATAACGTACTGGAAATTAGATATAAGGACCCGGTGCACTTCGATATTGGTCACATCAGACAGTTCCAGTCACACACACAGGCGAAAGTTCAGCAATGCCTCACGAGGTAGAATAAGGCACTATTACAGTTAAACCCCTCACCTCCGAGTGTCGCAACTTGTGAATCGGACACTGCACGCAATGAGAATTCAGCTGGCGTGTTGCACAATCGACAAACTGGGCCCCACTCGTTTCCGCAACCACTAACTAGACGCTTATGTGTGCCAAGGTCCCCACAATGCGGGGGGCCACACACAGTAGATGCGGGCCAGACTTTGGAGGCTCTGCACAAGGCGATCCGGACTCCAGGCACAATTCTTAGTTCCACGCATTGCTACCAGCTGGAATCCAGCAGACAAAGTGGGCACTTGAGAGGGCATCGTGCTTCAGTTGTCACAGGTGCACGGTGTGGGTCCCTTGTTGGAGATCTTTGATGTCCTGAGACTTCCGAAAGAACTGGGGGTAAGCTCACAAACCCTTGGAGAGCACAGTTCAGAATGCCACACAGAAGCAGGTAGTCGACCCAGGCCAGACACTATTAAGGAAGGGCATGCAGTCCCTTTCAATGGCAGTGATCCTCCTTGAGCTCAACAGAATCCTCTGGCAATGTGCACCACACAGTACCAGGTTCTCCAGCCCTACGGCCCCACAAGCGTATCTCACCCTTTGCTGCAGGATGGTACCAGTAGTTCTACTGGAGTGTGCAATTGATGTTGGGGGTGACAAATGCAAAAACAACAGTTGACTGTGGTTAAAAAGGTCTCCCTTTGAACCACAAATGCTTCCCTTAAATTTTAGTCCTGTCTGCCATGGGGGAGTGGAATGTAAATCTTAATCTTTAGTGGGGCCAACTTTCAGTAGTGGAATTTCTATGCAAATCATGACAAAGCATCTTCACCATTGGCAAGGGGTTGTTGCTGCGAATCCAATGATAGGAAGCATCATGAGGCTGCTCCACTGCAATCCAATGTTGCAGCCTGAAGTAATACCAACCATTTCCCAATGTTAGCTTATGTGAAGAGAAAACCTCTGAGGTAGCGAAAACACAACTGGTTATTCCTCACTGTCGGGGCAGAGGGGCACACCTGTGTACCTGCCCTGTCTTTCACCTACCTCTCCCTTAACCCACCTCTCCCTTCACCCATTAGGACACACCCTCGGGGTACTCGGATGGCAGTGAAAAGTCCTCTCAGGGTGGCTAGTGCCTTAAACAGGCCAGTCTAAGTAAACGTGCAACTGCGTGCATCAGCTTGCAATGGCAGGCTGGATACGTATTTCAGAACACCATCAGTGCACAACACACACCAGCCTGCAATGGCAGGCCGAACACGTAGTTATGAGCACCATCAGTGCAAAACGCATATCAGCCTACAACAGCACACTGGACACATATTTAGGAGCACCACTGGTGTGAGTGCGCAAACCAGCCTGCAATGGCAGGCAGGCCCCATATTTCGAAGCACCATTGTTGCGAGTGCACACACTAGCCTGCTGAGACAGGCTGGCCACTTACTTAGGAGCATCCTCGGGAAAAGTGCGCACAACAGCCTGCAATGGCAGGCCGACCACACATCTAACCCCCTTGGTGCCAAGCGCACACCAGCTGGGTGTATGTGAACCCACCGGCCCGCCATGGCAGACCTGACCGACGTTTGAAAAACCTAAGCTGAGCATCCCTTTGTAACGTGTGTAGGAAGGGCACGTGCACTTTCAAGCTGCACTCCGGGGTGGCTCCTCCGTTATGCAGGGGAGCATCTCCCCAATTGTCACAAAGCCGGGAGATAAAAAAAATGATGGTAAAACTATTTATTATCATTTTCTTTTTCCCTGGCACAGTTGAGTGGCCCGAGTCTAGGTCAGGGCCATTGTCTATGACAACGGTGGAAGGCAGGAGGAGAGTTGCACACTGTAAGTGCTCATGTCTGTTTGGCTGGCCATCTTAGGGCAGAAACAGACATTCGTACTTACATCTCTCCAACCCAGCTGTATTGCACAGCCGGGTTGGAGAACAGTCCCAGGCACTGTCTGAGCAGCAAACCAGGCCGCTCAGACCAATCCTGGTGCTACTCTCATGCTAAATATAGCATGAGAGTAGCGTTGTGACTGGTTGTGGAGTCTGGGAGCCTGTGCAGTGCATGCAATGTAATCCTGGAAGAAGCTAGATTCTGGTAGCGGCAGGGCCAGGTAAGTCTTTTTTTTAATATATATATATTATTCCCTTCCCCACGCGTGCTGCCCCACCACTTGGTTTTGATTTCAGCCACCAATGACTGTACTTACAGTGGGAAAGTCCCCCTGGCCCTAAGGCCTGAACCAGGGAATCGGCCACACCAAGGAAATGTCCCACAGAGAGAGACGATCCCCTCTGTAGGGAAGATCCACATGGGGGTCCATTCCTACCCGGGAAGTACACATGCAGATGTGCCTACCCAGCCACTCACCTACCCCGGTTTGGTGGTAGTGAATGGCCCCCTCAGGGTTGGCTATGGAGTGAGACTAGCCAACCGGAGTATGAGACTTTTTTGACAAGCTATTATGTGGGTGCACAATCAGTGCGGCATCTCTCTTTTAGCCTGTGTCACACCCGTCCTGGGCATGTGGTGTACCTTTTTTTTTTTAATTTAAATATTTTTATTTTCATCATAACAAAACAGTTAGGACAGCTCCTCAAAATTATTTCCGTTACGGTACATCATGCACATGTAAGTCAGCGGGGACATACCGGTCATTGGTAGTCCAGGGCTTTACGGGGAAGAAACATAAGTGGACACATAACATAACACATCATAACTACATATTCGGCGAAATGTCCACATTCGATCAGTCTATGTCCTCATCCTCCCCAGTGGTACGTGGTGGCTCGCAAATACAACCCCTGAACCTGTTCCAGGCCCCCCATATTCCCTCCCATTTACCTGGACAGCCTCGATGGATGAAGACAGCCCTCTCCGCTACCATCGCCTCATCCATATCTTTACACCATTTGTTGAGGGTCGGGGAGACCGCCGATCCCCACAACAGAGCAATGTTGCGCTTTGCTATCGCCATACCCAACATTACCTAGTCTAACTGGCGATGGTTCAAATAGTTAGGCTCCCACACGTTAAGCAAGCAGTGGCGAGGCTCCGGCAACAGAGAGATACCAATCGTCTGAGAAATAGTACGCATCACTGCTGCCCAGTACGTCATCATGTGTCTACAGTCCCAAATGGTATGGAAGAACGCTCCCTCCTCTCCACAATTACGAAGACAGTATTTATGAGTGGCCCTACCCATTTTGTACAAGGTCGTCCTGGTGTAATAAGTGCGGTGCAGTATCTTTAATTGGACCAGTTTTAATCTGGAGGGGATAGCGGTTTCACAGGGTGAGGCAAGGGCCTCCTGCCATTCTGAGTCGTCAAAGGGACCCACCTCTTCAGTCCAGTTAAATTTCAATTTTGACATTGCATCCGGAAGGTTATTAATGAGTTTCCTATAAGTGAAGGAAGTGGCCTTATCTGTCATGTGGTCCGTCAGAAGTCTGTCCTCGAGCGGGGACGACTCCTGTAAGACAGTACCCCGTGGTATAACCGAATGTAATGCGTGTGCAATCTGCAGGTACCTGAACCTCTCCGTCTGAGACATGTCATATTGCGTTTGCAGGTGGCTAAAGTCGACCACGTCACCCTTTCTCCACAAATCTCCTATCACCGATATACCAATGGAGTCCTAAGCCTGGAACCCCTTGCTGTTCCGAAGGAAGCCCAATTGCCAGGAGTCCCATAGTGGCGTCATTTGTGTGATAACATCCCTGCATCTAAGACGTCTATTGGCCTTGTACCACAGCTGTATTGAGTGGTGAGTCGGACCCATCAGGTCCAACGGAGGACGGCGGGAGTAGAGATTACGGAGTAGACCCCTACCCTCAAGGGAGTGCCTATCTGCAGAGTACGCCGGCTCAGTCTGCGGGGCATGTAACCAGAAATTAATCTGTTTAAGATGAACCGCCCAGTAGTAGAGTTCAATGTTCGGGAGGGCTATCCCTCCATCGTACCAACTTCTAGTCAGTTTGTCCTGGGCGATTCGAGGCGGTCGGGCCACCCAGAGCAGGTGAGACACTGTTGCAGCGATTGCCTTAAAGTAGGTCGGTGGGACCAGAAACGGGGAATTTTCAAGCACATACAAAAAGCGCGGCAACGCCATCATTTTGTACAGCGCCTCCTTTCCCAGGAGCGTGAGGGGAAGAGTCTGCCATACTTTAACGTCGCGTTTAAATCTTTCCAGTAGTGGTCGAAGGTTCAAATCGTAAAATTCGTCAGGATCTGAGGTAATAAGAATACCTAGATATTTGAATGGTGCCGTCGCGACCCGTAGGGGACAGCTCCGAGGAAGCATGGGCGGTGTGCCAGTCAGAACATGAAGGACGGACTTGGTCCAGTTGATCTTATAACCGGACACCCTACCAAATTTCTCACAGACATTCAATAACTCGGGATAGATTTCTTGGGGGAGGTGAGGTATAAGAGTATATCATCCGCATACAGCCCATATGCTGGAGCAGCGCAAATAGGTATGGCCATTCGACATTGTCGAACGCCATGGTTGCGTCCAGGGAGAAGATGACTGCCGGTTCTTCTATAAGTGCCGAACGGGCCATGACTGCATGAAGTCGTCGAAGATTAAGAGCCGTGCTCCGATGCGGCATAAAACCAGATTGGTCCGGGCTAATCAGGGATGCAAGGTGGGGAGTCAGCTTTAAGGCGAGTAATTTAGCTAGTATTTTGGGCTCAGCATTAATGAGAGATATCGGACAGTAGGAAGTGCAGTCCGCAACCGGCTTGCCAAGCTTATGAAATGCAAATATCGTCGCTAGCCGCTGATCTCTCGTTAGCTCCCCACGCTCAAGCCTATCCGCTAACATGCAGAGAAAGAAAGGGGCCGTCGTTTGCATCGTCCTCTTATGGAGTTCAACTGGGAGTCCATTCGGACCCAGCGCCTTGCCAGATGCCAGCGCATAGGTAGCAGCCTGCACCTCCTCGGTCGTAATATCCGCCTCCAAGAGAAGCACTGCTTCCGAGGAGAGCCTTGGTATCGTGAGATCCTTGATATAGTCATAGGCCTCCGAGACTGTGTAGGGCGCCTGGGGGGCATAGATTCGTTCATAGTGGTCCGCCAACATATTAACTATACCAGCGGGATCAGAAACCATGGAGCCTTCAGGGGACATCAATTGAGCTACGACTCTGGACGCCATGTCCTTTCTGTTCAGCATCTTCCCTGCCTTGTCTCCCAGCTCGTATACCCTATGTCGGGTGGATTGGATCGTGGCGTGAAACATCTCCCTCCGTAGGGCCAGGATCTCGGCCTGCTTAAGTTGAACCGTACGTGCGGCTCCAGGAGACGGGTGGGTCTCCTGGCACGCAACAGCCAAAGATAGTTAAGTCTCGAGGCCATCCAAAGTCGCCCGCTGCTCCCTCCTATGCCCTGTGATCGAGGCCATCGCCTGCCCCCGCAGGACTGTCTTGTAAGCCTCCCAGAGCGTACTGGGGGAGTCCACCGATCCCTGATTTTCTTGGAAGTACTGCTTAGTGGTGACCGTGAGGGCCGCCATGACTGGGGCCACCTGAAGGAACCCGGCGTGTAACGGAAACATTCGTCTCCTACCCATTCGGCGAAGGGAGTATGTTAAAAGAAGTGGGGAGTGGTCTGAGATACCTCTCGGGCGTACTGTGACCTCTCGAAGGCCTCGTAGAGCGTCTGCGGACAGCAGGAAATAGTCAATGCGTGTGTGACAGGTGTGTACTGGGGAGTAGAAAGTGAAGTTTGTCTCTAGAGGATGCTTGAACCTCCATCCATCTGTAAGACCTAGGGCCTCCACTAGACCAAGAAGACGTCGCCCACCCCGCGGCTCCGTCCTAGCAGGGGATCTATCTAGGGTTCCATCAATGACATCGTTAAAGTCGCCCCCTATCAGGAGTGTCGCAGCTGGAAGTGCAAGGAGAAATGCCATGAGAGCTGTGTGAGCTTGCGCGTGGAGTGCAGGGGGTATGTACACAGACACCAGATTAAACATTAATCCCTCCCATTGACAGGTTAACGCTGCGAATCGGCCCTGGTCATCAACCCGAGTTTGGTGCACCAAAAGGGGAAAGTTTTTCTTAATAAGGATCCCAGTACCTCTTGAACCTGAGGAGAATTCAGCATGGGCCACCATCTTGTAGCCCCACCTGTCCATAGCCCGGGTCGCCGACCCCACTAAGTGTGTTTCTTGCAAGAATACCACCGCTGGGCCACATCGCTTCAGATACTGCAGCACCAGACCCCTCTTCACCTTATCCCCCAAGCCACGCACATTCCAGGTAAGCAGAGTGAGGGCCGGGAGAGGAGCCTGTAACTCCTGCGCCTTAGTCTCAGCCATTATCGGTGGGGAGGCGAGTCAAACACCCAGTAGTGCAATTATCCCGCAAAGCTGACATAGTGTGATAGAAAGCTGTCCTGTAGAGAAAAACACATCGAAATGCAACCTCTAGAAACACAATAGGAACAACAGAATCAGTTGCAACCAAACCCTTCCCACCCAAAAAACCGACCCCCTCCCTGCCTCCCTGCTCAGCAAACTCAAAACTGCCCGCCACCCCAACACAGCAGAGCGCTCCTTCCCACTCATAGTTGCAATACTTGCGATCCGGGGTAAGAGTCCCATGAGCCGACAGCCAGTTCGGAGTCCTTCAGGCACCCCCAGTCCACAGCAACAAGGCAGCCAAAAGAACAAAGTGGATGCTACTACAGTCAATGCAAAGACGTTGCCATAGTATGGTCACGTTCATTCCTCCTCCGGGATAGTGTCTTGTCGAGGCTCGTGGCCATCAGGGCCTGGATCATCCGGGGAATCTTTACCTTCGCGGCGGCGATGTGGTTTAGGTCTTCGATCTTTTCTGTTCGCAGGGCGCCATCCCTCCAACCACTCCTGTGCTGCCTCCGGCGTATCAAAGAACCAGGTCTGTCCACCATCTATCACTCTCAGCTTCGCGGGGAAAAGCATTGAATAGGGTACCTCCTGCGCCCGGAGTCGTTTCTTAACCTCGAAGAAGCTCCTTCGCCTCCTGGAGACAGCCGCCGTGTAATCCGGGAAGAAGGTGATGGTCGAGTTCTGAACCCGGATAGGGGGAGAGATTCTTGCCGCCTGGAGAATGGCATCTCGGTCCCTAAAGTTAAAAAGGCGAGCCAGGACAGGTCTTGGGGGGGCCCCTAGTTTAGGCCTGCCCCCTGGGACTCGGTGGGCGCACTCCACGGAGAAGAAGTGGGAGAGGCCCTTTGGTTGTAGCCTGGTTTTGATCAGCTCTTCAACGTAGAGGTCCATAGCCTGGGACGTCTCCGACTCCGGAATACCTATAATCCGCACGTTGTTGCGTCTTGCGCGCCCCTCCTGGCCATCCAGCTTCTCCATCAACATCTTGTTGTCCTTTTCAAGACGGGCCACTGACATTTGCAGATCCAAGGTGTCCTGGACCAGAGATTTCGACACTATCTCCACCTCCTTTACCCTGTCCGCCATTTTGTGTAGGTCTGCACGCAGCAAAGAAACGTCCGTTGAGATCATGCCAACCGTTGTCTGGACGTTCGCCAGTGCTCTCATGATGTCCTCCAGTGTGATTTTCTTCCCGCCATCGGTCTCCTGTGGCTTAGTTCGGGGTGGTGTAGTACTAGGTCCCTTGTCGTAGGCGTATTTATCTAGCTTACCCTGGACAGTCTGGCTTCTAGGCCCCCTGCCGGCCATCGTGACGCAGGCGCAGGGATGTATCGCCGTAAACATAGTGTAGCCACTAAAGGAATGGCGAAGCCTGCTTCCAGATCAGCCCACCTATGCAGTCCAGGACGAGCAGTGGGAGAAGGGTAGGTCCAACGCCCTAAACCGCGCTCTACGGGTGCAGTGAGAGCAGTCTCTGACCAGTAGGAAATCGGCACCATGGAGAGCCGCGCACCCCCAGGTAGAGAGGGATATCGAGCAAGGGCCGCCACTTAGAGCGTAGGGTGCAGTCACGAGGCCAGCAGCGCCGTAATATAGGGGATGGTAAATGCCCCACTCGCGGTGCCACCAACAATTCAGGGCCAGAGAGATGATGCAGCGTCCCAAAGAAGGCTCGCAACCACACCGGGTCGAACCAGCAGCGTGTCCAAGCACCAGGTGGGGGGGAACGCCAGGAGGACGAGAGCAGTCCCGGGCGTCTCCGTCACCACCTCCGCTCCGTCCCCTTCAGAGGAATCCAGGCCTCAGCAGCGCCGGGCAAGCACGGAAGTGCAAGAAGAAGCGCCCGGGGAGTATAAGCAGCTCCAGGACCTTCTCTCATAGGGTCGGAATGTCTTCGCCAGGGGTGTGGAGGGGGTGGGGGCGGCAACGGTCAAAGCCGGTGGCAACGCGGCTCAGGTCCCGGCGCCGATGATGTGCGCGCCCTCGCTCACCACACCCAGTCTCCGGCTGCAGGATCAATATAGCCCCCGGCTTTGCAGGCCCTGTGGGGCCGATGGCAGTGCGACGACGGTTTCGATGGCTGTGGGCATCCGCGGGAAACCGGTACCGCTCCGTTAGATGCCGCTCGTGTTCCGATGCAGGGGGAACCCCTCAGCGGACTTCGGTACTACGGATCTGTGCTCGGATAGATGGTTATGGGCTGTTACGACTCCGGAGCTCCGGGACTATGCGGCCATTTTCTTCGGCCGGTAGCCACGCCCTCCCGTGGTGTACCTTTTTAAAGACCATTAACAGGTATGACCCTAACCCAATCAAGTAAGTACCTTCTCCTGGCATGTGCAGGAATAGCACTCGCATTTTGCTGCTGCAGTACAGGCGGAAAGTGCCCAGAGTCCAAAGGTCAGGAAAGGAGAGTTTTGTGAAAATCCCCCTTAGAAGTGACATGTCCAATACTCACCCAGAGCCACCTCCTACTCTTCTTCAGCTCCTAGGGATCACCTTTACCAAAGATGTCAGGCATCTCCGAAGTGGACTCGGAAGTCCTGGTGTGTACACACTGTATACCTCGGTACTGACGCAGGGCCTTCTTACTGCGGAATGCCAAGCAGCAGTCGCAGCAGCTCTCGTCATGGGCCAAAGACATGCACAAGTTGCACACTGCATGGAGGTTAGCTCAGGGATACTTACAGTGCTACTGGGGGCATCTCTTGAAGAGTGTCTATTCCATTACCTTGAGAGAGTCTTCATTTTCCAAAGGGAGTTTGGAGCAAGCAGTGGCCCGAAAGACCCTCATGGCAGATAGGCTCGGACGCTTGTCTGAGGGATCGAACATGCACCTCAAGCCGAAAAGCATGTCAAAGAGTGTTTCTGCGACTAGGGTGGAAGACAGTGGGCTTGTGGCAACAACGGTAACTGTCGAGAGCAGGATCACACTGGATCACGTACAACATCGATGGTGAAGAAAAACAATCTAACAAAAGAGTTGGTGACCATGCGCATCTACATCCAGAGGAGGGGTCACTGAGAACTCATGACTCGCAAGACTTCTTTGAAGAAAAACAGCTTGCAACGTCCAAGCCCAACACCAGATTGCAGGAGTATGCAGAGCATGTGTCTCTACAGTCACACATGCTACAAACATATTCACACTTGCATGCTATGAACACACACATACATATACATGAACACTGTTGAAACAGAGCAGTAGCACCCAGATTACCAGTTAGGTGGCGTAACCATGTTCTTCCGGCTGATATCATTGCTCCAAGAATCACTTGTTATCTCATAAGTCACTGGAAAGGACCAGCCTACTGCAATACACAAGTTTCTTCAGAAATGTTCTGGGCCGGCCTCCCCTACCTACTTTACGCTGCAGCACTGGCATCTAGGGCTGTTTGGATTACAAACTTCATGAAGCCAACCTTTAATCACCA
This sequence comes from Lissotriton helveticus, assembly GCF_964261635.1. NCBI lineage: Eukaryota > Metazoa > Chordata > Amphibia > Caudata > Salamandridae > Lissotriton > Lissotriton helveticus. The sequence continues at coordinate 114,102,469 of NC_136067.1, read as the reverse complement.
AGTGTTTGAATGCCAATAATGACCTCATTTTAAGTGAGACTTAAGAGCTGAGGGAGAGGTAATGGTAAAAGAGGATGCAAAGCTATCTAAGCCAGAGGCAAAGAATGACTTGTGGGTTGTTAGCCACAAAGCACAACCACTAGAATATATGTAAAACTCACAGTGCTGTGAAACACAACCTATGTCCCAAGTTGTTGCTATGATGCCACACAACGCTAACAGACTATTCAAGGGTTAAATTAACACAACATCCTTTTGTCCAAAAAATAAGCGTTCTGACAGGGAAAAATGGAAGGCTGTTCCAATGATTCCGATAATAAACACAATCAATTTGGATTCATATTACTAATTTTCTGGTATCACCACTGACAATTAGCAGAAGGCCTTCAGAATTAGTACTCATGCATAAGGTGGAAAACCATGAAAGCTGTATGCAATGCTGGGGAATCCATCATTATAGATTACAACCCCTGTCTCAGCATCAATCCGCTAAAACAAATCCTTCCGCAATTAAAAAATGACAATGACTGGTACTAAGGGTTTTGGGTCTTTCATCTTTGCGTAAAAAACGTGTTTATTTCCTACACTGGTATAAATAAAGTAAACCTCCTGCAAAAGTACATTAATGGAACCTAAGGCACAAAAAGTTAAAAAAGCACCTTTTGAAGATTTCAGAATGGATTGTATGTGGGGGAGACAGAGTTGCTAATTCATAGTAACGGACTGTAGCCAAACTCCAGCATTGCTGAATACAGTGCCTAAGGCTTTAAGATTGGAGTTTATAGTAGATGAAGCAGATGTATAGGCTTTCCCTATAGCCTGCTGTGCCTGTTGCGCCTGTTGCAGTTAGGTACCAGAGATGTAGCACTGGAATTGAGCAACACCACCAGGTTCTACGAGTAAACTGTTGGACGGCTAGTTCAAAGAAAGAAAGACCGAAGACATTCTTTCCATTAAAATTACTTTAATACAGCTAGCTTTACAACTATTATTGATAGGTGAATATCTAGGGTGGAACAGGACAAATGTGAAGGAAATAGTTAACAACAGAATAAGTGGGCACTTCAGTAGTTTCCCAGTAAGTGGACTGTTCAAACAGCTTTCCCAGCTCTACTGCTGCGGGATTTATCCCGACATTTTTAGACCATAAATAATTACAGTTATTGCAATATTACTTAACACATTGCACCTGAGCTGTGTGATAATGATTTTGTTAGCAAACATTTCAAACTAAATCTACGACGGCTCAATGAGCTCAAATTCTGTGCCATATGCCAGCATCAAAAGGAACAGCTCAATTAAGTGACTATTACGTTACATGGACTAGGGGGCGTGGCTTGGACGCCAATGGGGAAGGCGGCGTGAGCCCGGAGCTCCGTGCCCGATCCCGGCATAAATCCGGATAATTACCCATCACCGTGTATGAAACCCAGCGCATCAGGTCTCTGAAGTGCTCCGCCGCCCGGAGCCTTGGGAGCGGAGCGAAGAGGGTCACCTGCACAGCCAGAGGAACAAATTGAGTGTCTGGAGCCGTCGGACAAAGACAGACAAAATGGCGGCGGGACCCTGATGCTGATAAACTGTTACTTGGCGACCACTGGAAACCTGCGGTGAGGGTAACCGGACCCTGAACGTGGGTAAACACTGGGGACCTGCTCCGGTTGCAAAAGAAGGCAACAGGTGGTAACAGCGAGCCCCGTGGTCTGCGGGCCGGGACCCGAGCCATCCCAGCATTGAGCTCAGCAAATGGCGACGGAGCAGTAGACCAGAGGCTGCAGTAGTCCAGCATCGGGGCATGCCGTGGAGCTGAGTAATTGGAGCACTGTCGGAGCACGGCTGTGGACTGAGCCCCCGGAGACCCGGAGAAGCCCGTGGTGCTTATTAGTGGTGGAGCTGACAGGAGCCGGCGTAGGAATCACCGGGTGTACCGAGCCTGCAGAGGACGAGTAGGGAGCCTTGAGGTCGCTGGGGTCATCGCGTCGAAGGAGAAGTGGAGCGGCCGAAGCGGGATCACGAACTGAGCCTGGGTGAATGGGGTGTTGCGTGTGTGTCCCCTGTGCTGCGGAGGTGGGACGGGGGTCGAGCGTGCAGCGCTACATGTACCTGAGCTGGTGAGAGCGGCATATGTGGTCGCCGCTCGGTGTTGGCTCGGCGTTAGCAAAGTGCAGAAGCGGAACAGTGCGTACATCGTCCCCCCTGTGTGCTGCATGTTGAGGGAGGAGAGGAGATCTCCTGCGCCATCCACAACTGGCTGTCTGGGGCGGTGAAGCGCTCACTGCGGAACCTTGCCTGGCGTATGAACTCCCTGAGCTGCCTGGGGGGGGGGCACTCCAGTCTCTGGTTACCTCACCCCGAGGCAGGATCATACCGGGCCTCATGAGTGGCCGTGCAACGACTAGCACCAACATAGAGGTCAGTGCATAGTAGCACTGGGTTGCCGGATCCGGATTGGGCCTCTAGTATAATGTGACTTGAGTCTGCTGGTAGAACCACGGAACGGAGGATACGCACGGTCGTGCTTCCCATGGAGACTGGTGGCATCAATGGCATGCTGGGACAAGCACCGCAATTAGAGCTTAACCCGGCGGGGACTGGTTTGGACCCCCATCTCTAGCTGGGGGCTCCCGCAGACGCATTGAATAGAACTTCGCCCACAAGTTGGGATCCCAGAAGTCGCAGGCGCTCTGCACGGAAACGGGGAGTGTCTGGATGGACACGATGAAGCCTAAAAGCAAGAAGGACGAGACGGTGGAAATGGATGGCAAAAGCAAGGCAGGGCAGGGGGCGTCGGAAGCACGGCCGGAATCGGGAATCCAGCAACAGTTGGACAAGATCCTGGACGCCATAGCTGCATCAAAGGAGGCCCTTCAGCAGGATATCGCGCAGGTGGCAACTGGGCTAGGACTGTTGTGGGCAGATCACTCGAAATTAGCGGATAAGGTGAAGACGAACGAGGACGCCCTCCAGGATCTGCTCCCGGCTCACGCCGCCTTGACATCCAAAATGGCGGACATAATGGACCGCGTGGTGGTCTTGGAGAAGAAAGCGGAGGACTACGAAAGTCGGAACAGACGCAATAATATACGCGTGGTGGGCCTTCCAGAAAAAACGGAAGGGGATGACATGATTGCCTACTTGGAGAACTGGCTCAGGTCTGTGGTTGCGCCGGAGGGACTGTCCACTTTTTTCACACTGGAAAGAGCGCATAGGGTCTCGGCGCGACCTCCACTGCAGGGCCGTCCACCCAGGCCATTTGTGGCTAGACTACTCCACTACAAAGACAGAGATCTGTTGATCCAAAGAGCGCGAACGGCTGGCCCCTTCGCAGTGGAAAACAGTAAAGTAACTATATTTCCGGACTACACACAGGAGATTCAAAGGCGCCGAGCCTCGTTCCTAGCAATTAAGAAAGAGCTCAGGGAAGAGGGGATCCAATACTCATTGATTTTCCCTGCAAAGCTGAGAGTTATTGTAGATGACAGTACACAGTTCTTCTTCACACCGGAGGAGGCATGGTCCTGGTTGGAAACCTGTAGGGCGGGCACGGATCGAACAGAGCAAAGGCGCTCGGAGCGGCCCAAAGCGACAAGTACGCGCCAATCTCAGAGGATAAGGAGAAGAAACAGACGTCTGCAAATGCAAACGCTGTCACAAGCAGCGGCAGAACGACAAGGAGCGCTGGCAGCGACGTCGGCAAACACTGGCTCGCAATGAACTGAATCGGTGGCAGCGACCGACACAGGAGAAGAGAAGACACATTCGGAGGCTGAACATTCGGACACGGACAGCGCTAGGGGTCCGGCGGTCACACCCGGGACAGCGGAGGGCATGCTTGATGAGTAGCCTTACTGAAGGGCAGCTGGTGGTGACTACTTTAAAGTAGACTGGCTGGACACATGATTGGGAACTGTAGTGAAATGAGAAGGGATGGAACTTAGAAATTAGATAGGGGATCACAAGGCAGCGGGGCGTGTGGCTGGCGTAGCCGCCTGTTGGATCTGAGCAACCCCTAATTGCCCTTAAGGCAACCCGTAGTGACTACTGCGGGATATAGTTGTGTGAGTTGTAACAAGGTTTGGATGGGGGCTGATAGTTTCATATTAGGTCCTGTTCTGGGGGGGAGAGGGGGTAGTTACATGGGATGTTGTTGACCGGGGAGGCGTTTATGGTGTGGGCATGCACGTGGTGATGATTTGGGTACGGAGGAATACTCTCAATGGGGACGTTACCTGAACTGCGATGTATCACATGGAATGTACGAGGTCTGAATACTATGGCAAGGCGTCATAAGGTACATGCTTATCTGGTGCGCAAGGGGGTACATGTGTCCCTGCTCCAAGAAACTCACCTCACTAAGGCAGAAGGGAAGGCGCTACAACGTAGGTGGAGGGGTCAAGTTTTTAGTACGTCGTATTCAGCGTTTGCTAGAGGAGTGCTGATTTGGATAAGAGCGGGTGTCCCTTTTCAGGCCACGGACCACATCTTGGACCCGGAAGGCAGATATGTAGCAGTAAAGGGGAGGTTGTATGGCAGAGATGTTGTCTTTGGTAGTATATATGCTGCAAATGTGGAAGGCATGGCTTGGCAGTTCGGGCTGGACTGTTCCCAGGAGGCCCAGGGTCAGACTGATTTGCATATAGCCATGTCTGAACTGGGGTGGCAGAGTGGGCTAAAGAACGGTGATGGATTAAACCCAGATCTTTTGACTGGGTGTGAGTGTTTGATTGGTTCAGATGCTCTGTCCATTACCACCCCCTTTTGTACCGCTTTTGGCCGCCATAAGTGTGGCAGGGTATGCTCAGACGTGAGTCCCTTGCTCACTTTGCCACTGGATTCAAGCAAGCCGGTCTGAAGACGGCTGTAATGCCAGAAACTGGTCCTCGGAAGCTTGTTTCTGGTCCAGGGAAGGCATGGCTTGGCAGTTCGGGCTGGACTGTTCCCATGAGGGACAGGGTCAGACTGATTTGCATATAGCCATGTCTGAACTGGGGTGGCAGAGTGGGCTAAAGAACGGTGATGGATTAAACCCAGATCTTTTGACTGGGTGTGAGTGTTTGATTGGTTCAGATGCTCCGTCCATTACCACCCCCTTTTGTACCGCTTTTGGCCGCCATAAGTGTGGCAGGGTATGCTCAGACGTGAGTCCCTTGCTCACTTTGCCACTGGATTCAAGCAAGCCGGTCTGAAGACGGCTGTAATGCCAGAAACCGGTCCTCGGAAGCTTGTTTCCGGTCCAGGGAAGGCATGGCTTGGCAGTTCGGGCTGGACTGTTCCCATGAGGCACAGGGTCAGACTGATTTGCATATAGCCATGTCTGAACTGGGGTGGCAGAGTGGGCTAAAGAATGGTGATGGATTAAACCCAGATCTTTTGACTGGGTGTGAGTGTTTGATTGGTTCAGATGCTCCGTCCATTACCACCCCCTTTTGTACTGCAAATGTGGATCAGGCACGCTTCTTAGACAGTGCATCAGGAGCACTTGCACATTATCTGAATGGCCCTGCAATAGTTGGAGGGGATTTTAAATCAATAACGGAAGTGGTCCTAGATAGATCACATCCTCCACTGGTAGACTCCCCTGTTCGCCGATTAGCTAAGAAGCGCTTTGATTGGCAAGATGGGTGGGGCTTAGTGGACATATGGCGCACGCACCATCCACACGATAGGGAACCATTCATTTTTTTCGGCCTTCCATGAACTACATGTCAGGATAGATACAATACTATGTTCTCAGCCCATAGCCCCCATGATAACACACACTGAATATTTAGCTAGGACCATAGCTGACCACAACCCACAGTTATTGTCCATTAATTGGCTGAGGGAAAGATGAGCGATCCCTACTTGGAGGCTTCGCCCTGAGACGCTGGAAGACCAGGTTTTCCAAACAGAGGTGCGAATGGGCATAGAACGCTATTTTGAGGACAATCAGGGTACAGCGTCAAGTCGAGCGGGAGAATGGGATGCTTTTAAAGTGGTGATGCGAGGGCTCTGTATTGGTAAATATTCCGGGGTAAGGAAGGTGATAGTGAGCGATGTAGCAAAGGCAGAGGAACGTCTGAGGGAAGTTGAGAAGCAAAGGCCGGAACAGCCGACACTGCAGGCAGAACTCATGGAAGCGAAGGAGGCAGCGGCGGCTGAAATAGAGTGCTTACAAAGTTTTGATTACAAAAATTACATGGTAAAAGCCCACGAGGAGCGGGACAAAGTAGGAACGCTGCTGGCACGGCTGGCGAACCCGATCCTGAAGGGGGGCCCGGTCTTGAGGATAGAAACGGCTGAGGGGGATATGGCTTACTCACAGAAGGAAATACTATCACGGTTTCTGGTTTACTACGAATCCCTGTATAAATGTAACTTGAGACTGGATGACTCTGACATAGATGACTACTTAGAGGGGAGCCCACTCCCGCGACTAGATGAAGAACAGGCAGAGCTGTTAGGGAAGGATGTTACTTTGCATGAGATCCGAGGGGCGATCAAGCCCATGGCTCGAAATAAAACACCGGGTGCAGATGGCCTGCCCGTAGAATTCTATGCACAATATGTCGACATCCTGGCACCCCGCCTACTAGAGGTATATACCGAGGCCAAGGTGTTAGGCCGGTTGCCTGAATCCATGCGAGAAGCACTGATTATCCCTCTTTTAAAACCAGGAAGGGAAGACGCAGATGTGACCTCTTATAGACCGTTGTCTATGCTGACGACAGACTATAAAATACTGAGCCGAGTTTTAGCAACCCGTTTACTGCCATATATGACCACACTGGTACATGCTGACCAGGCGGGATTCATTCCAACTAGGAACACATCCTCGAACATTCGGAGATTAGTACGGATCATGGGAGCAGGCCAGCAAGAAGCGCGACTACCAGCAGCCCTATCAGTAGATATAGAAAAGGCTTTTGATAGTCTGGAATGGGCGTTCCTTTATAGAGTGCTGGAGAGATTCGGTCTAGGAGAGCACTTTGGGGCCTGGACGAAGGTATTGTACACCTCGGCAACGGCTAGGGTAAGATTGGGAGCAGTGGTCTCCACCCAGTATCGGGTCCTGTGGGGGACGAGACAGGGGTGCTCCTTGTCCACACTACTATTCGCTTTGGCAATAGAACCACTTGCAGTGCAAGCTAGGTCAGGACGATATTACCAGGGTCTACGGTTGAGGGACGTACCACAATATATATCGTTATACGCAGATGACCTGCTCCTGTTTTTGGAGAACACGGGGAAAGCGTTGCAGGGAGCAATGTCCCTGTTGTCACGATTTGGAGAATTATCGGGCCTTAAGGTGAATTGGCACAAGACGTGCCTCTTCCCGATGCAGCCACAAACACACCCGCCGATGTTGTTTGAGGAGATGAAATGGGAGCCCACATGTCTCACGTATCTGGGGGTTCGAATCTATCATGACGCCACGGATATACTAGAAGGGAATGTGGGGCGTTGTATTAGAGCTTTGAAGGGAAACATGGTGTTTTGGTCCACGCTCCCTCTTTCGGTGGCAGGGAGAGTAGCTCTCCTTAAAATGGTGGCCTTGCCCAGACTGCTTTATTATTTTCGGACTCTGCCTATTTGGATCCCTCCGCGCATGTTTAAAGAACTGCGGTCGTTGACTATTGGTTTTCTGTGGGGTAATGGGAGGAGAAGAGTGGCGTTAACTACGTTCATAAGGCCTAAAGCTGAGGGAGGGATGGCAGTCTCCAACTTTGAGCTCTATTATTTGGCAGCCCAACTGCAGGTGCTCACACAAAACATAGCAGCGGAATTCCGGGGCCCTGAACAACTGCACAGCTCGGGGATACAGAGGCATGTCCTTTCCTATATAGTATTGCAACAGTCACTGCACTTACGGGATTTAACATTAGTGGAAAGGACCCTTTGGCAGTGCTGGAACAGGAGTAAGCGCAGGGCGGGGATGGCGCATCCATATGCGCCGGAAATTCCATAAAGAATGTTGACAGCGCTGCCGCACAGTGGAGACTGGTCCACCCTTATGGAGTGGGAGCAGCTGGGACTTGAAGTGGTGGGAGACTTATACGAGGATGGGAGGCTGCTGCCCTTCCACACAGTGCAGGAGAGGTTTGGGCTCCCAGACGGTGGCTTCCTGATTCATGCAGCGGTGACGGCGGCGGTTCGGAAGCATTGGAAGGGGGGGCAGGTGGAGCCAGTGACCACCATGCCTTGTCAATATGTTGTAATGGCTGCAGGAACCTTTAAGGCGGTCACTTGCCTTCACTCTCGGATGTTGCATGAGGGACTGGGACCGCTAGACGGTTTGAAATTAAAATGGGAAACGCAAATAGGCAGATCCATACCTGACACGGCATGGGCCCACATTCTTGAAAGGACATGGAAGGGGAGTAGGAATGCACGTGTCCATCAAGTACAGTTTTTTATATTGTACCGAGCTTATTTGACCCCAGGGAAGATTCGGAAATATTTCCGGGTCCAGAATGCGGCTTGCCCTAGATGCTTAGAACCGGGTGTGGAACTCGAGCATATGCTCTGTACCTGCCCGTTTTTGAGGCAATATTGGGCTGAGGTAGGGGAACTCCTAAATGACATAACTGACAGGCAATTAGATTATGATATGGCAGTGTGCCTGCTACACTGGTTCCCACACACGACCAAAACTAAAATAACTGGCAAATTTATTGACCTGGGATTATTATTAGCTAAGCGGGAAATCACCTGGCACTGGAAATCGAGAGATGGGCCATCGAGTAAGAGGTGGAGAACTGAACTATGCAAATGGGCAAGCAGTGAGAGCTTTATCAGATTACGACAGGCCAAGCGAACTGATAACGAAAAAGCTCTGGAAATGGCTAGGGCATGGGAGACATTAGTGCAGGCTCTGTGATATTCACAAGTGAATGAGGAGGGTTAATGTAGGCGGACATGGCATGTGATACTTATTATGTGCATTGTATTCTGAACGTTACCTATATAACTGATATTACATGGTGATATATACATATGGAATGTGCCCACACCAGCAGCCAGGGGAGGGAGGGATCCGGGGTTAGTTGGAGACTACTATGGAGACAAATTGGATGGCTATTGGGGGGTGAATTATATTTTGAATTGTATGATGATAAAAAATCTAATATAATAGGTTTACAAAACAAAATTTACGTTACATGGACTACACAGAGGTTGGTTACAGTTCATTAACAAACAGCATATGCTACTATTTATAGGTCACTGAACATATCAATTAGTATACAAGCCTAAGATGTTGAATTTTATTTTAAGATGTTTATGGTTTCATATAAAATTCTAAGTTGTTTTCCAGAGTGAGTCAGAAGACATTACACACTCTAATATATTGTACATGCTGCTTTCATAGTATATACACACTTACCTTAAGCTCTTCAATAATTTCAAGGAACTATAGGGGAAGAAAATAAATTAGATTAACACCTACAGTCAAACGTAACAAGATATGTATGAAAATATGTGTTGAGTGCAAAGAAATGAAGCTTTTAACAATGTATTGCTGTAAAACATTAGATATAATGATATAATTATTCAATTTGTATTATAATAATAAGAGTTCTATAGGCCACCTGAAAGGATTCCAACAAAAATGAACACACACCAAAAGTCTTTAACAATGATCTCTTGAATAAAGACCAAGTAAGTAACAAAATGAAACATCAGAACAGTGAGCCCAACTCCCCGTTCTCGGTAACATATTAATATTTTGTTCATATCCTATTGCAAATACATTCTGCAAATTATCTTTATTAGTAGTACCTTAAAGTTAGATAGAAATAGTGCTCATGAATAGCTTAGCTTGAACTGTACTTTATTCGATTGCGCATATATCAATGACCCTCTACATTTCTGTATTGAGCAACATGTGAAAGTACTCATTCCAACCCCATTACATTCATCTCCTGTTTCTTAAGCTTCTGACACTACCTCAAAGTGTACTGCTGCTTCTTTCCTTAGCCACTATTTTGTCCCTGCTGCCATGTCAAAATAAGTGATGTATTCCACCATTTATGATCTTACCATAAAGGATTCATAGGATAGGCATTCTTAAATTGAGTGGTTGAATGGGAATGTCAGAATTTGTGCAAAACGTATGGCCTTTTGATTTAGTTTTTACATTAAAAAGGCCATTTAATATAAGAGCTCAAATTAATTCTTTAGGACATGTTACTTGAACTATGATTTTTCAATACATGTGAGTGCATTGTGTGTGAAAATATGTCAATCAATTCACTGATGAAAGTCCCATGTGTTCACATGGTGGCCTTAAGCTTACAGAGAAGCCAGAAGAGGCATAATATTTGAAAAACTACATCTTATACAATGAACTATGAAGTCATAGAAGAGACAGCAACAATACTTCTATGGCCTCCAATATACTTGAAAAGCGTTTGTCTAGTAACACAATGACTAAAACGAGATATCAAAAATTCCTGGAAACCTGGGTATGTTAAAAGTGATAACAAATGACCTTCAGGGTTACTTGGAAACTAAGTCAGAAATTCTAAGAAATGGCAAATAATCTTATTAGACCTCTTAGGGTTCCTGTTCTAATATTATTAAACATTTACATAGTGATTATAACTTACATTAGAGTACAGCGTAATGCTATATTCAGTAGTTCACCATCAGGAACATTCACACTAATCACGTGCTAAAATTGGATAGCAATATAGTGCAGCTCGCAAGTGAAAAGAATGTGCAAAAGAAGTGAAATTACAGATACAAGCAAAACATGAATAAACAACACCTATCAATATATTGAATGAGACCTAAAACATTTATAAAAAGAAAGTGGGTGCAAAGAATGTCTCCCTAACATGTCAACAGGGAGACAGAAACTGCCCCAAGGTGTAGCCGTCTAGACCCCTTGAGTGTAGAATTTGTCGGGGTGATAATAGGACCTGGTTCTGATACAATAGAGAAGTAGTTAGTTAACCTAAAGGACACAAGCTATCTAACAGAGTTTCAGCAAAAAGATTATACAATGTTGACAATAGGAAGGGGAAAAGATAGGAGGCTTACCTTCTAAAACAGGGCTATTACTGTTAAGGAAGAATGAATCTGTAGGCTCTTTAGAGCATAAAATGGAAATCAGAAATAAATGCTCACTCTCATTCTATATGTATTGAGTCCACTACCTGTAATCTGTTATTTTTATTATTATTGGTGTCTCGCAACACAGAAGGATCCAAGTCTGAACAACAGATGTAGCATAAAGAATGGTCTGGCAGTTTCTGTAGCCACAGGATTTAAATATAGTGCATTGGTGCCCAAAGTGAATTCTAACCCTACATGCTTACAAAAATTGGAGACAGAGTACCTAATTGGAGGTGGTCCTTTGAATGGACTTAAACGAGAAAGTCCTGTAGGTCCGAATGGGCAACATTTCCCTCTTGGCCTACCTGGTTATCCAGACAATATTGCTTTGTGAACAAATGGAATGACACCCATATAGCTGCCTGGCAGATGTCAAAACAGGAACTCCATGAGCCAGTGCAGTGGTAACAGCTATGAGCTTGGTGAAATGAGCTTGCAATCCTACCAGAGGCTGCCTTTTGGCAAATGTATAGCAGATCTTAATGCAGAACGCAATTCGGGGAGAGATGGTCCTCTTCAGCACAAGCTTGTGTGTTTTTGATCTAGTGAACTCCACAAAGAGCTGGTCTTCTACCTGGTGTTCTGTGGTATGAAGGATGCTCAGTGCTCTTTTGGGGTCTAAGCTGTGGAGTCTCAACTCCTCCTTAGAGGAGTGAAGGGGCGCAAAGAACATTAGCAAAGTGATATGTTGACAGAGGTGGCAGCAGTATACTAAAAAAGGTTCATCATAAATCATAATGTTCCGGATCGGAGAAGGCCCAAAACCTAAACGCTTTCTGAACCCCAAAATTAACCCTGCACCCAAAACCAAAACGAACCCTGAACCCCAAAATTACCCCTACACCCCAAAACCCTAACCCACCCCGACCCCTAAAATTATCCCACCCCAAAACCCTAACCCACCCTGATGCCTAAAAACACCCCAGCACCCCAAAACCTTAAACGCACCCTGAACGCTAAAAATACCCCCTACACCCCAAACCCCTAACCCACCCTGACCCCTAAAATTACCCCAGCACCCCAAAACCTAAACCCACCCTAAAAATATCCCAGCACCCCAAAACCTAAACCCACCCTAAAAATATTCCAGCAAACCAAAACCCAAACATATACATAACCCTAAAAGTACCCCTGACCCCCTTAACTTATACCCCTGCACCCCAACCCCAAACCCTATACTTACCTTATACTTACATTTAAAAAACATATGCTTTTACCATTCATGCATTTACAACGAATTTCGTTGTAAAAGCATGCGTAGTAAAACCATATAAAATGTAATTCCATGCATTGTAATGGAATAGCAGAGTCATGGCATTTGCGCTGTCAAAGTATGCGGGGTGATGATATGCGGAATAAAAGATTTGTGGTAATGGTTGATTACCAGCTGGGTGTAATCTGAGGTGGTATGAAGGGCAAAAGAATGATGAGTTGGTATGCTACACCCTCCGATCTGCCGCATCTAGTGCAGATTTGTGGCAGGAGTTAGTTATGTTTTTCCCACCTGGAATATGGCCTCGGCTTTCTTGCGGAACTCCTCTGGAAGTTGTTGCCTCAGCTCTTCGATCTCGTCCCACTGCTGGTGGCCTTTGCGGGTGAGGAGCGCATTGGAGTTGGCTATCCTCTATTTCCATTGTTTGGCACCTCTCTCTCCATCTTTCTGCCAACCTTAACTCTCCTCTGATGGTGGCCCTGCTAATGTGGAGGCATTGTTCCTCTTTCCTGTGGTCGTCACAATGATGAAATCTAAAGGAACATTCCCCTTGATGTATTGGGGGTCCTGTGTGGAATGTTTGAACTACTTCTCTAAAAGAGGGGTTATTGCTCTTCCCACAGCTGGCTCTCTGAAGCTTCCTTGCCTTGTTCAAGGATGCTGGAGAGTATGGGCAGATAACTATTTCCTTTGAAGGCAGGCATAAGGGTTTCCAGAAGGAAGCAAGAGTCTTTCATCTCTTCCTCCAATTGACCACCATATGGAGCTTCTGCCCTTTTGATGAGGGTGTTGTATAAGGACAGATGGTCTGGTAGCAAAGGCTTCAATGGATTGTTATCCAGGACCTCCTTGGGGGATTCAATGTCAGTGTAGTGCCATGTGCCCTCGAACTGGTGGTGCTACTCAAATGTTAAAGCCTCATCATCCTCAATCTCGAAGAACTCTTCCTGTTCTTCTTCGTGTGGCTCTGTGGTCGAGGGGGCCTTGATGTCTGGCTGCTTGTCTTCTGCCTCTGAGGACCCGAAGGTTTTATTAGGATGCAAAACTCCCTCAGGGATTCAACCAACTCCTTCATCTAGAGAAGGGCCGCCATTTTGGCTCTGAGCATTTGTTTCTATTGTTTGACCTCAGGTGCCCTTTGTTGAGTGTGAGAGGCGTCTTACTTGTCTACATCACTGGCTGCCTTGCCTTTTTGCGTTTGCTCTTTACAATCGCTCCCTCTTGAGCATCCGCTTGAGTCAAGGGTTTCACCGAAGGCTTGCCCTCATCGGTGTCCTTTTTTTGGGGCCTGTGCGGCTCTCTATGTTTGTCTGGTGTTTTGACACTCAGGTTGCTTTCGATAACTTAAATTCAGAACCTTTCCGCAGCTTCATTACTTTGTTTTCTTTCGGCATCTTTTACCACCTTCCTCTATGTTTCTCTCTTTTTGGAGTCAGCTGCGGTGTCTTCAGCATCAGACTACCCTACATGCACTGGTTCAGCCTCCTCAATGTTCTACTCATCTTCACTGGGTATATTTTCAGGGTTTCTTGTGCCTTGTGGGTGCTAGCCAGTGAGCGGTGTGCTAGGCTTTGTCGGAGTTGTAGTTGGAGTGTTTTCCGCTAGAATTTAGTGCAGGTTTCGCAATCTTTATTACAGGGCTGCTCATCTCCAAATAGTCAATGAATGGGCATTCGTGTCTCATCGAGAACCCGTCATACAGGCTGATGTGGAGTTCATTGCTCCCCATGGATATCTCACTGGCTCTACGAAGCATGTCCCTGACGGACCTAGCAGCTAATGTATGGAAAAAGGGCCAAAGCCAAATTGGGCTGGGAGGGGCGGCTAAAGCTTGAGTTTTCGATGTGTGACTCGGCAGCCCTGGGAGATCCCCGGGACTGTAGTGCAAAACACAATGGGACAGGATTGACATATCAAAACTAGGGGATATCCTTTAAGGACCTGCAGGGACAGTTTTAGCTATCAGGTCTACCAATATAGGCAGGTTTAATATGCTCTTTGGGGGCACAGGGAGGCTCTACGGGAAGTGGCAGAAGAAACTTCACTGGAGTTTAGAATCCTTGGGGCCCCCTTACACAGGCATTCAATCCTACAGATCTATCGGACACTGCGCAACAGTCTACCATCTCTTACAGATTTCCAGGGCGGTACTTCTCTGACCGAGGGAGGTCAGATCAGGTTTCAGACTGGTGCAGCTCAAACAATTGCATCAATCTTCCACATATTCTGTGGGGTAACTGGCTTGAAAAGGAATGTAGAGAAATCTCTAAGCTACTTAGCCAACTCCTTTCCTCAAGACACTAGCTGGGCGAACTCCCTACATTTGGAAAGAGAGTACCTTGGGGTAGATGTGACTCAAGACGTAGGTAGGGCTCCTTTTACATAAACTGACTATCAACATTCAGTCATGGTCCTCATTGCTCTATCTCTGCTTGGTAGATCAGCTATTTTTTAAATGGTAACACTGCCTCAATTCTTCTATCAGCTCTAAAATTACCCATATCACATCTAATTTACTATGTTTTCCAAAAGAAACTTCATACTTGATACTTTCTTATGGGATAAGGGACACCCTTGCATTGCTTTGTATAATGCTTTAAACCTATCTACCTGGGGCATCGCAACACCTGACATTGATTAATACTATCGAACAGCACTCCTAATTATCAATGTAAGGTGGTATAACACCCAGAATAACTCCACATATGCCTCCGTAAAGTGCGCTTTGAGGAATAAATCGCTTCTCACCCTTCTTTAGGAGAGTCCAACGCCCCCTGGTCTTCCTCCAGGTACTACAGTAGTGATCAGGCTGTGGCATGATATGCTTGCCCAAATGGGGTGAGGGTGGGAGGACAGAAAATGACAGAACAAACTCTGCTCTGGGAAGGGGGACTTGCAAGCAGAGGTGGTAGCTCCACATGAATTCAGCAAGTAGGACCTGATAGATGTCACAACATTGGGAGATGCAGATGATGAAGGGATCCAACGCCTTTCAATCTATCCACGTGGAATACCAGCTCCACAGGAGCCAATTTCATAAATACTTGCAACTCATGACATGCACTGACGCTCTACCTACAAGGCCTGGAAGAGATTCCAGAATACACCTCACCAGAAGGCAAGCTACTCCTCTGTGATCTTGGCTATAAAAAGGTGTCCAAAATATATCAATCTTTGATTCACCACCAAGCTGATACCTTCCCCGCACTATGTTATGCAGATTTATAAAGTGCATAGGTATGCGAAGGCCAAGCGAGCATGCAAACTGTAGGGATAGTAAATGGCTAAGTTAATATTGGTATAACCAGGTTTTAAAAAAAATTCTGAAACTTAGCTCATTCGTTTCCTTTCTCAGCTCCCGGGGGACTGAGTTCCACAGCTTCGGTATCCGAAGGATCTGCCTCCCCATCTGAATTTGCAGCACATTTAAAAGAAATTCCTTTGGAAGATCTTAAGGTCCTACTACGGGTGTCCCGGACCAAGAGGTTACTAATCAAAGAAGGCCATTTCTGGTTGATTCCTCTCTGTGCTAGATGAAGGGCATTTGAACTTCATCCTCTCCTCCACTTGAGGCCAGTGCATTTTTTACAGAGAGGTATTTATGAAGCTTGAAGACAATCCTTGCACGTACGTTTAGATAATTTCAGAAGTCCAGATGGGAACTAATCAACGCCTAGCCCACTGACCCCCTGGATTGTAGTGGTAAAAGGTCTAGGATTTTCCATACAATTGCATTCAATCCAAAACAGGACACTATTTGTGTTTACCTGGGCTTTCATAGATAACACGGTATCTTGCAACATGCCTATACTTTTTATGGGAGAAGAGGGGGTGGGAGGGATTCCCAGGAACTCCAGCCATGCGATGCCTCTTGCGGCGTCGGATTGTTTCCAAGGATCATCAGCTTTGTTTTATCTCCGCTCAACTTAAGCAAACAGTTTGCCATCTAACTTGCCACTTTTTCCAAGCATGGGGCTAGTTGGTGTTGTGGACTATTTCTGGAGAAAGGGAGACCACCAGTTGGGTGTCGTCACCATAAGAAATAATCAACACTCCAAATTGCCTCACTGTATCTGCTAACAGATGCAGATCATTTTTTTAATATTTAATATTTGTTTATTATAATTTCAAAGAGAAAAATATAAGCAAGTTACATTAGTACATCGGTAGGCAGTGACTCACAAGTAGCCATTAGACAATCATGAGAGTAGTATCATCTATCAAAATCAGCAGTTTTATACAAGCAATTGCATCTTTAGAATAACATGTAGGCAGCAATATGACGGTAACAGCAGTAAGAAAGGTCAAAGGACCATGCAGTGTTGACTGATCTATTGTCGAAGGCACGGCGATCACCGTGTCTGGTGACCAGCGCCGTGCAAACTAAGGAGGTGCAGTAGAGTCCGTCGTATCAATCATGTTATGTGTGTCAGTGTCGTCATTACAGTCGTCCCTCGCCCTCCCCTCTACCCCAGTCTGTGCAACTCTATCTGCTGCGTCCTCCCTATCCTGCGTGCTGGACATTAACGTACAATCCAGTATTAGGGACCAGAAGTTTTTGGGCCTATTCCTCGGGGGCATCAAATCACTATATAATTCAGTTTGGGTACAGCAATATATCAATACCCTCTTCCATTAAGGGAAGGGGGAGGGCCTCTCATCCAAGTTCTAGCAACGCACCACCAAGCTATCAGGAACGCCATGTCAACTACCCTCCTCTGGGCAGGGCGTAAGGGTTTGGAGTAAACCAGGAGGGCTAGCAGAGGGTCTGGTTCCAGTGCTAGGGACATCGCTCTGTTAATTTCACCGTATACCGCCTGCCAGAAAGGGGAGAAAACTGGGCAGGTCCAGGCGACATGCAGAAAGTCCGCCACCGGGGCCCTGTATCTTTCGCACTCAGGTGAATCACGCAGGCGGTACCTGTGAAGTCTCTCTGGGGTGTAATAGGTTCTGTTCAAATATTTAAAGTGTATGAGTCTGTGTCGTCCGTTTAGGGAGATCTTTCTAGTGCTAGCACAGCAATAGTTCCACAGTTCCTCGTTAAGCTCGGTGCCTAAATCACTCTGCCAGGCTAATCTCGGTTTCGTGTATTCAGTGTATCTCTCGGTCTGGCTATCCTATAGAGGTTAGTTATTAACTTCACAGGGGATTTTGCAGCAACCACGTAGTCAAATGCGGCCACTGTCACCGGTTCCTCCATGTCCTCGCCAAGAAGCTCCCGCATAGCATGTCGCACCCTATGGAACTGAAACCGCGATATCAGAGTGGGGTTCAGCTCAGCAACATTAACCTCGTCCCAGGATCGTGCTGTGCCGCCCGCAAATAAGTAGCCCATGGCACGCAGACCAAGTTGATGAAGGGCCAGGATCACCCCTCTCTCCCGACAGGGAGCTAGCCAGTAGCACCATTCAATCTCCGCCTGTGGGGAGTACAGTAAGGTACACGCCTGTATCTCCATCAAGTAATGTCAGGCATGCCTAACAGAATTCAGGGAATCTAAAATGCACGTTCGGCGGTCTCGAAACATCGTCAGCAGTGCCAGCAAGGGAGTCGGGTCCGCGACTATCTTCTCAATACGAACGTAGAGAGCGTCATGTGGGCCATGCACCCAGGAATAAGCATGAGCACCCTGCGCAACTCGATAGTAGAGTTCCATGTCTGGCGCATTCAGACCTCCTGCTGCATAGGGGCGCACTAGAACGTTCCAGGCCACTCTGGGTTGTTTACCCGCCCAGGCAAGGCGTATTAATAGGGACTGTAGCCTGCGGAAAAAGTGGGAAGATAGGGTCATCGGAATATTACAGAATAGGAAGAGAAATCGCATAAGAATAACCATTTTCATCAGGGAAATACGCCCCAGAAGTGATAGCGGGAGGGAAATCCATTTCTCTATATCATCCTCCAGCCGCGGTATGGCACACCCATCATTTTCGCTAATAACGATCTCAGAGTCCATGTGGAGACGAATCCCAAGATACCGGACCGCATCAGTAGTCCACTGTAGTGGATACTCCGGTTCAAACTGTGCAGTGGAGGGCGTTGGAACATAATGGCCCAGTTGACCTGAATGCCGGAAAGTGAACCAAAAAGAACCACCTCTCTCAGAACCGTGGAGAGGTGTGTAGCGGGATCCCGAACATAAAGCAGTGTGTCGTCCGCGTAGGTGGAGACAATAAGATGATAGGTCGGGAAACGGATACCTCGGTGACTATGATACTCTCGCAGAGCACACGCCAGCGGCTCAGCGGCCAACGCATAAAGTATCGGAGAGAGGGGGCAGCCCTGCGTCGTGCCTCGACCGACAGCAATGGATTCCGAAACCAGCGGGCCAATGCGGATGCGTGCCGTCGGGAAGGAGTATAACACTGTTAGGAGCTGTAAAAAAAGTTGCCCCACATCCATCCTTTTCAGCACCTGATGGAGAAACACCCATTCCACTGAATCGAATGCCTTCTCCATGTCCAGGAAGACTGCAACAGCTGATACCTATGAACGCGTGTGCTGAAACGCAGCAAAGACAGTTCTAATGTTATACGTGAGGTTGCGCGTTGGGACAAAGCCAGATTGCTCCGGGGCAACCAGGGTTGTGACCATGGGTTGCAAGCGGTTAGAGAGAAGTTTAGCAAAGATTTTAGTATCCACATTCATGAGAGAAAGTGGGCGATACGAGGCGCAGTCACTCGGGTCCTTGCCCGGCTTAAGGATCGCTTCAATGATTCCCTCTCTCATAGAAGGAGGCATAATACCCGTATTGGCCATATCGTCCAATAGAGTAAGGAGGTGTGGTATCAAAAGTTTGGAGAAAGCCTTGTAAAAGCCTACCGTAAGCCCATCGCTGCCCGGAGCGCTTCCACACTTCATGGACGGCAGAGCCAATGCAACCTCGTCCCGCTCGAAGGGGCGAGCTAAGAATTCCCGATGTAAGTCTGAGAGCCATGGAAGCTCGATATGTGTCAGATAGTCCACAATACACTCCTCAGAAGCAGGACTCCTTGACGCGTACAGCTTCGCGTAATACTCTCGAAACCGCGCCACAATAGCTTCGTTGGGAATTAAAACTTCCGAGTCCTCCCAGCGCATCACCGGTATCGAGGAGTGATCTCTACCGCTTTTAGCTAAGTGGGCCAGAACCGAACCCGGGCGCTCGCTTTCACAGTAGCTCCGGGCTGTAGCATACTTCCCCAGGTGTTTCATTTCCGAGTCTGCCTCATCATTATATTCTCGTAGAACCCTCGCTATTTCCTGATCAATTGAGTCATCTCCGGTCTGCGCCCTCAGGGCCTCCAGCTCCTTAAGTTTACGTTCCAACAACTCTAGTCGACCCCTAATCGACTTCAGCACACCAGCATGCTTAGAGATGGTGATCCCTCTAGTGTATAGTTTAAATGCCTCCCAAACCGACTGAAACTCCTCGACAGAGCCCACATTCGTTTCAAAGAAAACCTCCAAAGCCGTCAGCAGCTCCTCTTTGAAGATGGGATCCAGCAAAGAGTACGGGGGAAAACGCCAGGCAAACGGAGGGAGCCGCCGGGCGGGCATGGAGCAGGTAACCAAGATTGGCGAGTGGTCGAATAGGTTCGGGGCAAAACTTTGCATTCTCTCACGTTCTGAAGGAATCGAGATGACAAAAACCAGTAGTCTATTCTCGTAGACATATTATGTGGGGCTGAGTAGTGCGTAAACCCTCCCTGCGACGGATGTCTGTGTCGCCAAACATCGACTAGATCTAAATTTAGAAGCTGCAGTGATAGAGTCCTTGCAGAGGCCGAGGTGGATCGCGTTGGGCCATCCGACCTGTCTAGTCCAGGGTGTCGTGTCAAGTTAAAATTCCCCCCCTCCCCCCAAAAAGTGATCTTGTCAGCGAACGGAAGAATCTTTGCTGCTAAGTCTGTGTAGAAGGCAGGAAAATCAAAGTTAGGGCCGTAGGTGTTCACAATACACAAGTCCGCGCCCTTGCCACAGCAGCTCGTGATAGTAAATTGGCCATCGTCATCTGTCACTAGCGGTGACCATGTTAAGGAGGATTTCGGATTGAACCAGGTGAGGACCCCTCTGGCGTGTGTGGTAAAACTTGCTGCGTGTATATTATTCTTGAGCCCTCTATAGCTAAGGATGGGGCTATCTAGGGGGAGGTGCGTTTCCTACAAGACAGCAATGTCTACTCTATGTCTAGCTAAGTATTGGAGGACCCTGCGCACCGGACGGTGGTCGTTCAAGCCTTGCACGTTCAAGGTCAGGAATCTCAACGTATCGGGCCCTTCAATGCCTACTGTCCCGTCATCTGCCATGGGGTACGTGGAAAAGTCATAGCTACTATGTCAATTGTAAGTATGAGGTGTCTCGCAGACATGTTACTGCTCTTCAATGTCTCCCACTTGCCTGTAACAAACCATGCAACCAATAAAAAACTGTGTGTGAGAACATTTCCCAGCAATTCCTTTTCTCTACCCCCCACCCACGCCTGCCCAACCCCAACTAGGCCGCGTTCAGTCTTCCACCCTGTCAAACAGTACCCAACCCCCTGGCACTCCTCAGCGACCAAACATTCGCTAACACACATACACACAAAATCAAGACCCCCCACCCACCCCTCTGGATATACATTGGCGAGCAGTGGTAAGCACACGGAGGCAGATGTAGTCGGAAAATAGGAGATCAAGTATCACTCTAAAGCAGTATCAGCTTGGCTGCACCCCTCACTCCTCCAACCCAGTACTTCAGAAAAATAGGAGCGGGAATACCACCGCGTGCTCAGTTGCCAAATGTCTCAATCCAAAAATGCGAGATCAAAATCTGCCAAAGCATGCGAGTGACGCTAGGTCCCAAAAGAATAGGCAGTGTGTAAGGATCAAACCACAACTCCCGTGCCGAGCAAAACCTGAAAAATCATGTAGCGGACCGTATAGGATTCGGGGGCACAGGATCATCTTATATCAATAACCACATCTATAAAAAAACATCATAACTCAGTGCCCCAGCCCCACTCCCGCACACAAAACCTGCCATGGCATGACACAGCAGAGCATCAGGAGTCACACTTAAGCTGCACTCAGTCTTGTTCCTCCAAGGGATCCCTCTCCGTAGTCTCTCCCTCCTTCCTCAGTGAGTGGGCCTCCCTCTGCCAGTCTTTCAAGGACTTTTGGAGCGCCTTGGGATCCGTAAAGATCAAAGGATCTACCCTGCCTGTTGAATCGTAGTTTTGCGGGGTAGAGCATCGCATAATCTGCACCAAGCTGACGTTTCAGAGGAGCAAATTGTTTCCTGGCTTCCTGCACCCTGGCGGTAAAGTCGGGATATATGGAAAGAACCGAACCCTCATATTGTAGCGGCAGCTTTTCTCTGGCCAGTTTCAGGGCTCCGTCGCGATCCCGATAGCTTAGCAATTTGGCGATGATGGGCCGCGGGCATGCCCCCGGCTTGGGTCGCGGGCCCAGGGAGCGATGTGCCCACTCAACAATGAACATGTTCGAGAACGCGGTGTCTCCGAGGAGTTTCTTCAGGAGGCCCTCCATAACCAGTTCCATATTGCCTGTCTGAGTGGTCTCCGGAAAGCCAGTGACGCGTAGATTGTATCGGCGCGAGCGGGCCTCCAAATCTTCAGTCTTGTCCAAGAGGGACTGCATGGCCTTGCCAATTTGCTTGTCTGAGTCGAGCGTGGTCTGGGCCTCCTCAACCTCAGTGATTCGGAGCTCCAACATATCTATACGTTCCGCTTGTTTATTAAGCCGCTTGCCATGTGATCCATGCGATAGGTAAGAGCGTCTATTTTCGTGCCCAGATTTGCCATACCCCCTTGGAGATTCTTTCCCATGGTCAGAAGAATACTTCGTAAGTCCTGTTGCTGTACCTCCTCTGTCTCAGGCCTATCCGCCGTGGCGCCTCCGCCCGCGTCGTCCAACGTTTTGGGGCCCTTGGGGTCGAAGGAGAGTTTGGACTGTGTCCTATCAGAGCGACCCATGACAGCCAAGGGTGCAACCCATCCCTACTGGGGCGGGGTCCAGGCCAAGAGACTCCAAGCGACAGAATCCCCCCTCAAGCGCCCCCACAGCCGAGCAGGCCTCCAGGTGCAAAGTCCGGGACTGCGCGGAGCAGCAGCCTCAGTTAGGAGAACAGGAGTGCATGCGCACGCACTGCCAGGGTACGGCTATGGGGGGCAAGAGGGGAGAAGAGTTGAGTGGCAATCGGCCCAGGGCCGAAGAATTGGCAGGGCCCAGGGACATGTGTCGCAGGCAGCACTCCGCAGGCCGGGGGGGGGGCTTTAGAACACAGACAGGAATCCGCACCTCTGGCTCCGTGCACAGGTATGTTTCGCAGTCTCACTCCTCCTCACAGCGATCCACGGAAGGACTATGACCCTTTACTTGGCAAGGCCCCACCAGAAAGTCCACGCAGAGCTCCTGCGCTGCCCGGAAACCAAAAATCGTTCCAGTAGAGCCGGCTGGGGGAGTCAACGCCGCGTGCTGCAGATCACACCACCACAGGCCATTTGCAAGTCCTGTCGCATCAGTGCAGGGAGCCACCAGACACCAAATACTGTCCGCTGGGTCCGCAATATCAAAGTGGACCCTCTGGTGTGGGACAACCCAGGACTACGACCCAGACAGCGCGGCCCTCCAAGTGCGGGCACCTCCACAGCAGTCTCCGCAGCAATGCCACAGGCCTCCCGACTCCATTTCTTTACCGCGATGCCGGAGCAGGGGGGGGGGCAAGAAAGACCCGATGTACAGGGTCCTCTCTGGCACCACGAAGGCCCCCCTGGGCATCCGCACCCCCGCACTCACCGCAAACACGGCCAGTCGCCACACCTCGATGTCCTCCGGGGCCTCGGTGGTAGGGGCATGGATCTCCGTCGCGGGTAGCGCGAAACTCGAGACCGCGGCTCAGTGGGCCCGCCGCTCGTCTCAGCGCTGGTTGCTCGTTCTCGGTCCCGCTTGTGTCAAACTCGGGCCAAGGTAGAGCGTTTGGGAGCCCAGAGGAAGCACACACTCCGGCGACGTTCTTTGGCAGGAAATTATGCAGCAACGAGCAGGATAATTGAAGGATTGGTAGACAGGGCGGAGGAGCTCCGGGATCAGGCAGCCATTTTGGACGCCGGCTAGCTCCGCCCCCCAACAGATGCAGATAAATATTAAAAAGAGTGAGACTCAACGCATAGCCTTGAGAGAGCCCACAATTTAGGGGGAAGACCTCAGAATAGCATAGGGTTTTCCAGATTTGAAAGGACCTTTTTTTCAAAAGTGAGGACAGCCAGGTCAGTGTACCATCTTTATTCCTGCTTCACTCATCCTGAGGATCAAGCGCATGGTCCACAGTTTCAAACGCTCCGTTCAGGTTTTGAAGAATTATAGCAGCAGCAACTCCTTTGTCTAGAAGAGAGTTCAGCTCTTCCGTTACTGCTAATAGAGTGGTTTCTGTACTGTGTTGTGAATGGAAACTGGTCTGAGCGAGACTGAGGAAAGAATCTCTTATAGATCTAGAGAAAGGGTTTGGTTGATATGTTTCCAGAACCTTTCCCATAACCTGTAACAGGAAGATGGGTCTGTAGTTCCCGGAACATGAAGTATCAAGATTAGATAATTTTTTTTAGCAAAGGCTTGACTAGGGCATGTTTCCTAGCTTGGGGAACTTCCGATGGAAAAGGATAAGTTAAGGAGATCAAGCATTATGGGAAACATTTTGTGAGCTCATTGTGGCAGAATGTGGGTGGCGCTGGATTAAAAGTGAAACCTGATTTGACTTTGCAAAGAGTTCTGGTAATGATTCCATTGTGACCAGCGGGAAGTCAGTGAGACATGCCCATTACTTGTGCATGCCAGATTCTCCAGCATGTTAGACTGTGCCTTTTTAGCCTGTTGTAAATTACTATAAATAGCTGAAACTTTGTCTTGAAAGTATGCCGCAAGTACATTGCAGCAAGATACTGTCAGAGTGGGCAGTGTATTATCAACTCTAAAGGTGGTAAGTGACTTAACAATGCGGAAGAGTTCCCTTGGGGTACTTTACTGCTGTTATCATTACTGCTTCATAGTAAGATGCCTGTGCCTTTTTAATTTCCTGGTGTAATGCCTAACAGCAGTCCTATTGGAGTGGTTTAGATATCCTTCATAATCTATCCTCCATTTTCTTTCTATGGTTTTACATCCTTTTTTTAAGGAAATCAGAAGTGCTGTAAACCATGGGACAGAAGTCTCTTTCTTTCCTTTCTTTATAGTAGTGACAGGGAGCGTTTAATTGGGTGAGGTCTTAATCCAATCTTCTACTTGAGAATTTACTTCCCCAGGATGTTTCCAAAATTCTGGTTTGGTGCAGGCTAAGGAATTCAAACCAATTTCATAGTTCACTTTAAACCATCTACGGCCCAAACTCATACTGATCTTGTTATTCCGCGTGGGTGGAGCTCCCTCCAGAGTAAACAAACTCAAGGCATGATCTGTCCATGCCAAAGGATGAGATTTTTCAAGTTTTATGTTTGGATAATTGCTAAAAACTGGGTCTAGAAGAGGTCCTTTGTTGTGGGTACAACCTACTACTCTTTGAGGGAGCTGAAGACCGTCTAAATAATGTAAAATGCTAGAGACAGTAGGATTGTGAGTCTCGTCAAAGAGCATGTTGAAATCCTCTAAAAGGGTGAAGTTTGTTTAGCCTATTGCCAAACTTGACATGACCTCTGGTATTGCTTCCACAAACTTAGCATAGGGGCCTGGAGGTCTTTAAAATAATAGTCCCAAGAAGGAGTCTGTAGGTGACAAATTTATAGTAAACGAGATATTTTCACATTCTGGAATGTGCTTTTTGATGTACATGCATCTATGTGTGTCTTTTAAAATGACATAAATGCCCATACTCTGTCTATGTTCACAGTGCATAAGTTACTTACCTTCGGTAACAATATATCTGTAAGAAACAGTAGTTAGTGTTAGATTCCTTACCTTAGAATATCCCCAGGCGTCAGGCTGGATCCGGAAAGTTTTCGTCAGCAGTATCCCGGCGCGTCGCCAGGCGGCTCCGCGGTCGGCGTTGTGGTCGCCAGAATGACGTCGGAGTACTTAGACGCCGCCCTCACGCGTTGACGTCAGTTCTGTACATAGCTTTCCGCGCCGGGAACGCAGAGCCATGATAGAAACCAACACTGGAGCCATAAAACTAGGGCCCTGAAAGGAATTACCTTAACCCTAGATATCGGTTCGCAGAACCGGGAGGAGGGGTGGGGTGGTAAGGAATCTAACACTAACTACTGTTTCTTACAGATATATCGTTACCGAAGGTAAGTAACTTGTGAATCAGAAAGAAACAGGTTAGTGTTAGATTCTCTCCTTAGAATAGATACCCCAGCAATACCTGGGTCTGCAAACCAAGTTCACACCAGAAAGTCCTGGAGAATGGAATGGCCGAAAAAGCCATCTCTCCGGACTTGGCTGTCCAGGCAGTAGTGCTTAGCAAACGTGTGCAGCGAGGCCCACGTAGCTGCCTGACAGATGTCCTGCAAGGGGACTCCCCGACCCAGGGCAGTAGTAGCTGCCGTGGCCTGAGTGGAATGGGCGCGTAGCCCCACCGGAGGCTCCTTCTTTGCCAAAGAACGACCCACTGCAAGATGGTCCGTTTGTGCACCGCCCGTCCCTTCTTAGCGCCCACGTAACCAACAAAAAGCTGGTCGCCCACCCGGAACTGGCGTGTGTGCGGTCTAGATAGAACGAGAGTGCACGTTTTTGGGTCCAGATGGTGGAGCCTCTCATCCTCTTTCGAGGGATGCAGAGGAGGAAAGAAGGTGGGTAAGGTGATGGACTGCCCGATATGAAAGGCTGTAACCACCTTGGGCAGGAAAGAAGGACGAGTTCTCAACACAACTTTGTCCGGATGGACAGAGAGGAAAGGAGGCTTAGAAGATAGAGCCTGGAGTTTACTCACTCTCCTGGCAGTGGTGATGGCAACCAGGAATGCAGTCTTAAGAGTCAGAAGACGAAGAGGGCAATTGTGAAGGGGCTTGAAAGGAGCGTACATCAAATAGGTAAGAACAAGGTTCAAGTCCCACTGAGGCATCAGAAAAGGAACAGGAGGGAACATATGCGTGATGCCTTTCAAGAATCTATTTACAACCGGGGACTTGAAAAGAGAAGGGTGATCAGGAAGCCTTAAGAAGGCTGAAATAGCCAAGAGGTAGCCCTTGACAGTGCCCAGAGCAGAGCCCTGCTGGGCAAGAGAAAGAAGAAAGAGGAGAACCTTTGAAAGGGGGGCAGAAAGTGGATCCACTGCCTTTGCTGGGCACCATGCCACAAATTTGTTCCACCTGCAGGCGGATACCGATTTTGTGGAGGGACGCCTGGCTGCCAGAATCACACTTCAGGAGGCAAGTCAAATGTCCTCAACTGTCGCCGCTCAATCTCCATGCATGGAGGTGGAGACTGGACAGGTTCGGGTGGAGGACAGTCCCCTGCTGCTGCGACAGATGGTCCTCCTGAAGAGGCAGACGAATCGGGGATCGACTGACATGCTGAGTAGCTCGGGATACCAGTATCTTCGTGCCCAGTCCGGAGCCACAAGGATGACTTGGGCCCGGTCTCGCCTGATCTTCTTCAGCACTCCGGGCATAAGTGGTATAGACGGAAAGGCGTACAACAGACCGCAGCTCCACGCGTGACAAATAGCGTCTCAGAGCGAGTGCCGCCTTGGAAATTCCAACGTGCAGAAATGATGACATTGCGTGTTCTCTTCTGTGGCAAATAGATCTAACCAAGGCTCTCCCCACTGCTGAAAGAGGCCTTGCGCCACGTCCGAGTTCAGACGCCATTTGTGATCCATCATACACCGACGGCTGAGTTTGTCTGCCAGGTTGATGCCCTGGCGTTCCAGCTATGTCCAGAGGCGCAGAGCCTCCTGACAAAGGGTCCACGACCCCACCTCTGCCCTGTTTGTTGCAGTACCACATGGCGGTGGTGTTGTCCGTGAACACCTGCACTACACTTCCCCGGACAGAGGGAAGGAATGCCTTCAGTGCAAGCCGGATCGCCCGCAGCTCCAGAAGGTTGATATGGAGCCGGGACTCTGCCGGAGACCAGAGGCCTCTGATCTCCGCCTCTCCCATGTGGCCGCCCCATCCCAGGAGGGACGCATCCGTCACTACTATGCGGTCCGGTTGGGGTAGGGAGAGGGATCTGCCGTTGACCCAATCGAGGTCGGTTAGCCACCACTGCCACTGTCTCGCAGCGCCCTCCGAGATCAGGACGTGGTCGGACAGGTTGCCCTGATGCTGTGCCCACCTGAACTTCAGGTCCCACTGCAGAGCCCACATCCGCCAAATGGAGTGATACACCAGTAGGATGCAGGAGGCCATCAGCCCCAGGAGCTGCAGCGTCAACGAGATCCAGGATAAAGGCTGAAAGATCAGAATCAGAGCCGGAATATCTGAACCCGCTGCTCGGGGGGGACAAACCCAGAACCGCTCCGATGAAGAGGATCTTCTGAGAGAGGCACAGGTGTGACTTCGGCACGTTGACGGAGAATCCCAGCAGGTGCAGGAGGTCGGCCGTAGTCTGGAGGTGGGAGACGACTGTCTGGGGCAAGTCCGCCTTCAACAACCAGTCGTCAAGATAGGGGAAGACTGGAACTCCTTATCTGCGCAGATGAGCTGAGACCACCGCCATTACTTTTGTGAACACCGGAGGGGTGCTGGTAAGGCCGAAGGGGAGCACGGTAAACTGAAAGTGCTTGTGGCCTACCGTGAACCGCAGGTAGAGCCGATGGGCCGGCAGGACGGGAATGTGGAAATAAGCGTCCTGCAAGTCCAACGCCACCATCCAGTCTCCAGGGACTAGGGCAGCTAAGAACTGAGCCAATGTCAGCACCTTGAACTTTACCTTCCGGAGGAAGCCATTGACGTTCCGGAGGTCCAAGATAGGGCGACGGTCCCCTTTGCCCTTCTTGGGAACCAGAAAGTAGTGGGAATAACAACCACACCCTACTTCTGACCCAGGAACGCGCTTGTGGCCCCCTTGGCCAGGAGGGCCGTAACTTCGTCTTGCAGAAGTTGCAAGTGATCCCCCAACTCGCGGTGGTACTGCGGTGGCATGGCTGGAGGGGACGCCTCGAAGGGGAGGGAGTAGCCCCTTCGGACGATTTGCAGCATCCACCTGTCTGACGTGATGGTGCGCCAGTGGAGGAGGTGATGGCGGACCCTGCCCCCCACTGGCGTCGTATGGACCTGAAAGCTCGGACTAGGAAAGCTTTGAGGCAGATGATGCAGGAGCGGATGTGGACTGACCCTGCAAGTGTCTCCCTGCGCCGTCACGGCGGTTACCATGTCCGCGTTGAGGTTGGTTCTGTGGCCTGTGGCTGGCTGGACGTGTTGGGGCGCCCCTTCCTTGGCCACAAAAGGGTCGAAAAGCAGAAGTTTGATGGCGCTGGCCTAGGCCTAAGGACTTGGCCGTAGCCCTGGAGTCTTTAAAACGCGCAAGCGCACAGTCCGCTTTGTCGCCAAAAAGGCGACGGCAATCGAAGTGCATGTCTATGAGCGTGGCCTGGACATCCCCCGAGAAGTTGGCAGACCGCAGCCAGGCGTGGCGACGAATTGCCACCGTCGTGGAAATCGCTCTGCCCAGCGAGTCTCTGGTGTCAAGTCCACATCTAATGGAGAACCGTGCTGCATCCCGCCCCTCCGCCAGGGCTTGGGCGAGCCGAGTCCGGGCCTCCTTCGGACACTGTGGCAGCATGTCCAGAACCGTATCCCACATAGAGTGGGTGTAACGGCCCAAAAGGCAGGCGGTGTTGACAGACCGCAGGCCCAAACCAAAAAAAGAGGAGAACAGTTTCTTCCCTACCTTTTAGACTCCCGATCCGGAGGAGCAGTTGGGAATGCGGTCTGGGACGTAGAGGCCTGGACCTCAGTGAGGAGGTTAGTCCTCACGGCCACGACAGGGAGCTCAAGAGCCAAGGCCTTGGCTGCCCTGTTCAACACCACACTATAAGTAGCCCCCTTCTCCGAAGCCACGGAGGGAGGAGAGGCGAATCCAGTGTCGGGGGAAGTGTCCAGACCACTGGCCTCCCCCAGCTCATCTGCTCAGTCCTGGCTTAACTGGCACTGCTGTGCTAGAGGGTCCTCAGGCCCCTCCCAGTCCTCCTCATCATCCATCTCCTGGAAACCGGGCAAAAATGATGGAGCCGGGTCGTAGGTGAATTGCTCACCCGTTGGCATCAGAGACAGCGCCGAGCGGCGCCGCTCCGGCGTCGCACCCGGACCGGAAATGAAACCGGGGCTGGTGTCGTCCGAAGACGGCACCGGGAGCGATACCCTCGGGGTCGGCGCCATTGGAGGAGTCGTGAGATCGACTGGCGATGACCCGGATCCAGGCCTGGATCCTGTGGGGCCCCGAGGCATCGGGACAGGAGTCGATGACGGTGCCGGGGCCAAAGCACCCGACAGCGCCAGGGCCAGAGAGCAGGCCCGCTAGGGCTTCCAGTCGGACCCGCCCCGACAGAGGGAAGTGAGTCATCATGGCCACGATGAAATCACGTATCTCCTCTGGCGTCGCTTGCAGCCCAGGGACCAGCGGGTATGGAGCTGGACGCGGCGCCTGCGGCTCCGGCAGAGCCGCACGAGCGGTGTTGCCCGAACCCCAGGCCGCATCGCGCGAGCGTCGGGGGGAGTCGGAAGAGCGATGACGCCTCTTTGACTTCTTTTACGAATGCCTCGACTTACCGGAGGACTTGGAGCCCGACGAGTGGTGGTGACTCGACGAGCGGCGAGGACTGCGGCTCCGCGACCGGTCTATCAACTTCCTCCTTTACCGGGACCTCGAGCGGCGCGGCACGACTTATCATCATGGTCGCCCCGAGGCAGTAAAGGCACCGACGGTGGGGGTCGGTCACCGACATCAAGCGGTGACAGGCCTCGCAAGTTTTAAAACCAGGCATCCCTAACAGCACCGCGAGTCGAATTCGACTTGAAAAGTGATCAAAATAGATCAAAAAAGTTAGTCAAAAAATGACTAGAGTACTGCTCTTCCCAGACCTGCGTTTCCTGGCGCGGAAAAAAGAAGAACTGACGTCAGCGCGCGAGGGCGGAGTCTAAGTACTCCGACGACGTAATTCCGGCGATGCCGACGACGGACGCAGAGCCGCAGACGAGGCGCAGGGGTACTGTTGACGAAAACTTTACGGATCCAGCCTGACGCTAGGGGATATTCCAAGGTAAGGAATCTAACACTAACCCGTTTCTTTCAGATCTTTCCTACACATGTAATATCCTGGTGGGGGCGCTTGATTAATGTCAGGTATTGAGCTTTCAGATAACCACGTTTCTGTTAAAAACAGGACATACAACTGTTCGTCCTTAATTAAAGTGTATAACTCAAACTTGTGGCGGGGCAAGGATCGACAAATAATAAGTGCACACTTCCATTTTTTTGGCCAAGGTATTTGCAATCTAACTTTCTCTGGACCAACCAAGAGAAACAACAGGAAGGACAGAGCTGGTCTCCATTCCCCGGCCATGGTGAGCTGAATAACTTGCTATTTCTATCGGGGTTCGGGCAGGGTTCCTGGCCCCTGCTCCTGTTCAGGCCATATGGGCGTGTCTTTGGCACACCCACGTCCCAGCCACAATTTAAGGCAGAATAAAAACACTAGAGAGCAAATCTCACAGGCAACTATATGGTCAATAACAAAGTGTCAGTGCAACTCTATAGTCAATTTTGCCCTCTCGTACAATGCCCCTTGACAGTTTTTACAATGCACCAGTTCCCCATCGCAGATTAAAAATGTTGATTAAAAAAGCTGATTGAAAATATCTAACAAAATTCCCCTTCTCGTTCTTTAAAACCAATTTAGCATTTAAAACAACAAAAAGAGATTGCAGTGCAGCACTTGAAGTCACTAAAAACCTCATGGTAAACAGACGTAGGGAAGCCTGATGAGGAAGATTGGGCAGAGGCAAGGATGTCTCCTAAAACAATGGCTAATTCAGCTAGTGAAACTCATCCAGCTGAAATTCCTTCACAGAGTGTAGCTCACTAGGCATAAATTGTGGCGTATGGGAGGAGAATAACTTCTCTCACATGCCTGAGCTGTGGGACTACAGACGGGGGTCTGTACTGGGTTGGCTCAGTTTTGAAGGGGAGTGCTCTCCTGCCTGAGTAGACTCCTGGGGTGGGAGGTCCCTGCAAGCCCCAGATTAACACTACTGCATATTAGTGATGCAATTGAGGGTAACAGATACCAGAACAACTTTCTTCACCTGGCACTGGTGGTGGCCAAATGAGAAACTGCGAGGCGTTGGAAAGAATCTTCCCCCACCTCCCTTGCAGAATGGAAGAAGGGATTAGATAACTGTATGGTCCAGGAAGAATCAGAATACAAGGCTCGGGCTGCCCACAGACATTTGGCAAGATTTTGAAGGCATGGGCAACATATAGAGGGATCACAATTACTCAAAATTGCAAAATGACTCCCTTCAGGAAGAAGTCAGGACATACACTGGTTAACCCCAGGATAGACAACACTGAGCCCTATTGAATAGGGGGAGACAATACCTGACATACAGGTAAAGGGGTGTGGAGTGGTCGTGCAGGGGGTGGGAGTTAGGGGAAATGTCGCTTATTTGTTATTGTAGTCACATGATTGTGTTTTTAGCCTTTGCTATATTTGCTACAATTCTATGCATATCCGCATGACAAAATCAATAGAATTTATTATAAAAAAGAAAAAAATATTGGACCAAACATATTTCACAAGTCATCGCCTCATCAGTATGGGAAAGGCTGATGCCGATAGATGCTTGCAGAACTGGGGATAGAGTGGAACATTGGTGCATACTGGGGCTATGGGGTGGCCAGACTCTTCCCAAATATACTACCCTTTTTTTCAGCAATGTGCCACTGGCAATGGCAAGGCTGGATATTGTCAAATGATGGGGTAATAGGAAGACTCCGTTAATAGTTCAGTGGAAAATGGGTCTGGATTGGTGTATGAATGCGGAACACACGATTTACAACACTAGGGGCTGTCCCAGGAAACTGGAGAAGGTCTGGGGTCTAAAAGGGATTTGTTGCTATGTCTGCACGAGAATTGTTATGGTGGTCTGTGAAAGAAGGACTGAGGTGTCTTGTACGTGTCTACTTGGATTATGTATAAGTGTTTGCTAATTAAAAATCAATAAAAGTTTTTTTTTTTAAACAGCCTAATTTCCTCTCTTCCCTGAGCATACTGTGACAGACTACCGGACTATATTGGACATTTCCCTCTTACGTAGTGCTCTGTTAATTTGTTGCTAAGGCTCAAGTATTTAACCATGTGACAAAACAAGGGAACAGGTGTCAAATTGTCCAAAGGGTAGTAATAAATAACAAGGTAGTAATAAGTAACAAGTCTGGAAACAAAGAATAGAACTTACCTTGTTGAGAACATGGGATACCAACTCAGTTTTAAAGTAAAGAAAGGGAAACAGGTTGGATATGTTGGTTTGAATACAGGCCAAGATGAGAGGATGTTTTGTCGTGAAATTCAGGGCAAGTTGAAGTAGTTCTATACCATCCTGTACTGGGATATCCTGGAGTGGGAAAACCAAAAATAATTTATCAACCTGGAAAGATTACAGCTGTTCAATACACTGATATTAGTAACATGGCCATTTGGCTAAAGCTACTAAAGGTCACAATACTTCACCCTTTACTAACCTTCCAATTACTACACCTGTAGTGAAACTGTACAAATTTTTCAAGGTGACTTTTTTGCTCTCATAGCTCCAGAAACAAAAAGCATTTGCAATGCACGAGGTCTTGCATTTGCGAGAGTTTATGCTATTGTAAATGGCAGTGCCTTTTATTATTCGGTTTTGAAAACTAACACAAACAAGCATTGGCATAGCCAATAGGTCTCGCTTTTGGGACCTTATAAGTATTTAGTTATGCAGCACAATATCCTTGGTGCAACAACATCAACTGTTGCATGGCTAAACACGTAAAAGGTCCCAAAGGGGAGACCTATTGGCTATGCTAATTCTAGTTCATATTTGGGGCCTCTGGTGCTAATTGTGTTCGCAGTTACACAACAGGCATTGGAGCCACTCTTTCATACACGCTCTCTCATTACAAAGGCTGAGCGATTTATGTTGAAAACTGCGCATCTGGTAAACAATATGGTATTATATTTCAGAGGCACAGAATGTATGGAATATGCTACTTACCAGTATGCATCTGTTCTTGGCATGTAGGGCTGCTGACATTTATATCTGTGCATAGATCGCCGCCTTGTGTTGGGTCCGGATGATTGCACATTGCACATTGTTGTCCTGGAAGAGTCTTCAAAGTATCACGAGATAGGTGGCTCCTCCCTCGGACTACAGTGCGCATGGGCATCCTCTCCATCCCCAGATTGTTTTTCGCCATTGTGGCAGAGATGGAGTATAGTACAGTAAGAGATGTCCATGCAAAGAGTGAATGCTACAGCTGCGACAGGCACCGGGGAGGTGGGTGGGCGATATAAATGTCAGCAGCCCTACATGTCAAGAACAGATGCATACTGGTAAGTAGCATAGTCTCTCTTTTTCTTTAGGGGGATTCTGGAAAAAGTCTTCAGTTGGCAGAGGTCTTTTCTTTTTGTTATAAACAGTCACTTTACCAGTCTTTGGGTCAATATAGAGTTGTGACTGGTCTTCTGTGGAGGGATCTGGGTGAATAAGCTCTTCTTCCACAGTCTTTGGTTTTGGTGCTGTAATCTTTGTTTTTTGTTTTTTCGGGTCGACTGTTTTTGGTGGTTGGCTCGGTTTATGATGTTTTTCGACAGGTTTTGTAGGTTGAACGTTTTTGGCAGGCTTCACAACCTGTTTCGAACCGATCGGTTTTGTCGGTTCGACAGTGTCTTTAGGTGTTTTTGGAGCCTGCGGTTTTGGCTCGATGTCCTTTTTCGGTTCGATGGGCTTCGGCTCGACCGATTTACTCTGGTCCACCTTTGGTTTAGATTTCGGTTTGACGGTAGTTTTGGGCGCAGGCCTTGTGCTTTCGTCAACCGTTTTTTTCCCCTTGTCGATACCTGAGGCTGCTTTGCTCGATTCGACGTGCTTCTTGGGGGTGGAATCGACGTGCTTTTGTTTTTGTGTCGATTCGACGGGTTTTGGCTTCGAGGTTGACTCGATGGCCTTCGTCTTTGAGCTCGACTCGACAGCATTGGTCTTTGATGTCGACTCGACGGTCTTTGGCTTCGAAGGTTGTATTGGTACTGTGGCCTTCGGGTCGACGCCCTTCGGCTTAGTACCCTTCGGTTCGACGTAATTCGGTCCGAAGACTATATTGTCGACTAGTTTCGGTTTCGATGGAACCGATGACGTATATCTTGTCTCAGATGGCTCTTTTGGTATGTTCTTAGCCGGGCGATACGGCGGGGCTGTAGAACGAGGTTGTTGATCTTGGCTAAGGCCTGCTGGCGATGCCTCGACCTGAGTGTCTGATAGAGGTGTAGTATCTATATGGGGCAGTGTACTCACGGTTCGCCCCTCGTCGTCATCGGAGTCGTCTTCAACTGCTACGATGTCCTGTTCATATTCCTCGAGATCGTCGATTAGTTCTCCCTCTTCGAGGTAATATTCGGAGTCGTGCTCCGAGTATTGTCTTTCGTCTTGATCCGAGTCTTCGGCGCTCGCTAGATCTTCTTCGTCATCGAAGATGTTCTCGGGCTCTGGCGTCGACCGTTGCATTTCTTGCCTCGCCGCCCGTCGATTCTGAATAGTCTTTTTCGATCGGAACTGGGCCCAGGCTAGGCAACTATCTTCATTGTGATCTGGAGATAGGCATTTGTTTGGGGGAGAAAGTGAAGAAAGAGGCATGGCACGGAATCAACTGTAGGCAGGCTCAGTATTCGACAACCCCAGCATTTCGCAGTAACGGTCGCTTCCTAAGAAAACCTAGAGAATCGGCAACATTACGTACCTGTTGGTCTATTTATCAATTCATTTATTTCTACAAATTATGCACACTTTTCCTGTGTTTGTCCCCAGCGTGGAGTTCCATGCATTCCTAAGATTCCATGCGGTCTCTAGTTTTCTCACCTAAGAACCTTCTCTTAACAGTGCATTTTCTAAATAAAATTAGCTAACGGTGGGACTGATTTATTTTTTCGTTTATGGAAAATTAATTTTTTTCCTGTTTACGTGCTGCGCGCCCACAGTTCATAATACACCAAAGTTTCTTCCATCTCACACAGCCACACCCCTGCCCGAATATATTTCCAGTTAATAACGCAAAAGCTTTGCTTTCACCTTGTAAACGTCCTCTGATACAAGCCTGTCTCTCAGCTTCAAGTAGAAACCGCCTCTCTCGACAACATGCAGGCAACAGCTCTCCAAAATGATTTATTTCCCTTCGCTTGCCCAATCCCTCCGCAGTACGAGTGCAATTAGGGTTAATTTAGAGTTCACGAAACATAATAACTATGGGACTGTTTTCCTAGGCATGTGTCATATTTATGTGCTGAAGTTAAATATTTTATGCGTATTTGATTGTTGTTTAGAAAGCGCTCGAGAGCGCAGAGGACTCTCTGCTGTCACGCACCTCCCGGCATCTGCAGCTAAGGTCTGCATGGCGAATTTTAATAGCAAGTGAAGATCAAAGGTTGGGGAGGGAACCTCTGCAGGAGTTGTGCGAGCGCGCTAAAAGAAAAACAAGCACGCGAGTGGTGCGTGCGTGAAAAGAAGTCCTGGAATTGAGTGCGCGCGTGACGCGAAAGTGATCGGGGTCAATAACCGGGGTACCAGAGTCCCGTACACTTCCTGGAGTTTGTTTTTAAGGGAACAGGATGACGCTCAGTGTTTTTCCAGGGACAGATACATTTCGCGAGGATGTCGTATAGCAAGGCTTTCTGAAATTGCTCAAGTACCAGAACGCTTGCAATTACTTCAAAGACGGAGAACACCCGTTTTCATAATAAAACCACATTTCCCTGCTCCACCAAACGGAAAGAGGTGCCCATTTGAATCCCTCGCCTCCTCGTTGCCTCTTTAACATTTTTTGGATTTGGGCGACAGAAAAAGCAAACACAACAAACAAGCATTGGCAAATCCAATCGCTCGGTGGACGCTCTTCTCCACCCCCCCCTTTTGCTTTGTTAACCCCTTCGCCGCAGGGCTAATTCCCCCGTGCCGCTGGGGGGAGGGGGTGCGCACACAGCACCTCGGTGCTTGTGACGAGCTCGGCTTGTCACGCTGCACGGTGGCGCTGTGCTCATGACGAGCTGAGCTTGTCATCACCACACCCGTTTTTGCGGAACGCTCAGCACAGCAGGGGAATTATCCATGTGTGTGAGCGCCGCGCGGGTCATGACGAGCTCAGCTCGTCATGAGCACAGAGCCACCGTGCCTCATGACGAGCTGAGCTCGTCATGAGCACCGATGGTGTTAATGCTTTTGTTGTGGTTTTTGTTAAACTTTATGTTTGATGGAGCGGCCTACCTTCACAAATAGAAAAGAAAAGATTGTCTAAAAATACATTATTTTGGGGGTTCCAGAAAGTGCAGATTGTCATAGCAGTCCAACTACTTTGTGTGCGGATGTGCTACATGTGAAAGAACGGAACGCAGTCAACACAGTGAAGTTATCCAGAGGTTTAGGTTGGCTGATCCACTGCCCAAGCTGCGTGCTGTATAGGACAGACGAAATGCCACGCCATGCCAATGCTTCTTGTTTCCTTTCCAGGCGGTTAATGGACTACACTTCTCGATTCTGCAGGGGGCAGTGTTGGATGACTCTAGCGGCCCTCTCCCAGGTCCTGATCCCAGGAAGAGAAGGCTGCCGGATTCAAGGAATGTCCTCTGTCTTCTAGGCTGTGACATGCAAATGGAGAGAGCTCCCAGGTCATGAGGAGATCGTAAAGCAGCGCTCCCTCATCTAGGAACTTAAACAGATCCACTCGGCGCTCACGATCGCCACGAAGAAACCCAAAAAGATTTTTAGAGGGGAACGAATTGCGTAGTAACTACTACACTGCAGTCGACAGGCGGGTCCTCCGATGATGGCATTCAGCTCATGGCGATCGCAATTGTGCGCCATGGGCATCTGGGCACCGTGGAGCTAGATATCGGATAGACAGTGGATTAGAAGGGGCGAAAATCCATTAGAAGGACCACGGCAGAGGTCTGACTTGTAGGTAAGAGCCAAAATACTGGGCAAGCTAGAAGAAAAACTGTCGTGTGAATACTGAAAAAAAATGTTTATTCACACAAAGACAATGATCATATATCACAGCAAGAGGCGGACTACTTATGTCCCAAAGAAATAAAGACTCCTTATTTCTACACGGTCCCCAAAGTGCACAAAGGCACCTTTCCACCCCCAGGGAGACCCATTGTGTCTGGAATCAAGTCTTTGTTAGAACCGCTATCACGATTCTGTGATTTCTTCCTCAATCCCCTAGTCCAACAGACTCCCACCTACCTCAAGGACACTAAACATCTACTAAATGTAATCAAGGAAATCAACTTTGATCCGAGCACTGAACTACTTGTGGGACTAGATATAGAATCCCTATACACTAGCCTCCCACAAGACGCCACGCTCAAGGTATTGCACGATGTCCTCATGACCAACACTTGGACTTACAACACGCCCCGCAGCTTCATCTTAGACTGCGCAGCTCTAGCTCTCAAAGA
Organism: Lissotriton helveticus; assembly: GCF_964261635.1. Lineage (NCBI taxonomy): Eukaryota > Metazoa > Chordata > Amphibia > Caudata > Salamandridae > Lissotriton > Lissotriton helveticus. Next base: position 114,064,533 of record NC_136067.1, on the reverse strand, counting down.
GAACTATTTCGAATATGAGGGCACCTATTACCTCCAGACGAACGGTACATCTATGGGCAGTGTTTTTGCTCCCAGTGTGGCCGGACTGTATGTGGCCCACTTCGAGGAGACATACATACAACACCCAACCAACCCTTTTTCCACCAATATAAGAATGTGGCGTCGCTACATCGACGACATTCTCATAATATGGAATGGCAACCAGGAATCGCTTGACAGATTCATGCTATGGGTCAACCAACTAGACCCGTACCTGCGCTTCACATGCACTAGCAGTCCCACGGAGCTACCCTTCCTAGACCTGAACATCAGACCAGAAAATGGAGGACTCTCCACCACCACCTTCTACAAACCCACAGCAAGAAACTCCTTGCTCAGGTTTGATAGTTTTCACCCCCGACACCTGAGGGAAAACCTGCCCTATGGGCAATTCCTGCGCATCAGGCGTAACTGCAGCAGCATAAAAGACTATAAACAACAATCCAGCGACTTGGTGCACAAACTAAGGGACCGTGGTTATCCCTCCAGGATAATCAACAAAACCTGCAAAAGAGCCAGGAATCAAAACAGGGAGGCTCTCCTAGAAACAGTCCAAAAACCGGAAGAAGACCCTGTGCTAACCTGCGTAACAACGTACAACACAGCATCTAACCAAGTGTCTAACATCATCCACCGCAATTGGAAAATCATAAACTCTGGCACTAGACAGTGGGAAAAGCCTCGCTTCGCCTACAGAAGAGCCACCAACTTAAGAGACCAACTGGTGAACACCAGACCTCGTCCAAAAAATCAAGACAAAGACAACACCATCATCAATGCATGGGGTTTGCCAAAAATCACTGGCCACCAACCCTGTAATAACTGCAGTGTATGCCACCTGACATCCCCGTCAAAAACACTTAGTTTGGAACCAGGCAAGACCTGGACACAACGACAGTTCACAAACTGCAACTCCTCCAATCTAGTATACTTGATTACCTGCAGATGTGGCCTCCGGTACGTTGGCATGACGACCAGGAGAGTACGCACAAGAATGACAGAACACAGAAGCACCATAAGATGTGGGAAAAACATCAGTAAGCTCACAGACCACTTTCTGACCCATAACCACACACCCAATGACTTCACGTGGACCGTCATTGAGAAATTTGACACCCTCAGGAATGCGAAACTCCTATTGCAAAAAGAACAACGCTGGATTTACCGTCTTTCCACCCATACCCAAGGCCTTAACGATTCCATCCCATGGAACAGTCTGGCCACATAGACATTCTTGCTAAACCCTTCGGGTAGCAGTGCCATCATGCTCCTGCATGAGCGCCCCCTTCTCAGTCCATTCTTCTCCTTCCAATTCCGTCCAATGCGGCAGAAACGCACATATGCTGATATCGTCACGTGATCTATGCTCATGTAACAGACCATGTCAAACTACAGATTACCGGCAAACCTGAGAACCGGTTCAGACGCGCTTTTCCTCCTGCGCATGCGCACAATAAAGATCGCTACAGCAGCCAAACGCGCATGCGCTAGAAACGCGCACCACTCCTCTGCACATGCGCAGCGAGACTCACCATGAGACAGCGTTTATCGCGTACCCCTCCCTCTTTCTAACCTGAACAGGTGCATCGAGTTAAACAAACAATATAAATACAAAGCCAGGCGGCGCACTCACCTCACACCGGGCGCCGCAGAAGGACGAATAGGCCCAAGGAGGAACCAGACCGAACTACTCGTGAGTAAAACCGTTTGTCCAACAACATGGGGTAAGCCAAAACTCTTCTCTCCTTACAGGTTAGATAGCCTTGTGAACCTCGTTTATCTCCACAGGGTCTCTTTCTCTGCCAGGCGACCCATGAGGCTTTTTACCAAGAAATAACAGAGTGAGGACCCAGTACCAGTACTTTCCTGTACCTCACCTTGTGATTTCGTTTTTTAGCCCACCACCACCCACTTACGGTTGTTTCTATACTCTCACTAGTCTCATACAATTGTTATGAGCTCACCGTAGCAGGATTTAAGCCGTACACCACCCTAAGAGCCGGCCACCATGAGTTCTAAGAAATGCCATCCTAACATGACTCTCCCTTGTACGTCTTGTCCTTGCCCTATGTGTTTTATGTAGAAAAGCTTGAGGGAATCCCCCTCTAACAGCTACAGTGCCTTAGCGAGCGCGACACATAGCCAATGAAATAACACAAACACTTAATATAGTTTATTAGTTTATTATTTAGCTGCACTTTATCACTTTACTCTTTGGTCCTGAGGAAAGCCAGCTTATAATAGAAAAGGCACTGGCAGAAACATGTAGACCACACTGGACATGGGAGATCATCATTTACTCCACTTTGTCCTTTTTGCCTTTTTTAAAACAGCTAACGGAGGCCCAGTTTATTAAATACTTGTTAACCCTCGGGTGCTGGGACCCCTTGTATAGCTTTTTAAACTTTCACTTCTCACTCCTTCACTGCACACGCAGCAACATACCAGCTCCGCAGTCACCTGGCATTGCAGCACACCCGGGGCACATTCGGTGCCACTGTGGTGGGCCCGATGATGAAGCATGCCACCAACTAGGTCGGTGGGTGAGGGCTTTCAAAGGAAAACATTGCTTTTTTCCTTTTTATTGTCTGACGTACCTGAGTCACTTATTATTCCCCTCTCCCCTTAAACTTAGCTAGTCCTCATTGATACCTACATATTCACTGAAGTGCCATAGGTTTGGTAAATGATGTGTAATACGGCATGACCCCTGGAAATAAACACATATTAATTTATTGAACATGTGTGGCTCAATTTTTATGGACAATGGCATGAGTTTAACGAGAAGGGGGAGTTGAGTGCGCGCACTAAAAGAAAAACAAGCGCGCGAGCGTTGCGTGCGTGGAAAGAAGCTTGGGAGTTGTGTGCGCGCGCCCCGCGAAAGTGATTGCAATCGCAGTGCACTTAATGACTCTTGACGGCGACTGCGCGCGTGCACACGCGCGTAACCGCAAGCTGGTGGCCAAAGCCAGTGGTAGCACTTTGAAAAGCAGCTTTCTAAATGTCTCGCAGAGCACCACATGCACTGGCTCAGGCGAGACCTAAAAAAGGCATTGTCATTTACAATGCCAATTGCTCAAACTCTTGCAAATGTGAGACCTATTACATTGCAAATGTTTTTTTATGCAGTTGAGTGATGAAATTTGAACAGTGCTATTGCCATTTGTATGGGCAAGCTGATCAAAAAGAATGTAACTGTGTTTATTTAAATCGGTGCTTAGGGCTCAATTACTTCCCTGTGTAGTACTGAGTACTAGCCAATGGCGGCCACACGCCTTTATGTGCAAAATGATGGCAAAGTAAATAAAGAAAGAAGCGCAGCCGCTATAGTTAAAGCGTACCGTGCTGCCAAATAATTAAAATGTTGATGAAAAGGTGCAAGCTGGATTTGTAAATATGACGCTGCCACCATTACTAAAGAAGCTGGCTTTGTAAATATGAGGCATCCGCCATTACTATAAAAAATATAAAAGCGGGCACCGTGCTGTGTTACAGGAAAGCATGACGTGGTTTGAATAGGAGAAATCATTCAAGAAAAGAGTTCTCACAGACTGAATAAAACATAATGAGTAACACCACAAGTAACAAGCATTGAAAATGCAATAGGTCTCGCCTTTGATTAAGTTAAAGCCATTTGCTCTGCTAATGGTATTGTATAGCAAAGCAAATGGCTTTAACTTAATGAAAGGCGAGACCTATTGCATTTTTAATGGTTGTTTATACTGCGGTACACAGAAAACAAAACTATACGGCCAGTCAGGGCTAATAAAAACATGTTCATAGACTATACTTATTTTCCCAAGATGCTCAAGAGACTATGGTATAGGAACTGTACATGTCTTAGAGGCAATGCTAGCAGTGTGAATAATGTTTCCAGCTGGGCCCATATGGAATATGATTAAGTAAAGAATACACAATGATAAACATCAATAACAAAGCATCATTAATATTCAAGCATAACAAAAAACCAAACACATTTATATCAAAAGGAAATTTTACAGTAAAGCCCAGATTAAGCTACCCTTCCAAAGGCAGAAGTAAAGGTTCTGTGTTACAAACCAAAGGATATGTGTAAGGCTCCATGTTTTTCGTTTTTACTGATTTTTACATATAAATACAAACAGAAAACATTTATTTTCTTCTGTATATATTTTTTAAATGTGGATAAAAAATAAAACTGGGTTGCTTTTTGAGTAATTCTAAATACTATCTGCCATGACTGCCAGGCCAATAGCTGTGTGAATTGATACGTGAGGGGGTAAAAAAATAAAGTAATTTTAGTATAGAGGCTTTAACACCAGTAGATAGGCACAAGGTTGATACTGAAATGTGCATGTTTTCATATAAGTGCATTGATTTATCTTCTGCGGGTGTTCATATCACTGATATCTTGCAGGCATTCACAAATAAACGTGGAAATATACTTATTTCAGCTTCATTTTTCCACGAAACCCAAAATAAATGTGGATAAATACAGATAAAATTAGCATAAAATAAATATGGATAAATACAGACAGAAATGTAAAAAAAAAATACCATAAAATCGGGAGCCCTGGTTATGTGTTGCAGTGTTGTGCCAGTCTGTGCTGCGCTTATTCTACCCTAGAGTGGCCCTCCAGTGGTTTTGGATGCATTACTTTACTCTGTACAGTATGTATGCAGCGCCCCACGGTGTGCAGTTTCTTGCAGTGTTGCGCGGGTCTGTGCTGTGTTTACCATGCCCTGGCGTGGCCCTCCAGTGGTTTTGGATGCATTACTTTACTCTGTACAGTATGTATGCAGTGCCCCACGGTGTGCAGTTTCTTGCAGTGTTGCGCGGGTCTGTGCTGTGTTTACCATGCCCTGGCGTGGCCCTACAGTGGTTTTGGATGCATTACTTTACTCTGTACAGTATGTATGCAGTACCCCACGGTGTGCAGTTTCTTGCAGTGTTGCGCGGGTCTGTGCTGTGTTTACCATGCCCTGGCGTGGCCCTACAGTAGTTTCAGTCGCATTACTTTACTCTGTACAGTATGTATGCAGTGCCCCACGGTGTGCAGTTTCTTGCAGTGTTGCGCGGGTCTGTGCTGTGTTTACCATGCCCTGGCGTGGCCCTCCAGTGGTTTTGGATGCATTACTTTACTCTGTACAGTATGTATGCAGTGCCCCACGGTGTGCAGTTTCTTGCAGTGTTGCGCGGGTCTGTGCTGTGTTTACCATGCCCTGGCGTGGCCCTACAGTGGTTTTGGATGCATTACTTTACTCTGTACAGTATGTATGCAGTGCCCCACGGTGTGCAGTTTCTTGCAGTGTTGCGCGGGTCTGTGCTGTGTTTACCATGCCCTGGCGTGGCCCTACAGTAGTTTCAGTCGCATTACTTTACTCTGTACAGTATGTATGCAGTGCCCCACGGTGTGCAGTTTCTTGCAGTGTTGCGCGGGTCTGTGCTGTGTTTACCATGCCCTGGCGTGGCCCTGCCGTGGTTTTGGATGCATTACTTTACTCTGTACAGTATGTATGCAGTGCCCCACGGTGTTCAGTTTCTTGCAGTGTTGCGCGGGTCTGTGCTGTGTTTACCATGCCCTGGCGTGGCCCTACAGTGGTTTTGGATGCATTACTTTACTCTGTACAGTATGTATGCAGTGCCCCACGGTGTGCAGTTTCTTGCAGTGTTGCGCGGGTCTGTGCTGTGTTTACCATGCCCTGGCGTGGCCCTACAGTGGTTTCAGTCGCATTACTTTACTCTGTACAGTATGTATGCAGTGCCCCACGGTGTGCAGTTTCTTGCAGTGTTGTGTTTTACCACGCCCTGGCGTGGCCCTACAGTGGTTTCAGTCGCATTACTTTACTCTGTACAGTATGTATGCAGTGCCCCATGGTGTGCAGTTTCTTGCAGTGTTGTGTTTTACCACGCCCTGGCGTGGCCCTACAGTGGTTTCAGTCGCATTACTTTACTCTGCACAGTATGTATGCAGTGCCCCACGGTGTGCAGTTTCTTGCAGTGTTATGTTTACCATGCCCTGGTGTGGCCCTCCAGTGGTTTTGGATGCATTACTTTACTCTGTACAGTATGTATACAGTGCCCCACGGTGTGCAGTTTCTTGCAATGTTGCGCGGGTCTGTGCTGTGTTTACCATGCCCTGGCGTGGCCCTACAGTGGTTTTGGATGCATTACTTTACTCTGTACAGTATGTATGCAGTGCCTCACGGTGTGCAGTTTCTTGCAGTGTTGCGCGGGTCTGTGCTGTGTTTACCATGCCCTGGCGTGCCCTACAGTGGTTTTGGATGCATTACTTTACTCTGTACAGTATGTATGCAGTGCCCCACGGTGTGCAGTTTCTTGCAGTGTTGTGTTTACCATGCCCTGGCGTGGCCCTCCAGTGGTTTTGGATGCATTACTTTACTCTGTACAGTATGTATGCAGTGCCCCACGGTGTGCAGTTTCTTGCAGTGTTGTGTTTTACCACGCCCTGGCGTGGCCCTACAGTGGTTTCAGTCGCATTACTTTACTCTGTACAGTATGTATGCAGTGCCCCACGGTGTGCAGTTTCTTGCAGTGTTGCGCGGGTCTGTGCTGTGTTTACCATGCCCTGGCGTGGCCCTACAGTGGTTTTGGACGCATTACTTTACTCTGTACAGTATGTATGCAGTGCCCCACGGTGTGCAGTTTCTTGCAGTGTTGCGCGGGTCTGTGCTGTGTTTACCATGCCCTGGCGTGGCCCTACAGTGGTTTCAGTCGCATTACTTTACTCTGTACAGTATGTATGCAGTGCCCCACGGTGTGCAGTTTCTTGCAGTGTTGTGTTTTACCACGCCCTGGCGTGGCCCTACAGTGGTTTCAGTCGCATTACTTTACTCTGTACAGTATGTATGCAGTGCCCCACGGTGTGCAGTTTCTTGCAGTGTTGTGTTTTACCACGCCCTGGCGTGGCCCTACAGTGGTTTCAGTCGCATTACTTTACTCTGCACAGTATGTATGCAGTGCCCCACGGTGTGCAGTTTCTTGCAGTGTTGTGTTTACCATGCCCTGGCGTGGCCCTCCAGTGGTTTTGGATGCATTACTTTACTCTGCACAGTATGTATGCAGTGCCCCACGGTGTGCAGTTTCTTGCAGTGTTGTGTTTTACCACGCCCTGGCGTGGCCCTACAGTGGTTTCAGTCGCATTACTTTACTCTGTACAGTATGTATGCAGTGCCCCACGGTGTGCAGTTTCTTGCAGTGTTGTGTTTTACCACGCCCTGGCGTGGCCCTACAGTGGTTTCAGTCGCATTACTTTACTCTGTACAGTATGTATGCAGTGCCCCACGGTGTGCAGTTTCTTGCAGTGTTGTGTTTTACCACGCCCTGGCGTGGCCCTACAGTGGTTTCAGTCGCATTACTTTACTCTGCACAGTATGTATGCAGTGCCCCACGGTGTGCAGTTTCTTGCAGTGTTGTGTTTACCATGCCCTGGCGTGGCCCTACAGTGGTTTCAGTCGCATTGCTTGGGTCTGTAGACTTGGCGTGCAGTGCCCCACGGTGTGCAGTTTCTTGCAGTGTTGCGCGGGTCTGTGCTGTGTTTACCACGCCCTGGCGTGGCCCTACAGTGGTTTCAGTCGCATTACTTTACTTTGTACAGTATGTATGCAGTGCCCCACGGTGTGCAGTTTCTTGCAGTGTTGTGTTTTAAACACGCACTGGCGTGGCCCTACAGTGGTTTTGGACGCATTACTTTACTCTGTCCAGTTTGTATGCAGTGCCCCACGGTGTGCAGTTTCTTGCAGTGTTGTGCCAGTCTGTGCTGTGTTTACCATGCCCTGGCGTGGCCCTACAGTGGTTTTGTACGCATTACTTTACTCTGTCCAGTTTGTATGCAGTGCCCCACGGTGTGCAGTTTCTTGCAGTGTTGCGCGGGTCTGTGCTGTGTTTACCATGCCCTGGCGTGGCCCTACAGTGGTTTCAGTCGCATTACTTTACTCTGCACAGTATGTATGCAGTGCCCCACGGTGTGCAGTTTCGTGCAGTGTTGTGTTTACCATGCCCTGGCGTGGCCATATAGTGGTTTCAGTCGCATTGCTTGGGTCTGTAGACTTGGCGTGCAGAGCCCCACAGTGTGCTGCAGTATTGTGCCGTTCTGTCCTGTGTTAATCCCACCCCTGCATGGCCCTGTGATGCTTCATCGTGGGTTATGTAACATTTCCATGTTCTGCCTGGGTTTCCAGGCGCTATGGTCAGCTGCTCTTGGTCTGCACGGCCAGCTGTGTTCTTAGCCCTTCGGTGAAGTTTAAATGCAAATAGCGAGTCCCTTCTTTCAGCATCCCCTGAAGACGGCCCTGGGGTGATAAGAAGTGCACGAGCTACTGAAAGATCGAGTCTGAAGCCTGGCTCTGATGGTCGTCTTGTAGGATACTCGAGCCCATAACGAGCCAAGCTTTCTTGTGGCATCTGCCTGCCTTCCTTCCTTCCTTCTCTACCCAGGGTGAGACGTTAGGGCCAGAGCTGCCGACTGGGGAAGCTGGTTCAAGTCTTGGCTTCCTCTCAACATCCTGTGATTCTGGGCAAATTACTCTCCCCGTGGATGCGCTTGTGTAACGTGACTGCTGCGGGTGTAAAGCACTCCAGTGCCTTCGGGCTGAGTGTGGGCATATTTTAATAACTGTAGGAATATGCACTAAGAGGTAAAAACAAGCCTTAACTAAAAGAAAGACAATTAGATACTAATTTACTGGCTGATTTGTACAAAACCGTGCAGATTTACAGCTTCCCCACTTCAATTGTGTGGTTTTAGGCAAATGTTTGTTTTCACCAAAAAGGTTTCTTCTTCACACTGTGCATTAGATCACCACCTGGTGTTGGGCTCGGATGTTTGCACTTTGTTATTGTCCTGGAAAAGTGTTTGGAAGGCACAAGATAGGTGACTCCTCCTGTGGACCATAGTGCACATGAGCATCGGCTCCATCTTCAGATTGTTTTTTCGCCACTGAAGCGAAATGATGGAGTTTTGTGAGAAACAGAAAAGATGCCTATGTATGCTGTATCTAAATAAGATAATACTAGAATAGACAGAGGTAGAGATAGAGGCAGGTGGGCGTGTGTAACTCTGCAGCTCTACATGCCAAGACAGATGCATACTGGTAAGTAGCATTTTCCGTTCGAGGCATATGAGCTGCAGATTACACACTGTGCATAGATTGTATAGCAGTACTCCACCCTAGCGGTGACCACCAGTATCTGTTGAGCTGTTTGAAATAATGTTATGAGTACAGCCTGGCCCACACTAGCTTGTTGCTTTGCTTGCACATCTGCACAATAATGTTTTGTGAAAGTGTGTGGTGTAGACCATGTAGCTGCTTTGCAGATGTCATCTAAGGGAATGTTCCCTAAGAAAGCCATTGAAGCCACTAATTTCCTTGTAGAGTGGGCTTTAGGTGGAATAGTTAAGGTTAGTTTTGCTTTTTGATAGCAAATTTGAATGCATTTTACAATCCACCTTGCAATTCCAGATTTTGATATAGGATTGCCTTTATGTGGTGTAGAGAAGGATACAAAAAATTGTTTTGGTTTACGAAATGCTTTGGTTCTTACAATATAGTACAGGAGTGCTCTTTTGACATCTAGACTGTGAAGAGCTCTTCCTGCAACTGTGTGTGGTTGCGAGAAGAATACTGGCAACTCTATGGATTGGTTGAGATGAAATGGCGAAATGACTTTGGGTAGGAATTTTGGGTTTATCCTGAGAACCACTTTATTAAGATGTATTTGTTAAAATGGTTCTTGAATAGTAAAGGCTTTAAGTTTGCTAACTCTTAAGAGAAGTGATGGCTCCTAGGAAAGCGACTTTGCAAGTAAGGAACTGTAGTTTACATTTGTGCATAGGTTCCAACGGAGGACCCTTGAGTCTTGTGAGAACAGTATTTAAGTTCCACACAGGTGAGGGTGGTACTCTGGGTGGAATAATTCTTTTAAGTCCCTCCATGAATGCTTTGATGGCAAGTACTCTAAATAATAACATGTTTTGTCTATTTTGTAAGTAAGCTGCTATAGCAGCAAGGTGTAACTTAATAGATGTGTATGCTAGGTTAGAACTTTGTAGATGTAGTAGGTAACATATGATTTTTTTTTTTGGGAAATATATTTTATTGCAGAAATCATTCATACATTTAAGCCTGTTAACAATTATAGAAACATCGTTTGTGATCGATGAAACAATAATATTCATAATACACAGCCATTTAGCCCACAACCCGGGGGTTGGGCGGCTTGAATCAGACATGTAGTATGCGTGTGTATATCACATAATCATGAACATGTCCGGCCCACAAAGAATAGTCATATCTGCTTTTCTTTAACTCCCAATTACCTAACATACAAACCCCAACAACCCCTTGAAGCCAATACTTGAGCAAGCACCACCCGTCCCGAGTCTCCCGCTCCCGTGTCCTGTGTCCCTTGTATCAGTCCAAGACAACGTAGCTCCACAGTTACAGTAATCAGCTTGATCTCAGGTGCATTCAATCTCCCAGCCAGTCCCCGATAGCAGGGATCTCCTTACCCGGTGGTCAGCTCCACCCACCCTCCTAATCCCTCCCCCCTTACTTGAATGGTGGTGTGGGTGTTTATATAAGCACTCAATATTCGTAACAGTAATAGCAATGGACTAACGTAATTACGCGTTATATGTAGTAGTCACATGGACGTGGAGCTCACTCCTCTTCTTCCGTCAACTGTTGGTCCTTCAAAGACTGGACCAGTGCTTCCCAGGATCGAGCTGCTTCCAACGCTTTAGCGATCGGGTAGCCTGTCGGAGCCTCACTACACTCTCGCAGCTGGCCCATTTACAGAGTTCCCTTCTCCAGCGCCCAAACGATGGCCCCTCCGTTGCCATCCAATGCCAGGTAATTTCACGTTTAGCCAGCAGGAGCCCTAAGTCAATACATTTGCTGGTGACCTTGGTCTTGGCCATATGCGAAACCAGTGTAGCAGGCAGGTGGCCATGTCATAATCCAGTTGTCTATCTGTGATCGTATTTAGGAGTTCCCCCTACTTCCTCCCAGTAACCGCCCATACGCGGACAGAACCATAACATGTGGTCTAGCTCAGCACCGTCCTCCCTACATCGTGGGCACACCGCATTCTGGGCCTGAAAGTACTTTCGGATCTTCCCCGGTGTTAAATGGGCCCTATGCAGCACAAAGAATTGTATCAGTTGGAGACTAGCATTTCTAGAGCCCTTCCACGCCCATTTGAGGATCTGTCCCCGAGCGGCTTCCGGTATCTCCCTACCGATGCTTTCCTCCCATTTCACTTTAAGCGTATCTAAGGGTCGCATGCCCTCCCGAAGTAGCCTAGACTGGAGGCACGTTACCGCTTTGATCGTGCCCGCCGCCATCACAGTATATTGGCAAGCAAGGGTGACCCCCGGCTCCATTTTCCCCGTTCTCCAGTGCTTTTGAATCGCGGTCGTGACCGCAGCATGAAGCAGGAAGTCCCCCTCTGGGAGCCCAAGCAGGTCTCGCAGCGTTGGGAAGGGCACCAGTTCCTGGTTCACATACAGGTCTATGTCTCCAAGAAAAAATGAATACAGGGTGTGAAAGAATTATTTACAGGAGTCGTTCACTGGGCACTCTCAGACCTACTGATAGTGTTCCCATCAGGCAACCGACCTGTACCGCCCTTCATCATTTGGGACAAACATCTTGAGGCTCACTGGAAGTCGCTCAGTGTGCGAGCACGCACAATAGTGCTCTAGTCGTGTTTTTTTGTACCCCAATGAATGACTTAGTCGAGGAGTAGGTAACAGGGGTTGCTCACAAGCAGTGCAAAAAATGTGAAATTAAACAAATTAGATATAAATGGTAGTGGTGCCATTAAAATAGGGTAAAGGACGGAAAACAATTTAATAAAGACCTTCCCTTCCCAATATTAAAAACAGTGGAATAAAGGTAGCATCAACAAATAACTACCTTGACAGTTCTTTTGGTCGACATGTTTCTGCAGTGTTTACCTTGGGCCCAGAGGTCACCTACTGCTTCTTCAGGACCTATACATTCTACTGCTTGTAGTGGAATTTTAAAGTAAATAAAGTGTAAACAATATCACCTTTCTGCTCTCCTGGACTGTGGAAATTTCCAAGTTACAAAAAGTAACAAACACACCAATATGCAAAAGAAATGGAGAAAGAAAACACATTAAGATATTTTTCTTAGGCTATTTTTTTATATGCAAAACACCACAGCTTTATCGATTAACTGAGGCTCACACCCTCCTAGTAATGTCCATAACTGTGTGTCACAACTACACAACTGTGATTTATGTAAGAGCTGCATGACCTCTAGTCACATACACTCACCTATTATTAAGGAGAGTTGCGCCTCACCTCACCCGGCATCAGCGCAGGTAGCAGGGAGCCCCGCTCTGTGGGAAATACATGGATAAAAGCACGGGCAAAAAAGGGTCAGAGGAAGCACCTGCAAAGCGGGGCTAACCATCGTGTAATTTGCTCTGATCGGCACTTCCGAGGAAAATCCTCGTCACAGTTAGGGAGGCTTTAAAGATTATAGCTCGTTTGCATGGTCTAAGCTTTTTTATGAAAACGCCCCCCTCCTTCGATCTGGTAAAAATTACCAGAACGAGTTGAATTCGCTTTACAGGCGTGCGCTGTCACTGAGTTACCGACAAGCGCGTCAGAGTGAGAGCCGCTGCACCCGCTGGGCGGTAATCATTCTCCGGTGGCTTACCTGCCCGTCGGTAGTCCAGACGTCCTTCTGGGCTGTCTATGGGAGGTCCCGAACGGGCAGGAAGTCCCGCTATTTACCAGTGTACTCTTCCGTGATTCCTCCGTGTGGCGACATGACGTCATCACGCGCCGTCAAGGAATCATGGGAACTGTAGTTTAAAGCTACTGTAGTAGTTCCAGCGCCCGCAATCATGAGAGCTCATCATATCTGACCGTAGATTTGCACTATTAACCGCTCAGAAGATCACACTTTAATTATTAAGCTTGACAGTTAAAACCCAACCTAAATACTTCCTGTTGAACAGAGTTACAAAGATCTAGTGGAACATATTAACTCGTGTTTTAGGCATAAATGGGTCAGTCAGTCAGTTATATCATCCTATTCAAGAATTTAACTCTCACAGATGGATCAATGGATGGTCTCTCAACCTCCCTAAGTGCATAACTTGGATCCCAATTAGATGCAATGTTATAGATCTCAAAATATTATTATCAATGTGAGACTTTGATAATGTGAGCCAGACGAACATTCCATCAAGGATCTTGGAGACTTTATAGAGACATCCATGGAATGTCTTCATTCAATCCATCTTTGTCCGTCCCAAGCTTATGCACCCATTTCTGTTCACGTCTGAACAAAAACTTTTTTGTGTCGGTAATATGTGTGGGAATCAGTGGTTGTTCTAACACTGTCCAGTGTAGATCCTGCGGAGTGTGCTTTACTTGCAAAAAGTGATTCGTGAGTTTCGTTGACTGCCTGGAACACCGAATCGAACTTTTGTGCTCGGTGATACGTGTCCTCACTTTGCGAGTCGTCATGCCAACATACCTTTTCTGGCAAGGGCATGTGACAAGGTAAATGAGATTGGAGCTGTTACACGTGGTGAATCTACGTTGCTCCCAGGGGCGGTCTGTACCAATGTCTATGGTTAGTGATCTTATAGTGTTGGGACATACGGAACAGTTGCCGCAGGGATGGTGCCCGGTGGCGGCAGGCATATCCCACAGGGTGCCCACTGCTCTTGGTAACTCGTCCTTTGGCCGTGTGTGCACGAGTCTGTCCTTGAGATTTTGTCCCCTCTTGAATGCAAACAGTGGCATCTTAATGCCATCTGTCCCCGTGTTAAGAATACTCCAATGTTTCTTCACTATTTGTTGAATACTGTTGGATTGTGTCGTAAAAGTACTCACAAATGTCATGCGTTCTGGTTCAGATTTAGATGGTAAAGTCTCTAGTAACCCCTCACGGTTGTTATTTGAGGCTCGTTTCTTACATCTCCGAACCAAATCCCTGGGGTATTCTTTGTGAAGAAGATCTTGTTCCAGACTTCTCGCATGATGTTCGAAGCGCTCTCGTGAGGAACAATCCTTCTGAATCCGCTAAAATTGCCCGAATGGCAAATTGTCCCTTAAGGATTTAGGGTGACAACTGTTGTAATTCAAAAGAGAATTACGTGCCATCGGCTTGCGGTAGAGTTCGGACGCCAAACCAGTGGACGTTGAAGTGATAAGTAGGTCCAAAAAGGGCAAATGTGTCCTGTTGTATTCAATGGTGAATTTCAGGAACTGATTCCTGCCATTTAGCCATTCATGGAAAGCAGTAAGTTCAGCCTCACTCCCTCTCCACACCACCAGCACATCATCTATATACCGTTTCCACAGACGTAATTTGTCTGTGAACGGATTGGTTTCAGAGAAGATGTGGTCAGATTCAAATTTGTGAACATATAGATTCGCCAGGGAAGGGGCAAAAATACTGCCCATGCTGGTCCCACTGATTTGCAAATACAGTGAGTCCTCGTAGCGGAAGAAGTTCTCAGTCATTGCCAATTTCGCCAGTGTCATTATTAGCCTTACTGGAGTAATAGAGTCTAATTCCCTCTCTGTAAGAAGTGCTTCCACTACTTCTAATGTTTCTAACTGGGGAATCGAGGTGTAAAGACTCTCTACATCAAATGACACCAGGATGTCTGTGTTCGCATTAAAATCGATGTCGGGAAGGAGCCTCAGTACATCGTTGGTGTCCTTGAGGTAAGTCGGCATTTCGCTCACCATAGGTTTCAAAAATACGTCCACGAATGTCGATAGTGGTTCTAAAAGTGACCCGATTCCTGAGATAATCGGGCGGCCTGGAGGTGGTCGTTGTGGCTTATGTATCTTGGGTAGATGGTAAAAATAAGGAACCCTGGGGTTATCAGTACATAGAAAATGTCCTTCCTTAGCTGTTATCCAGCCCTCACTAAGGGCTTCTTCCACAATGCAACGTATCTCTCTAGACAATCTCTCTGTAGGGTCTCTTGACAATTTTTGGTAGGCTCTGGTGTTGTTAAGTTGACGAAGGCACTCTGTCTGATAGGCAGCAGCATCCAATAGCACAGTTGCCCCGCCTTTGTCCGCCGGTTTAATAACTATGGCCTGATTATTCGATAAGTTGGTAATAACATCTTGTTCTTTTCTTGAGAGATTGTGGAAAGGTCTATGCTCTTGCTGAAAAAGTTTCTTTAAGTCAGCATCTACCGCTTCCTCAAAGGTCAATACCTTTGCAGGGAGCCCGATGGTTGTGGGGTTAAAGGTGGAGGGTCTATGAAGACCTGTATTCACCACTCTTATAGTCGTCTCTTCAGGAGACTGTTGTTTCTGGGCAAAAAAGTAATGTAACCTTATTTTCCTGTAGAGCTTCCCCATTTCAATCTGGGTGACAAAAGGGTCACTCTTGTTAGTAGAAACAAAACCAAGGCCTTTATTCAGTACCTCTTCTTCCTCCTTAGAAAGATGGTAAGAGCTCAGGTTTATCACAATGTTGGTCCTGTCGACGTCTCCGCCTGTTCTTGGCCGAGAACTCTCCCACTCCTCAGGCCCATTGCTTGGGGGGGAAGGTTCCAACGTACCTGGCCCTGTTGGGCTATTCGTTGTCGGCCCCGTGACCTCCGGCCAGACCCTAAAAAAGGCTGTTGGTTGTATGTTTGAAGAGATTGGTTCGGATCATACAGTCCCATAGGTGGGTACTTTGGAAAAGGTGGAGGTCCCCAGGGGGACGGTTGCCACCAAGGTGGAGGTACCATCGGTGGCCCATATTGTTGGCCATAGCCTCTCCAGTTCCTTCTGTTATTACCTCGCCCTCTACCTCTGGATTGTCCTGAGGGGCCGCCTTGGTTTGACGTGTCCGAATCGCTTGATCCAGTATCTGAACCAGAGGTGCCATAGTTCGAGCCTCCTTTGTGAGTGCTCTTATTGAAAACTGGTGGAGAGTAGTCGTCACTCGTGTATGGATAGATCTTGGTCATACTAAAGTTAGCCAGATCTTTTTTAAATTTCTCTAACTTAGTAAACAAGATCGAGTCACGAAACTCTTTGCTCGTCTTGTTGCCCTCTTCTTGTTTCTTTGTGAATGCCTTACTTGTTGAGAGTGTGGCCTTAATTTGGCCTTCTAGAGTCTGGATTTCCACTAAAATATTATCCGCTGTCTTTTTTGCTGTCTTTATGATTAAGACCAACCAGTCGCGGGTACATCTCCACGCTATCAGATACCAGTCTCTCAGAAAATCCTTATCATCCAGAAACAGGCGTGGGGCATTGTTCACAATAAGCCCTGTTGGCGCACAATTCCCCCGTAGGTATTCTGCCATTATTGTCCCATGTACACAAACTCTAGCCTGGTTCTTTTTCAATACGAGGACTTTTGTCCATCCTTCATCAGTATTTACTGATGTAGTGGGAAGGAGGTCTACAATGCTGGGATTCTCTAAAAGAATGCTCTGTATTTCTTCCTCATCGAATGCTAGGCCAAAATTAGTTGCCATTGTGCCAAACTTTAAACTACTGGGCGTGGTTCCCCACCGCTGTTGCAATGCCTCTACCCCTAACTAATCTGCCTATACTACTGAGAACCCATGTAACAAAGAAAACAAGGTACTACTTGTATTGGAAAAATAAAAAAACTAATATTAAAAGACCCGTAGCCACACAGCTATTCTCATAACAATACATACAACAGGGGGGTCTGAGGGAATTTTACGACCTACAATGCTACAGCCCTCAATCTAAACTTCTACCAAAATTCCCTCAGACCCCCCTGTTGTCGTCTGGCTCACATTATCAAAGTCTCACATTGATAATAATATTTTGAGATCTATAACATTGCATCTAATTGGGATCCAAGTTATGCACTTAGGGAGGTTGAGAGACCATCCATTGATCCATCTGTGAGAGTTAAATTCTTGAATAGGATGATATAACTGACTGACTGACCCATTTATGCCTAAAACACGAGTTAATATGTTCCACTAGATCTTTGTAACTCTGTTCAACAGGAAGTATTTAGGTTGGGTTTTAACTGTCAAGCTTAATAATTAAAGTGTGATCTTCTGAGCGGTTAATAGTGCAAATCTACGGTCAGATATGATGAGCTCTCATGATTGCGGGCGCTGGAACTACTACAGTAGCTTTAAACTACAGTTCCCATGATTCCTTGACGCCGCGTGATGACGTCATGTCGCCACACGGAGGAATCACGGAAGAGTACACTGGTAAATAGCGGGACTTCCTGCCCGTTCGGGACCTCCCATAGACAGCCCAGAAGGACGTCTGGACTACCGACTGGCAGGTAAGCCACTGGAGAATGATTACCGCCCAGCGGGTGCAGCGGCTCTCACTCTGACGCGCTTGTCGGTAACTCAGTGACAGCGCACGCCTGTAAAGCGAATTCAACTCGTTCTGGTAATTTTTACCAGATCGAAGGAGGGGGGCGTTTTCATAAAAAAGCTTAGACCATGCAAACGAGCTATAATCTTTAAAGCCTCCCTAACTGTGACGAGGATTTTCCTCGGAAGTGCCGATCAGAGCAAATTACACGATGGTTAGCCCCGCTTTGCAGGTGCTTCCTCTGACCCTTTTTTGCCCATGCTTTTATCCATGTATTATTTCCCACAGAGCGGGGCTCCCTGCTACCTGCGCTGATGCCGGGTGAGGTGAGGCGCAACTCTCCTTAATAATAGGTGAGTGTATGTGACTAGAGGTCATGCAGCTCTTACATAAATCACAGTTGTGTAGTTGTGACACACAGTTATGGACATTACTAGGAGGGTGTGAGCCTCAGTTAATCGACAAAGCTGTGGTGTTTTGCATATAAAAAAAATAACCTAAGAAAAATATCTTAATGTGTTTTCTTTCTCCATTTCTTTTGCATATTGGTGTGTTTGTTACTTTTTGTAACTTGGAAATTTCCACAGTCCAGGAGAGCAGAAAGGTGATATTGTTTACACTTTATTTACTTTAAAATTCCACTACAAGCAGTAGAATGTATAGGTCCTGAAGAAGCAGTAGGTGACCTCTGGGCCCAAGGTAAACACTGCAGAAACATGTCGACCAAAAGAACTGTCAAGGTAGTTATTTGTTGATGCTACCTTTATTCCACTGTTTTTAATATTGGGAAGGGAAGGTCTTTATTAAATTGTTTTCCGTCCTTTACCCTATTTTAATGGCACCACTACCATTTATATCTAATTTGTTTAATTTCACATTTTTTGCACTGCTTGTGAGCAACCCCTGTTACCTACTCCTCGACTAAGTCATTCATTGGGGTACAAAAAAACACGACTAGAGCACTATTGTGCGTGCTCGCACACTGAGCGACTTCCAGTGAGCCTCAAGATGTTTGTCCCAAATGATGAAGGGCGGTACAGGTCGGTTGCCTGATGGGAACACTATCAGTAGGTCTGAGAGTGCCCAGTGAACGACTCCTGTAAATAATTCTTTCACACCCTGTATTCATTTTTTCTTGGAGACATTGACCTAATGCTACTCTGTTGTTGGTAGAAGTTTGGATTGAGGGCTGTAGCATTGTAGGTCGGTAAAATTCCCTCAGACCCCCCTGTTGTATGTATTGTCACATACAGGTCTCCCACCACCTGGACGCCCATCTGTTCCTAATTTGCCAGCGGCGACCAATCCCCGCCATGCGGCAGCGCCGTCAACATTCCCAGTAGAGAAGTGTGGCTCAATGGTTAGAGCCGCAGACCCTGATGCAGTAGTCTGGCCGGGACCAGGGTTCAATTCCCGCCTCGGCGGGTCTCGGGCTCGATTTCCTCAGACCTGATCACTCTCGCCTCGGTGCCTATTCTAATCATGAGTCCCACTCTGCACCTCTGGGCAATAGCTTGCTTAATCTCTACAATGGCCCCAACAACGCTGAGGATGCCTGACTTCACCTTGGGGGTGCCCAGGAGTGGGCTCCTCACAGGGAAAGGCCAGGATGGGTTCCTCGGCGGTATTCGTACAAACGCCGAGATACCTACGGGTAGTCGTGCGCTATACAAGTGCGTAATCATTTCATTTCATCATCATTTCATTTCATTTCATTGGAATTTCCGGCGCGTACGGTTCCGGGGTCCCTGCTTTCAGCTGCATTCTGTTCCAGCAAAGTCTGAGGGTTCATTCCTCCCCCGTCAAGTCCTGCTGGTCGAGCCTTTGCTGCAGGACTAAATAGGCCTGTACATGACGTGGGATGCCCCCCCCCCCCAGTCATTCTCCGGGCCCCGATATTCCCGCGCTATGTTTTGCGTCAAAATCTGCAGTTGGGCCGCCAGGTAATAAAGTTCAAAATCCGGCACCGCCAGGCCACCCTCCACTCTGGGCCTCCTCAATGTCGCCAGGGCTATTCGACGTCTACCACTACCCCAGATGAAACCTACCATCAACGATCTCAGCTCCTTAAATATCCTTGGCGGAAGCCAGATCGGCAGTGTATGGAAATAATATAACAGCCTGGGAAGTGCCACCATCTTAAGCAACGCCACCCTGCCCATCACCGACAGAGGGAGCGTTGCCCAGAACTCCATACATCCTTTCAAGGTTCTGACACACCTGCATATGTTACCCTCCAGCAAGTCCTGGTCCGTGTGGTAAATCCGGACCCCCAGATAGGTGATGCACGTCGGTTCCCATTTAATGGGTCCCAGCGTCACAGGCCCAGGGAGACCCCGCCGCATCGGAAAGATGCAAGTCTTAGTCCAGTTCACCTGGAGACCAGAGACTCCCCCAAAACTGGACAACATAGCAGTCGCCCCGTGCAGATCTACCTCAGCCTCCCGGAGAAAGAGGAGCAGATCATCCGCACTTAGGGAGATGTAGTGGTGATCACCCCGATGCAGCAGTCCCCTATACATCCTCCCCAGCCTTGCCTGTGCCGCCAAAGGCTCGATCGCCAGTGCAAACAACAGTGGCGATAATGAGCACCCCTGTCTTGTGCCTCTCATGATTGGATATTGGTCAGAGATCACCTCGCCCAGCTTCACTCTAGCCGTGGCTGAGGAGTATAACACCCTTGTCCATTTCACAAACCTGTCACCCAATCCAAAGCGGACCAGGACCCTGCAGAGCAGAGAAACGCCCACTCCAGACTATCAAAGGCTTTCTCAATATCGACAGAGAGCACCGCTGCGGAACTCTCATCGCTCTGATTGTCCACCATGATTTGGAGAAAGCCACCATGATTCGGAGAAAGCGGCGGATATTCGTAGCCGTGCATCTCTTGGGAATAAAGCCCGCTTGATCTACGTGAACCAGCGATGCCATGTACGGCAGCAATCGTGTCGCCAGAAAGCGGCTCAGGATTTTGTAATCCACCGATAACACAGATAAAGGTCGGTAGGAGGCCACATCCAGCTCCGACCGGCCGGTTTCAGAAGAGTGACTATCAAGGCCTCACGCATCGAACTTGGGAGGTGTCCCTCCGTCTCTGCCGCCCGATACACCTCCAGTAAAGCGGGTGCCAGTTTGTCCACGTATGAAGCATAAAATTCAATAAGAAGCCCATCAGGGCCCGGCGTCTTATCTCGGGCCATGTGTTTAATCGCCACACGTATTTCCGCTAATGTGATATCCTGTCCCAACATGTCAGCGTCCTCTTCCTCCATCCGTGGTAAGGGGGTCCCCTCCAAATATTCCTCTATGTCCTCCTCTGCCTCCCCCCTTCTACTGCTATACAGGTCTTCGTAATAGGTAGCAAAGCAAGACAACACCATGTCCTGCGAGTGGGTCAGAATGCCATCACCCATCGCTATCTGCATAATTGGCCCACTTCTCTGCACCGGGTCGGCCAGTCTAGCCAGCAGCGTTCCCACCTTATCCCCCTCCGCATGGGCCCTCGCCAGGTAACCTCTGTTATCATACATCGCAGCCATTCAGTTTCGGCTGCCACCTTCTCTTTTGCCTCGAGCAATTGCTCCTGCAGGGATGGCATTTCCGGTCTCCTCTGCTCCAGATCCCTCAAGGCCTTATCTGCTCGCGCTACATCATCCAGCACTGATTTCCTGGCTCCTGAATACTTCGTGATGCATAACCCTCGGATAACCACCTAAAAAGCATCCCACTCCAACGCCCTAGAGCTAGCTGTACCCCAGTTCTCCCGGAAGTAATCATCAATGCCCTCTGCCACCTCCGTCCTAAATACCTGATCTTCCAGAGTCTCAGGGCGTAGGCGCCATGTCGGGATTGCCGTCCTCACCCTCTGCCAGTGAAGCGACATCAGTAGTGGGTTATGGCGATCTATCCATGTCCACATCCGAGATAGCATTGAAATCCCCTCCTACAATGTCCGGGCCAGCCAAAAAGGGCGCCAACACGCCCGACAGACCAGCCAGGAATCGAGCTTGCTCAGCGTTCGGGGCATAAATACTACACAGCACAACGTCCCTGCCAAATAGTCTGCCCTCTACAGCCACATATCGCCCTTCTTGATCGATCACCTGCCGAGAGACCTGAAACGGGATCCCGGCCCGTATCCAAATGAGTACCCCCCTGGCAAACGCAGAATAAGCTGTACTGAAAACCTGACCCCTCCATCTCTGCTGCAGTGCCTGGCCCTCCGTCTTGGTAAGATGTGTTTCCTGTAATAAAGCTATGTGTACCCCTCTCCACAATAAATAAGCATGCACCTTATGCCGTCTAACCATAGTATGTAAGCCTCTCACATTCCAAGTGATACATTTTAAATCACGTATCGTTTCCATCATTGTAGCCCTGCTTCCCCATCCTCCTTAAATAACAGCACCCACACCTTTGCCAACCCCCAAAAACTCAACCCCCAAAAAAGCCCCCACCCCCAACCCCAGAATACAGATCCCACCCTCCCCCCCAGAACCGGACCCAATAACAGCGTATCAGCCCCCGTCCAAACAGCCACATCAAAACACACAATACTATCCTGTGGTAGTCACCACAGGTTGCCGTAAGGGCAATAGGAGTGCAGATCAGCCCTGACAGGCAGCAGCGCTACCCCCGCTTCCGGCCCCCGACCCCATAAAGCAGCATTCCCAACCACAAAAAAACATAAATATTACCAGGGGCTCCATCCCCTTCTAGTGTAGTCCAATAACGGGAGCTCCGCGATGAAAGAGAATCATTCTACAGGTCATCCGCTCCTCTCTTAGTTCCTTTTTAATGGATAAATAGGATGCCCTGCGCCGCTGAATGTCCTGCGTGTAGTCCGGGAAAATCTTAACTGAGCCGTTCTCCACTTTAAAAGGGCCTTTGTCACGTGCATTTTGGATCAGCAGGTCCCGGTCTTTATAGTGGAGGACCCTGGCAACCACTGGTCTGGGCGGGCGACCCGGCAGCGGTGGTTTGGCCGGGACCCTCCGGGGCAACCTGTGTCCTAAACCAGTTCTCCATGTAAGCTACCATGTCCGATCCCTCTACTTTCTCCGGGAGGCCCACGACCCGTACGTTATTGCGCCGATTTCGACTTTCCGCATCTTCGGCCTTCTTTTCAAGGGTCGCGAGGCGCTGTAAGGCATCCTCCAGCTTGCGTTCCACCATCACCACCGCCGGTTTCTGTTCCTGCATCATCAGCTCAGTATCCTTCACTCTATCCACCAGTTTCGAGTGGTCTGCCTTCAGGAGGCCCAGCCCCGTTGCGACTTGCGAGATGTCGTGATGGAAGGACTCTTTCGTCGCCGTGATGGCTTCCAGGATTTTGTCTAGGCGTTTGTTCAGCCGCTTCTCCGATTCTGTGCTTTCAATATCCTCTTCGTCATTGCGGACGGCGCCCTGCTCCGCAGCCCCCTCTGTCTCACTTGTGGGCTTCAGCATAAATTTGGGACCCCCTCTACTAATATTTTCTAGGTCAGGGAAAGAGGGGAAAACAACATCAAAATACACGCCTGTGACTCGGCTATTACAAGTGAGACCCTTCGACATAACAATTTTAATATAACATTAAAATCATTCACCAACTGCAGGAGTAAAAATGTTATATACTATATTGTCTGCCCATGTGGACTTGCATACATTGGTGAGACAGGGAGAGAGTTCCGCCTTAGATTTAGTGAACACAAGTCAGCTGTAAGAACTCGCAAACTGTCAGCACCTCTGAGCCAACACTGTCTTGATCTGAACCATAGTGAATCTGATCTCCAATGGTGTATTTTGAAAAAAGTCCTGCACAAAAATGGCTAAACTATGGAAAGGACTAGGAAGAAACGGGAATGTTTTTGGATTTTTCATTTGGACACAGTCAGAGTGGGCCTTAACGAAAACATTTCTTGGTACATAACAGGATAAATTTACTGTATACATAGAGAGCGTAGAGTTCTCCATATTGATTTAAGAAATCTAATTGTAATATAGATCCGGATACATCATCATATGAGGCCCAGGACGTTCAATATTAGATAATAACATCAATAGGTCTGGAGGTCTTGTAAATTGGTAATTAGGAAGGTGGTAGTTACACTGACCAACCCACGGAATACCGATAATAAAAAATATTCGGATATATTATAAGATTTCAATAACTATGTGCCTCCTGTATCTCCAACTATTACATCAATATGAGATACAAATATTATCTCATGCAAGTTGTCCATCTAATAATATTTGGCTTTGTGCAAAGGTTATCAAATAACTGAGTTTGTCGTGGTTTTACGTAAACAATAACTTTTTTGAGCATTCGGGCATAGATGCGGTATTCCGCCTGTGTAACATCACCCACTTAGTAATGGCGCGCCCTTTTAACCGCCTGCACACAGGGCTGCAATGGAGGAATTATTACCAGTTTCCCATATATCAATGGCGTGGTTGTTGTAACTACGGACATACCGCTTGGAAATGGTGAGACAATGTTTTTTAACCACTCGAAAATGGCGTCTATTAAACGAACTCCATTTGTCAATCAGGGATATGTCCATTATTGACATGGGGTGCGCGACGTTTTACTTTAGTTTCAAGCACACCACTCAGAAATGGCGCTACAACGTCTTTCACCACTGAACAATGGGGCGTATTAGGTTTACTCCACTTGGCAATTAGGGATATGTTAATTTCTGATGTCTGTCGTGCAACGAATTGGTTTTACAGGCACACCACTCAGGAGTGGCAAGACTATGTTTTCACCATTCAAACATGGCGCGTATTAGGCTTACTCCACTTGCCAATTAAGGGGATGTCAATTATTGACATTTGGCGCGATACGACTTGCTATTTAAAAGCAAGACGCAGATCCATAGCCTCGTCTGTTGGATCCACACTGGAGGAGGCGTTTCAAGGCGGCACGTTACTTTAACGAAGGTGAGCGCAATACTTAGGCATGAAGTCAAGACGCCGGAATGTTACCAAGGTTTCCCTTCGGTTTTGGGGCACCTAGAGTAATGCCGAGTCTGTTTGTTGCGAATAGAACTCTTTGGTACCGCCTAGGTAGAATATGAGTGTCCATAGAGAAAAGCTACCGGTATTCTGGAGATCTTGAATTTAAGTGTGAAAATCACTCTAAGGAGGGAACCGCATGCGATAGGATTACTTAAGTTTGGTGTCTCATTTGCTATTTTAGATTAAAAAAGACACGCCGGGAACAAAAAGATGACTTAGATATACCTCGCTGCTATTTGGAATACATGCAAAGACAGACTGCGCAAAACAAGGTTAGTAATCGCTGCTCGCAAGTTACATGTTAGGGGATAGGTGTAGAACTATATCACACTTACTTTGTGAATAGATATATACTTATATCATTTTCAGTGAATCTACTCATCTTTAAACGCTCCTCATATCCATGGAGATTTGATAATTGAAACAGCAAGTTGTTGACTTGCAGGTAAGATCTACAATCTCTTTTGGACTCATGTTTATTAATGATTGATTACTATCGAGTTGACAAATAAGATTTAACTACTGGAAATAACTAGCAATGTAGTAG
This sequence comes from Lissotriton helveticus, assembly GCF_964261635.1. Taxonomy (NCBI): domain Eukaryota; kingdom Metazoa; phylum Chordata; class Amphibia; order Caudata; family Salamandridae; genus Lissotriton; species Lissotriton helveticus. The sequence continues at coordinate 114,039,609 of NC_136067.1, read as the reverse complement.
AGAGTCTCTCCCTAGTCGATCATAACTACGATAAGACCTCAGGTAATAAAACATATAATCTTTTTTTCTCGCAGAGCCGTATATATTTTTTAGTGGACGGCATACAATTTGTGTTCAAGCCTGACCAGAACAGAATAGTGGAACTACTATCTCGTGTCTCTATAGGTGAGGATTGCATTCATTATTCCTCACACTGATCTGATATAGACTGGGAGACTAGTGATAAACTTTAGAGCTCCCTTCTAATTATGCCCTTTTTGCTTTTCTATGTTCTTCTTTTGTAAATTTTCTGTTTACCCTCAATTTCTCTGATTAGTGAAAGTACGGTGCCATTTTGCAGTTTTGGAGTTATCTCATAGAAACTTTAAAAGAAATAAAGTATAATTGTTTTAATTGCTATGATAGTTGCACAAGGTGATGTAAACATGAAACCCAATGGTAGAAACTATATAAATTATGCACTGAATGTTATTTATTATTGCAGATGTCGATACAGAAAACTTTATGTTTTGTGGAGTGAACGATTGTGCTTTCAAGAGGTCCTGAGGAAGGTGGTCACAAACCCACCGAAACGCGTCGACCTTGCGTATTAGATCACACAACCATACGTGATCCCTCCAACACAGATTGCAGTATGAATGTTGTATGTATGATAATGAGTGTATGTATGTATTATAAATGAATATTTAGGTTTCTTTCTCTTTTTGTTTTGTACGATGTCTATTGATGAATTGCTCTAAAGATTTTAAATGTTGTTATGTAAATCTGTTTCTCTGTGAAAAGAACAAATAATTTAAAGAAATAACAAAAAATGAATAAATAAAAAAAATTTAAAAATAGTTACATTTGGAGTCACCTTGTGTATAGAAAATAAGCAGATATAAAAGTGTGTGGTTGAAATTGTAATAGGTCGTGAGGGAAATATTGTATTTTGATGTTGTTTTCCCCTCTTTCCCTGACCTAGAAAATATTAGTAGAGGGGGTCCCAAATTTATGCTAATACATTCACGGTTTTTTAACTGTGGGATTCAGTTGGTAGATCAACTGACATAAAGAGAATTAGTTTTTGTGAATAGCTCCTTTCAGTAATTTGGCACATTCTTGGGGTGTTGTGTGGTTTCAAGCGGCTATCTTCGCTTAAATCTTGTGATTGGGCTTGTATTATCTCTTCTCACTCCTCATTTTTTCCCCTCTGTGCTTTCCTTTCTTCTAGTCAATATCCAGAAATCAAATTACTTACCTTTTTTACAAACTCACAATATAAATCATGGAGAGATTGGAAACCTTTGGTTTTTCAGATGCAGAATTCAGTTCATTACTAGGTCATGTAGTTGATACAAACAGCACCACTGACACACCGGTAGGTGATAATGGTGAATGGCAAATCTACTCAACCTTAGGAAAAGGGCCAAACGTATTGAATCCCACGCCCATTATATGCGGGAGTATTTGATAGCTGGCGTTATACCCATCGGCCTTAGAGTGAGAAATGCTCCAGCTCTCTTTATAGAGATTAGAAAATTCCTGGAGCGCTGGTCATTAATTTCAAATAGATGCTCCAGGGATTGGATGCTGTTGATAATAGAGACAGCCAGGTACATTCTCATCTCAGTTAATGAGGAGATCTCTAGGTTGGAAGAGAAACTCAACTCATCCAATGCTGTTGAGGAAGCAAAGAACAAATTGGATAAAATTCAGACCGACATGAAAGATTTTGAAATTTACCTTACAAACAAAAAAACCGAGAAACTGAAAAATGACATTCGCTGGTTCTCGAAAGAGAAGATTTATCCCTACTTAAATCCGAATTACTACCAATCAGGAAATCAGGGAGATCACATCCCCAATCCCAATCAGAGAAGAAATTACACCAACTTCTCTGATACTGGTTCATCAGACTCTGATAATGACAACTATGGACATCAAGGTCCAAGGGGAGGGCGCTTCAATTCAGGATCATTCAGAGGAAGACAGGGTCAACACAATTACCAACAGAGAGGTTTTTTACCGAGAGGCCCCTACAGGGGCAAACAGGTTCATTGGCAATCGAACAGAGGTGGCCCCCAGACGTCGAGTCCTCAACCTCAGCAACAATATGTCAGAACGAGAAACCAGCAATATTGGTGGTAGAGTTAGGAGAAAAGGATAACCCTTGTAGAGATCAACTCCCTATATACAATCTGTCATCAATTACACTTAAATCTGAAGAGTCATCGGTGTTGAGTAAGGGACTGTCTTTTGTTCCGTTTACAACCATTGATAAATTCAAACTTCATACGGACCTTCATGCCTTCTTCAGGAAGGTAAGATTAAAAAAAAATTTTGAAGGTAGAGAGACAAGGGACGAAATTGATAATTTGTCAAAATGTAAGCCACCCTCTACGTTCACTCCGACCCTTGACATGGTCGGACCAGAAGTCCAAATTTTTGAACGCCAGATACTATCAGAGGTTGGCAAATTGTTGTCCAAACCGCAAAAATACAATTTTAATCTAAGTAAAGAAGAGAATCTGGCTTTGACTGACCTTGAGAACAACTCTCAGTTGATAATCAAACCATGTGACAAAGGAGGGGGAGTATCGGTTTTTAATAAATCGGATTATGACAACAAAATGAAAGTCATGCTAAGTAATTTGGAGCATTATAGACCCGCTAATATGCGAGAAATACAAAGACTTGGAGTGTCCATAAATGAAATGACACATACTGCATTGGAAGAAGGATACATATGTGAGGAAGAATATTTATTCCTAAATAAGTCATGTCCAGTTATTCCAGCCATGTATGGCTTACCGAAAACACATAAAAACGAGAGTGATCCCCCAATGCGTCCGATTATTTCAACCATAGGCTCCAATACCGAACCCCTTTCCAAATATGTTGACTCATTTCTGTGCCCTCTGACACAGAAGTATGAGTCCTTTGTCCGAGACACAGGAGATATGATTAGGAAGATTGAGGGTCTGGCATTTGATTCAAGGAGTGACATCCTAGTAACGCTTGACATTGAGGCGTTGTACACCAACATTCCTCAATGTCAAGCGTTACAGGCAGTCACTGCACTCTTACAGAGACATCCAGAAACCAGACCAGATCAATTTATCATTCAATGTTTGGAGGTGGTTCTATTGAACAATTATTTTGAATTCGAAGGGACCCTCTATAAACAGATCAAGGGCACAAGTATGGGAGCATCTTGTGCCCCTAGTGTGGCCAATACGTACATGGGAGAGTGGGAGAGGAAGAACATTTACAATACAGCTGCCCCATTTTTTGAGAATGTTTCTGTTTGGCGACGATTTATTGATGATATTTTTTTCATTTGGCATGGTGATACAGCACAACTGGACGAATATATCCTATGGCTCAATGCGAGTGATAGTAACCTGAAGTTCACTTCGAACTATAGCCATAGCAGAGTAGAATATCTGGATATTGTAATTGAAGGAAAAGAAGGCTTTCTTAATGTGAGTCTTTTTCGTAAACCAACGGCCAAAAATACAATTCTGGAATTCAACAGCTTTCATCCGCATTGCCAGAAAGATTCTATCCCTTTTGGGGAATTTTTGCGTATTCGTCGCAATTGTACCTCTCTATCTGACTACAATACTTACAGCTTAGCTCTAAAGAAACGATTGGTCGATAGAGGATATCCACACCGTCTGGTACGTCAAGCTCTAAAAAGAGCTAAATACTATGACAGGGATGCCTTACTGAACCGTGGTAATAGGAAATTACAAGACAAAATAACATGTGTGATAAATCACTCCACTTTAAACTATAAGATAAAAAATGTAATCAATAAAAACTGGAGAATTCTCGAGGTCGAGAATGAGACAGCTTGGGAACGACCATTGATAGCCTATAGACGCAACAGGAACCTGAGAGACCGGCTGGTCCACACAAGGAATAAAAACAAATTATGTGAAACTCAAACCACCTTGACAGGTTTGGATACACTCCGTGGTAATCATAGATGTGGCAACTGTCACGCCTGTGACTCGGCTATTACAAGTGATACCCTTCGACATAACAATTTTAATATAACATTAAAATCATTCACCAACTGCAGGAGTAAAAATGTTATATACTATATTGTCTGCCCATGTGGACTTGCATACATTGGTGAGACAGGGAGAGAGTTCCGCCTTAGATTTAGTGAACACAAGTCAGCTGTAAGAACTCGCAAACTGTCAGCACCTCTGAGCCAACACTGTCTTGATCTGAACCATAGTGAATCTGATCTCCAATGGTGTATTTTGGAAAAAGTCCTGCACAAAAATGGCGAAACTATGGAAAGGACTAGGAAGAAACGGGAATGTTTTTGGATTTTTCATTTGGACACAGTCAGAGTGGGCCTTAACGAAAACATTTCTTGGTACATAACAGGATAAATTTACTGTATACATAGAGAGCGTAGAGTTCTCCATATTGATTTAAGAAATCTAATTGTAATATAGATCCGGATACATCATCATATGAGGCCCAGGACGTTCAATATTAGATCATAACATCAATAGGTCTGGAGGTCTTGTAAATTGGTAATTAGGAAGGTGGTAGTTACACTGACCAACCCACGGAATACCGATAATAAAAAATATTCGGATATATTATAAGATTTCAATAACTATGTGCCTCCTGTATCTCCAACTATTACATCAATATGAGATACAAATATTATCTCATGCAAGTTGTCCATCTAATAATATTTGGCTTTGTGCAAAGGTTATCAAATAACTGAGTTCGTCGTGGTTTTACGTAAACAATAACTTTTTTGAGCATTCGGGCATAGATGCGGTATTCCGCCTGTGTAACATCACCCACTTAGTAATGGCGCGCCCTTTTAACCGCCTGCACACAGGGCTGCAATGGAGGAATTATTACCAGTTTCCCATATATCAATGGCGTGGTTGTTGTAACTACGGACATACCGCTTGGAAATGGTGAGACAATGTTTTTTAACCACTCGAAAATGGCGTCTATTAAACGAACTCCATTTGTCAATCAGGGATATGTCCATTATTGACATGGGGTGCGCGACGTTTTACTTTAGTTTCAAGCACACCACTCAGAAATGGCGCTACAACGTCTTTCACCACTGAACAATGGGGCGTATTAGGTTTACTCCACTTGGCAATTAGGGATATGTTAATTTCTGATGTCTGTCGTGCAACGAATTGGTTTTACAGGCACACCACTCAGGAGTGGCGAGACTATGTTTTCACCATTCAAACATGGCGCGTATTAGGCTTACTCCACTTGCCAATTAAGGGGATGTCAATTATTGACATTTGGCGCGATACGACTTGCTATTTAAAAGCAATACGCAGATCCATAGCCTCGTCTGTTGGATCCACACTGGAGGAGGCGTTTCAAGGCGGCACGTTACTTTAACGAAGGTGAGCGCAATACTTAGGCATGAAGTCAAGACGCCGGAATGTTACCAAGGTTTCCCTTCGGTTTTGGGGCACCTAGAGTAATGCCGAGTCTGTTTGTTGCGAATAGAACTCTTTGGTACCGCCTAGGTAGAATATGAGTGTCCATAGAGAAAAGCTACCGGTATTCTGGAGATCTTGAATTTAAGTGTGAAAATCACTCTAAGGAGGGAACCGCATGCGATAGGATTACTTAAGTTTGGTGTCTCATTTCCTATTTTAGATAAAAAAAGACACGCCGGGAACAAAAAGATGACTTAGATATACCTCGCTGCTATTTGGAATACATGCAAAGACAGACTGCGCAAAACAAGGTTAGTAATCGCTGCTCGCAAGTTACATGTTAGGGGATAGGTGTAGAACTATATCACACTTACTTTGTGAATAGATATATACTTATATCATTTTCAGTGAATCTACTCATCTTTAAATGCTCCTCATATCCATGGAGATTTGATAATTGAAACAGCAAGTTGTTGACTTGCAGGTAAGATCTACAATCTCTTTTGGACTCATGTTTATTAATGATTGATTACTATCGAGTTGACAAATAAGATTTAACTACTGGAAATAACTAGCAATGTAGTAGAGAGTCTCTCCCTAGTCGATCATAACTACGATAAGACCTCAGGTAATAAAACATATAATCTTTTTTTCTCGCAGAGCCGTATATATTTTTTAGTGGACGGCATACAATTTGTGTTCAAGCCTGACCAGAACAGAATAGTGGAACTACTATCTCGTGTCTCTATAGGTGAGGATTGCATTCATTATTCCTCACACTGATCTGATATAGACTGGGAGACTAGTGATAAACTTTAGAGCTCCCTTCTAATTATGCCCTTTTTGCTTTTCTATGTTCTTCTTTTGTAAATTTTCTGTTTACCCTCAATTTCTCTGATTAGTGAAAGTACGGTGCCATTTTGCAGTTTTGGAGTTATCTCATAGAAACTTTAAAAGAAATAAAGTATAATTGTTTTAATTGCTATGATAGTTGCACAAGGTGATGTAAACATGAAACCCAATGGTAGAAACTATATAAATTATGCACTGAATGTTATTTATTATTGCAGATGTCGATACAGAAAACTTTATGTTTTGTGGAGTGAACGATTGTGCTTTCAAGAGGTCCTGAGGAAGGTGGTCACAAACCCACCGAAACGCGCCGACCTTGCGTATTAGATCACACAACCATACGTGATCCCTCCAACACAGATTGCAGTATGAATGTTGTATGTATGATAATGAGTGTATGTATGTATTATAAATGAATATTTAGGTTTCTTTCTCTTTTTGTTTTGTACGATGTCTATTGATGAATTGCTCTAAAGATTTTAAATGTTGTTATGTAAATCTGTTTCTCTGTGAAAAGAACAAATAATTTAAAGAAATAACAAAAAATGAATAAATAAAAAAAAATTAAAAATAGTTACATTTGGAGTCACCTTGTGTATAGAAAATAAGCAGATATAAAAGTGTGTGGTTGAAATTGTAATAGGTCGTGAGGGAAATATTGTATTTCACTTGTGGGCTTCATCATGAAGGTTGGGGTGCACCCTGTTTCCTACTGGAAGGACTACTTGCGCCAGAGAGTTCGTTCACAACGGCCGCCCAAGACGTCACACACAAGGGCCGGTTCCAGCCCCACCGGATTTCTATAATTGCTCCAAGCTAGCGGGCCGCCCTCCACAGCCACTTCATGCGTCCCACCTTGGCTCCACAGGTCGCCCTCCGCAGTCCGCTTCCAGGTGTACGGGGTCCCCGGTCTCCCGAAAGCACCTCTGTTCCGCAACCCGCCACCAAAGCCAACAATCAGGGCCGGGGCTCAGTCTTTGTGCCACTGGTTAGACCCCTTCAGTGCAAACCTCCGATGCGCGCAGGAACCCAAGTTCCAGTCTGGGCTAACAGTGGGGCGCAGCGGGGTTTCAGATAGGTTCCACGGTTGCTCCCATGGCCGTATCATCCCAGGATCCACTGTATTGCGTCACCCCGATGTGCAGAGCAAGGGAAGATATGCCACCTCAATATGCTTCCTTATATCCACGCTTGCCTCGGTAGACCAGTTTCCTTCACTCCTACAGTTCCGCCGGTCCGACTCTGTCCCCACCCCTGCTGGTCCGTGTATAGGGCCTCCGCCCGTCACTCACCAGGGCCACAGGGGTACGACGGTGTTTCGCCGCCGCTGGGGTCTGCTCGTCCCTTTCTGTTCCGGTGCCCCCCTCCAGGGAGCTCCGGGGGCCGGCGTCGATTTAGTGGGCAGCCACCGGTACAGTTCAGTGCACGCTCCGCCCTTAATGCAGGGTCTCAGGTTCCCCCCTGCACTCCTTGGGTCGAGCGCCGCACAGCTTCCTCACCTTGCTCACTGAAAGCAGTACACACTGCTCGCCGACCACAAATACCTCCGGGGCATGATTACAATGCCGTGCCTCTCATGTAGCTCCAGTAATGGCCGCCATTGTAGGACCTTTGCGGGGCGCCTTCCCCTCCGGGCAAACCCCCGTCACACACGCTCGCCAGGGTCCGCTCCCCAGTGCAGGCAGTAAGAGCACCGGCCATTGGCTGGTCACAACGGCAATCGTCTCACAGCTCCCGGGCGCCAGGCCTTTATTAGCAGCTTCCCCGCCGTCGGGTCAGGCCCGTCTCCCTTTGTACTCCGCAAATCTTGTGGGATCGCTTTTCACTGGTCCGACATTGCCGCCAGGTCCGGTAGCTCAGCGGAGCCTCCGTTCGATGCGATATTCACTTCAGGATGTTCCCCTGATATTCCGACGCAATTACATGCGTTGCAAGCCGCAATCAGGATAATTAAAAAGGATAATCGGTGGGCGCGGAGCTCTCGGCTCACGCCGCCGTCCCCATCAGCGCCGAAACCACGCCTCCGCAGGTAACATATGATGTGTTGAATGACACATCTAGGGGATTGATGTTGTTATTATTACAATAAATAACAAATCTTTTCCACTTGGCTGCATAGCAGGCTCTAGTGATTGGGCGGCTTGTCTCTTTGATGATATTCATGCAGTCAGGAGGAAGGTTAAGGTAACCAATCTCTAAGATTTCAGGAGCCAGATCTCAAGGTTGAGTTGTGCTGGATCTGGATGTCTGATCTCTCCATGGCTCTGGGTTAAGAGGTGTGGATTGAGGTGTTGCTTTTGGTGGGGGGGCTACTGAGAGTTCCAGCAGCGCATGGTGTACCATGGTTGTCTGGCCCATGTTGGAGCAACTAGGATTAGCGTCAGTGAGTGTTGCTGTAGTTTGCGAACCACTATTGGAATGAGTGGGAAAAGTGGAAATGCGTACCCAAATCTGCCTGACCAATTCATCCATATTGCATTGCCTATGGACAATGGGTGTGGATATCTGGCAGCGAAGTTTGGGCATTTTCAGTTTTTGTGGGTTGCGAAGAGATCTATCTCTGGGAGCCCCCACAAGAACTTGATGATGCAGTTCCCATTCGTGAGTTTGTTGCATTTGACGACTTAGTAGGTCTGCTATGCAGTTTTGGACTCCTGGAACGTGTTGGGCTAGGAGAAAGATGTTTTGAGGAATGGCCCATCTCCATATGCTTTGTGCTAGAAGGGAGAGTTGGAGAGGGTGTGTCCCTCCTTGCTTTCGTATGTAATATAGTGCTGTCAAGTTGTTGGTTCGGACTAGGACAGTCTTGTTTAGAATGTGTATCTGGAATAATTTTAATGCTAGGAATATGGCTTTCATTAACCAGATGGTTGATGTGGAGCAGCTTTTGTTGGGGTGTCCATGTGCCCTGTATGGTATGATGCAATAGATGGGCTCCCGAGCCGGAGAGCGATGCATCTGCTGTCAGCACTAGCAGTGGAACTGGCTCGATGAACGGTTGCCCGTTGGAAAGGTTTTTGGTGTTCCACCACTGCAGAGAGCAATGGGTGCGACCGTCAACCAACACCAGGTCTGTTAGTTGACCTTGAGCCTGGTTCCACTGACGTGCTAGACATTCCTGTAGGGGACGCATCTGGAGTCTTGCGTGAGGGACTATAAAAATGCAAGATGCCATCATTCCTATAGGCTGCATGCACACTCGAGCTGGGAGAGAGTGCTGAGGTTGAACATTTTTAAGAAGGCTTTGTATGCTTGTAATCCTTGCTGGATTAGGATATGCAAGTGCCTTTAAGGTATTTAACATTGACCCTAGATATTGCTGTATGTGGGACGGTTGCAGATGAGACTTTGGCTGGTTTATGGTAAACCCCAAGTCGTGAAGCAGTTGAATTGTAGCGTGAGTGTGTTGTATGCATTGGTTTTATGACTTGGCTTTTATGAGCCAGTTGTCTAGGTAGGGGTACACATGAATGTGTTGTCTCCTTAGGTGAGCTACAACTACTGCTAGACACTTGGTGGGTGCTGTGGTGACTCCGAATTGGAGTACCTTGAACTGGTAATGCTGACCGTCCACTACAAACCTGAGATATTTCCTGTGAGATGTGCGAATGGGAATATGAAAGTAGGCGTCCTTCAGATATAGAGTAGCAAGGAAATCACTTTGTGCCAGTAGAGGAAGAACCTGTTGAAGCGTGACCATGTGGTCTGATTGTATGTATACGTTTAGGGTTCTGAGGTCTAGGATGGGTCTTAGGGAGCCATCCTTTTTTGGAATGAGGAAATGCAGGGAGTACAGCCCCGTGTTTTGTTGATGCTGTGGTATATAAATAAATAATACCGGATCTAGGTTTGACTGGACATAGCAATAACAGATAGCTCAATAAATAAGAGTCAAGATTCGAGGTAGTAGGAGTTTGCAGGTTTTAATACAGCATAAAGGACAGGAACAGGACAACCTGCACGGGAACAGGATGGCAGGGCCCTGCAGGGGGGACAGGATTGGACTGGCGTATAGGCGTAACATTTAATAACAGTACACAAGCATATATACTAAAACAGTTGCATTACAGTGAATACAGTAGGCGGAGCAGTGGGTGTGGTCAATAGCAGTCGCGAAAGATAAGGGTGAAAGTGGGTGTAACAAGAGGCGTATACATGGACATGTGATGTAAACGTAACAGAATATGTCATAAATGGGGCGGAAACATGGAGGGGGCTACCTAAGGAGCCGGGACCTCTAACCTAATGGTGCGCGCAAACTGACAATGACGTGTTACTAGGAGAAGCTGGGGGCTATGAACTCTGCGCTAGGAGTAGAGACTGAAGTCTGGAGAGTCAGGGCGACATGTACCTAAACCCTATCTAGTATCTAATGTTTAGAGGACATGTTGATATAAACTAAGAGTCAGGAGGGGAGAGGCTAACAGACTCTAAGACTGGAGCATGCATTATTCTACATGTAGTGCGTGTTGAGGAATATTAAATGACCATAAATACAGTATTTCTCCTACATGGAGACGTAAAGGCTAGACAATGACGGAAACTATTGATGCGATTCAGTAGCTTAGGAATGCAGAGAAGGAGGGCTGGACTGATAACTAGAATCATAACATACTCTTGGCAGACTCGTAGGCAGAGCCAGGCCGAGCCGGGCACTGTGAGGCAGGAAGTAAGTGAAGGGTCGAGGATACAGGTGGGGGCTGTATCGCTCCTCAGCGAGGGTTCAGGAGACAGGAGCTGAATCTGGTGTCCGGGCCCTTTTGAGGCCTAGAAACGGGGACTTTTCAATGAAATAACGTGCACACTGAGAAACGTGGCAACGTAACTTTACATAGGCCTAATACTCGTAGCTTTCACGAGAACTGGAAACTAGCATACTAGAGATGGACACAACTGTAATTGCGTCTTTAATCGAACATGGGGAATACATATGCATATTAATCATGCACACATAACATAAGATGGGGGACACGTAGGGACACAGAACATGGCAAAATTTACTTTTCCACAATGCGGTGGTACTAGCTCAATTGTATGTTTTGCAGAAGGGAGATGACTTCTTGTTTGAGCAGTGATAAATGGTCTGGTGACATTTGACGCTGCCTGGGTGGTATGTTTGGGGGAGTAGAAATGAATTCTAGACAATAGCCTGACTGAACCATTTGTCTCACCCACCTGTCTGTGGTGATGTTGTTCCAGACAGGAAGGAACTGTTGTATTCTGCCCCTGACAGGATTAGAATGTTCTGGGGGGAGTGGAGGAAAGTGATTGTGTAGGGGTGGAGGCAGACCTGGTGTTATTGGTTTTGCGTCTTCCCTTATTGTTATTGCCTCTAGAACCACCTCTTTGGTATCCTTTGGTAAAGGTAGACTGGGTGGGAGCTTTGTAAGAAGTGGTTGGGTTGTCAGAGGAATAGCCTCTGGAGGTGCCTTTATAGAATGAGCGACGAAATGAACGTCTGGGAGCTTGCGATTGCAAGGCTCCCATAGATTTGGCTCTGTCTGTCTTTTTTCATTTTTTCTAATGAAGAATTGACATCTGGACCAAACAAGTGTTCTTGGTCGAATGGCTGAATTAAAATAGTATTTTGCACTTCTGATTTGAACCCAGAAATGCGTAGTCACACATGCCTACGTGGGGGTACACTTGTATTAACTGTTCTAGAGGCGGTGTCTTCTACATCTTGGGCACAACGAATGGAGGTATTCGTGATGGTTTTACCCTCCTGTATAAGGTCATTGGCCTTGTTTTTGTATTTTTGTGGAAGGTGTTGTAATAGGGACTCTAGTTCATCATAGTGTGCCCTATCATACCTAGCTAACAAAGCTTGAGTATTAGCAATACGCCAGATGTTAGCTGCTTGTGATGCTGTTCTTTCGCCTGAGGCGACTAAGAGCTTGGACTCTTTATCAGGGGGTGGAGCATCACCTGATGTTTGAGAATTGGCCCTTTTTCTAGCATTAGAGACTACAAGGGAGTCTAATGGGACGGGGCCTTTAATATAGGCTGGGTCTCCAGGGGCGGCTTTGTACTTTTTGTCGATCCTGGGGTTAATAACTCTAGCCCGCACAGGATCTTTAAATATATGTGGTTCATGCTTAATTACCCCTTTAAGCATTGGCACAATGGAAGTGGACCTTTGTGAGGTATCAAAAGTGTCCACAAGGAAATCCTCTTCTATAGGATCTGTGTGCAGGCTAACCCAATGGTATTGAGCAGCCCTGTGAAGTAACTGGTTGAAGCCTGATATATCCTCTTTAGGTGAAGGCCTAGAGGGGTATATTTCCTCCTGTGGAATATTAGGCACATCTGATGTGTCATATTCGTCCCAGGGGTCTGGGGAAGATGGTGGACTCGGGCCCCCTAGGGGTATTTGGTATGGTGTTTCCCCTTCATCAGAAGTATCATCATCATTTCTTGGTGGAGATGGTGTCGGAGAATGATGTGGTGGTGGATGTGGAGCAGAAGGTGGAGGAGGAGGTGAAGGAGAAGGTGGAGGAGGTGGTGGAGAAGGGACCCTAAGAGGAGATGTAGCAATGTCCTTCTTTTTAGGTGGTGGTGCTGGTGCAGGGTCATCCAAAGGTCTCTTTTTTGAGCTAAGGCTGAGTTTACCAGTCTTGGGGTCCTTGAGTAGTCTTTTGTTTTGGATCAGGGACAAAAAGCTCTTCAGACGTAGGTAGTTCCTTCGGTACAGATTTTTTATGGTCGGTAGATTTATGAGGTACTGGTTCTGTGACATTTTTATCATGTTTCACCGGCTCTGTGGATGGTTTAGGAGCTGGTTGGTGTTTCGGAACCGAGGGTTTTTTCGGCTCCGGAGGACGGTGATCCGAAGTCTTTGGTATTGGCTTTTTACTCGGCTCCGGGTGTTTTTTCGGAGTCAATGGTTTTGTGCCTTGTGGTTTAGGTACCGAATGTTTGGATGGCTCGGTGCCGGTGAGCTTTGGCGCAGAGGGCTTAGTTGTAGAAGCATCAATTGGCACAGAGGATGGTTTCTTTTTAGGTGTTGGTTTGGTACCGAAAGCAGGCTGGCTCGAGCTGCCTGAAGGCTTAATTGGCTTCTTTGCCGAGCCCAAAGGCGGGGTCTGGGAAGCAGTCCGAAGGAGAAGGTGTGACCGAAGCCTTTTTTGGAATGGTACGGAGGGGGTCGACGTTCTTACTTACGACCCACTGCGCTGGAGTGATTTCTTCGACGTCGAATTCCTCCGCTTCGGATTCACCTTCCTCAGATCCTGATTTTGAAACAAGAAGAAGAACAAAAAGAAAGAAGACCTGCCGTGCAGCAGCTAAAAAGAGCACAACACCAACTGACTTGGCCCAAAAACTGCAAGGCCTGTCGATCCTGACTGCCTTGCTCATCTAGAGACTGGGACTCCCACGAGCAGTGGTTCTGCTCAAACAGCAACAACCACTGGTGCCAGCCAGGAACCGCGAATCCAGCACACTGCACCCGCCGAGCCCGGCCTGAGTGAACAAAGACCACGAGGACGTCCCCTCAGCGATTGTGACCACGAACCCAGTGCCCAAGGACCCTCCTCGACGCTCCTGACGACTCCTGCAGCCTCACCACAAGGGACCCCTCCAACCGCGACTAGCTGAGGGTAAGATTTCCCGACACCCAAAGACTCCCCTGCACCCGGCGCCCCATGGCCCCCTGTGCCCAACTCCTGGGTGGCTACCTAACCTCCAGCAAAACCACCCTGCATCCAGCCACCCAAGCGCCATTGGGAGTGCAGCATCTATCCTATCCTACTTCCCCATTTGCCCTGTGTAAGTGACCAGGAGCCAGCTCCCTCAGCCGCGTGACCTACCTGCTAGCAGCCACCAACCGAAGGCCCCTAGAATAACATTGGGCCTACTCACTCTGCACCTGGCTGCCCCTGTACCGCTGAGGGTGTAACGACTGTACCTACCGGACCCTGGGAGACCCCCGAGTCTACCCCCAGAACCTTAACTCTGCCAGTCGAGTACATAGAGTAACATTGGCTGGTTTTCACTTGGAATTTTTTCTAAGTGTCAAGTTTTGCAACTTTAAAATATTAGCCACAAAGTAATGTACAAAGTTCCCCAGGTGGGGTGATGGAAAGTTAGAGTATGTCGAATGGAGCGTGAACAGAGAAGGATAGGAAAAGCCAAAGAGGGGAATACCCTAATTGGGACTAAAACCCTCACACACCTAGCAAGCTAGATGTCATGCTTCATCATATGGGTTTGCTCCTCGTCGGACTGGCGCTGCAATGTCCGACGGGCACCCATAAAGGGGCTCTTTAGCGGAGATCTTTTGTCCCAGCCATATGATGCATGCGGGTGTGCGGGGACATATACCTACAACCCCCTGATCAGGTCAACTGGTTTCATGCCCGGTTGGCAATTCGTCAGGACCTTAGTGGGACGTACTACACAGTGAAAAAATTATATATATAAGGGTGTTCATACAACCTTACGCCTTGAGGTCATATAGGGGCAGGCAAGGAAGTCCTGCTGAGTAAGGGTGACCTAGAGAAGGTACACAACAAAAAAACATAGTGGTAGTTCTGTATATGTAATGTTGCAAGGTGACACACATAACTAGCTCAAAGACATACTCGTGGGTGAGAAAAGAATAATAACTGCAACGATACTCACAAGTGCCTACTTAACGGAGACAACAATGGTTTACCGATGCAGGAATTAAAATAGTTTAAAAATGACGCTGGACATAAGACAAGTAAGGAGAGGCACATCATTGCCGATCTTACCCTAAGGGAGATCATAAGATGCCCCGCAGTCTGCTCCAGTGGGACCTGCACATGAAGGTCAGGAACCTGGGAGAAGAGGGAGAGTGTGTCGATGTGGAGCAATTAATCGTGCCCAACCGTAAAGGAATGGTAACATAAACGGGGTCAGGACTCATAGAATGGAAATTTGCCAATGAGGAGGGAATATATCAGAACAACCATTGGGGCGCCTAATGTAGCCCAAGTGAATCAAGTGAGCCAGAGGCACCCCTTAGGCCAAAGTGAGCACATGAACACCGAATCAGCACAGACTGACCCCGCGCGCCCAAGCAGGAATCGCTGGGGGGCAGGAGCCAGCCAACACCAAAACCGCGCACAGGACACCACATAGGCAACCGAAAATAAGGTCCCAAACAAGGCAACACTCGCGTCCAATTGGCGGCGTCGAGCAATTGGAAGTATAGGCTAAACTCCCAAACCATCAACAAAACCGTCCCCGGCCTGTGTTAGAGCCGGCTGAGTGCACTCGGCGGAGGCCGTTTAAAGCGGATCGAAGCAAACTTACCCGGATAGCGTGCGGTCAGCGCCGCTAACACCTACCCCCACCGTCTGGTCAGGACAGAGCAGCTGGTCACCATACCAGCGTCCGTGTGGAGTATAAGTAGTTCGTGTCTCGCCTAGACCGCGTGGGGGCGGGGCCTCAGCGGAGAACTGCGCATGCGTCAGAGTGAAAGGCTTCAGACCACTGAAACGGGATCGTCAGTGTTGATAGACGCCCACAGGGGCGGCCATCTTGGGGGTGAAAAATCAGGAGGTCCGCTAAGTAGGGATGAATATAGGGACAGCTTGGGAAAAGACAGAATTTCATACTATCGGCCATGGAGATGGGTATCAACGTGACAATGCCGACCATGGTACAGAATCGTTAAGGCCAACTATGTCAAGTCGAAGGCGATGTACCCATCTCTGTTCAATTTTGAACAGTGCCCGCTGTGAGATGTGAGGATGGGACTCTAAGACTAGCCATCGTATACTGTCTGCCTGATGGCCCTGCTGTGTGTAATGCTCATTTAGCCTGGTGTGTGTCTTGAGATACCTGATATTGCTCTTATGTTCCATGATGCGGAGTTTTACTGGTCTCATGGTCATCCCCAGGTAATGTTTATTGCAGGGGCAAGTGATGAATTAAATGCATCTGGTACTATTGTAATTGGTATGTTTGCGTAACTGCCACTTGAAGGTCTCTGTGAGCATAATCTCCTTGATGGATCGTGTTTGGGGACAGACCACGCAGCCCCCGCAAGGAAAGTGCCCTGTTACTGGAGGGTGACCCAATAAAGTACTTTGACTATTGGTATTATGTTTCTTGGGTCGTGTGTGTATGAGAGAATCCTTAAGGTTGGCCGTTCGTTTGAACGCAAAACGAGGTGGTGGAATATTGAGATCACTAGAATTTAGAATGTGCCAGTGTCTATTTATGGTTTTCTTAATATGGCCAGAGTTTTTTGTGAAGCAGGTCACACAAGTGATCACATTATCAGGTTCTTTAGGACTGGACTCCAACAATGTCTCCCTAGGGTTGTTAAGGGCTCGTTTGTGAGAATTATATATCAGCCGAGCTGGATAACCGCTATCCTGTAGTTTATGCTGTAGGATATTTGCTTCATGGTTGAAGTCAGTCCTCTCTGTGCAATTTCTGCGTACCCGGAGGAACTGTCCGAAAGGCAGGTTGTCCCTCAGGGCTCTCGGATGATGGCTCCCATAGAGAAGGAGACTATTCCTATCGGTACTTTTACGGTACAGAGTGGTCTTCAACCCGTCCGGGTCGAGACTGATATTGAGATCAAGAAAGGGGATGGTGGAGTCTGATATGGTACCCGTGAATTTAAGGAAGGAATTCTGCAGGTTGATCCATGTGCAGAAGGATTCACAAGTAGTGCGGTTGCCTCTCCATAGTATGAGAATATCGTCTATATACCTTCGCCACATAGTCAAATTATCCTTGAAGGGATTATTCAGGGAGTTGATGATATTCTCTTCAAAGGTAGACATATAGATACATGCTAGGCTAGGAGCAAATGTAGAACCCATCGAGGTACCACTGACTTGGTGATAAAGCTGGTTACCGTACTGAAAAAAGTTTTCAGTTAAGGCTATGGTGGCACATGCCAGTATGAAAGAGATAGGTGTGGGCGAATACCATTCTTCTTGTAGTAGAGTGGTCTCGACAGCTTCTAGGGTAGCTTGTTGAGGGATGGTGGTGTACAATGCTTCGACGTCTAATGTGAGTAGGAGATCGACACCCTCCCGCCCCTTGATGTTATCTATTAGACGGAGCACATCCCTGGTGTCCTGGAGAAAAGAAGGTATCTTTCTCACCACTGGTTGTAAAAAGGAATCACAGAATTTAGACAGTGGTTCTAGGAGAGAGCCAATCCCTGAGACAATAGGCCTACCAGGGACTGGACTCTGCCCTTTATGGATCTTTGGAAGGGTGTAGAAGTACGGGATCATAAGGTCGGTGGTTATCAAAAAGTCTGCTTCGTTTTTGGTGATCCAACCGTTAGTTTCACCTTCCATGACAAGGCTGGTGATCGATGTAACAAGCCTTGTCGTGGGATCTGTCTTGAGAGGTCTGTAGTGGGTAGTATTTGCCAACTGACGTTTGCATTCTGTGTCGTAATCACTACTGTTTTGAATCACAGGGGCCCACCCTTGTCAGCCTGTTTAATGATGATGGAGGTGTCATTAGATAGATCCTGGATTGCTCGTCTTTCAATTGTACTCAAATTGTTGAAAATGTTAGTCGCAGGTATGGTTTCGAGACATTTGAGTACAGCCTTTTCAAAGGCTAGGACCTCAGGGGGAACCATGTTGTCAGTGGGGGTGAAAGTAGTTGGTTTACGTAAACCAGTATTAGTACTTTCTACGGTGGGTTTCTCATGAAAGAAGGCTCGTAAGCGTATTTTTCTGAACAGTTGTTTCAGTTCACACATTTCCGTAAAGCTATCGGGGATAGGTGTCGGTACAAAACCTAAGCCCTTCTCCAGGACCTTGGTTTCGATTGGGGTGAGCGACCTTTCGGAAAGATTAACGATCAGACTCTCCTTCCCCTGGTCGTGCTCCTTGTCTCCATTGAGGGGTTTGGGGTTTGTTGGTCCTGCCACTGCACTCCTTTCTGCGCACCTCTTCTGTTGCGCCCTCTTCCTCTGCCCCAACCTCTGTCTAAAAAAGGAGGGTTCATGGGATAGAATTGCGGTGGTGCCTGGGGATAGAAGGGATATTACCATGGAGGCAACATCTGTGGTGGACCATGGAACTGTGGTGCATTCTGGTAGCCTTGATTCCAATTGCCCCGTCGTTGATTTCGGTTATTCTTAGCGGGGAAACCCCCACTAGAGTCACTACTGGAAGAACCCCTGCGACTACCAGTGTCTGAGTTCTCATCAGAGGAGTAGGTAGATCTCTTATTAGAGTATCCGTCTTTGAGGTACGTGAAGACTTTTTCTTTATCGAATCTATCCACCTCTTTTTGAAGTTTGGTCATTTTCTGCTTGAGCAGAAACTCTTGACTGTCTGCAATTTCTTGATTAATCTCCGCTAATTCGGTGGTAAAGGGGGTTTTGGTGAGAGTGCCCCTGATAGCTACCTCCATGGCTGTAATTTTGGCCAGTAAGGCATCCGCCAGTCTCTTGGCTGTTTTGACTATTAGAAAAAGGAGGTCCTTGGTGCATTTCCATGAAACATGGCACCAATCTATTTTGAATTGCCCATCCTCTAGAAAGAGTCTAGGCATGATGTTGACTATGAGTCCTTGTGGAGCGATGTTTGCTCTTAAGTATTCGGTCATCATCGACCCATGGACAGTGATCCTGAGCCATTCTTTTTTTAATAAAGTCAAGTTTGTCCAATCGTCATTATTAGTTGTGCTTGAGGAAGAAGCTCCACCCGCCCCAAAGAGTGGGGGAGCCAGTCTCAGTGCTTCAGCGATAGCGTCTTCATCAAAGCTCAAACCCGGGACGTCCTCCATGATTGGTAGGAACTGTCGGGAAAATTGTATGAGCTATGAACTTTAAAATATTCACTTAAAATCCTCCGATCAACAAAAACGAATTTACTCACCTGCTATCAGGAGAGATCCCAGTGCTGGATCTTTGTGCCCAGCACTGACCTTCAAAAGTCATTATAACCGTGATTTATTGTTAACCCAATTTTCCTCCCATAAGCCTAGTTTTTGCCAGAATTTCTTTTAAGTGTCGATTTTCAAAACTTACAAATATTCCTTAAAAATCGCCTGTGTAACAAAAACGATTTCTTTCGACTGTTTACAAGAAAAGCACCAGGGCTGAATCCAGGATCCAGCCCTGAGTAAGAAAAACATTTGTAAAGTGATATTATTGAATTTTCACAAAGCTTCCCATTGAGCTCAATGTTATAATTGTTTCGTTTCATAAACTTTTATTCGATTGCCACTTATTATTGCAACCATAAAAAGTACAATGGCATTAAAATTATACATTTGTAAAAAACGTTTTGGAAGCAAATCAATTATATTATATACAAAAAAAATAGAAAAACACATTTGCTTGAAAAGCGTTAACTAAAATATGAGTTACTCATAATTACATTGATAATTAATGCAGGCTTTTAAAAAGTTGGCTATGTACTTCGCTATAAAACTTGACTCAAGAGATTGCAGGGATAAATATGCTGGGCGACAGGATCTTAAGCCTATTAATCTCAGTAAGGGCAGGATCCAAACCTTCCTAGGAAAAGAATAAAATTTGCAAAAGAAAAGGATATGTATTGTTGATTGGGGGGAAAGATCATCACAGGGACAGGGCGTGATTGTAGAAGACCAGCCTTGGGAGTTTGGAAAGGTTACAAGCCGGAAAAAAGAATTAAAACGAAACCTTGTCAGAAGGTACTTTTCATAGTTGTTCAAATGGAAGGTCAGATAAGGTTGAATACCCAGGTGGGTCTGAACAGCAACGATTTGAGAATTTACGGGTTTCACCAGTTCTACCGAGAATCGAAGAGCTCCTAAATGGCACAGACACAGCTTTTTTAGTTCTTTCCTCGAGATGTCACTCATGCTGTGAGGATCCTGGAAAAAACTGCTACGGTCCATGTCCCGACAGAAAGTCCTTATATATACTAGCCAGGGTATTTTTTCCCAGTTGTCGAGGGCTGTGCAATCCAAAATTAATGAACGCGTTAGGTGGCACTCCTCTTTAGTCCATATACGGTGCCACAAAAGCATAGGTTGGCAACGAATGGTGTCCGTAATAAAGTCCATACCTAATTCGGCTAGCGAGGCATAGGTTGGGGCACTATGTGGTAAGGCCAACAGATATTTGACAAACCCATTCTCAACTGTTTGAAGTGGGTTTATTGGTCCGTAGCCCCAAACCCTTGCACCATACGTTGCCACACTGTGACACTTTGCGTAATATATTGTAAGTAGTTCTGGGGGAGCCGGTTTCCCCAGTTTCCTTGAGAAAGAAACTAGGGCTGCCGTAGTTCTCTGGAAGAGCAACTTTTTGCTTGCCACAGCCTGTCGCCAGCTCAAAGAATCGTCCACCAAGATGCCCAGGTAAGGATAGACGCGGGTTCGTTCAAGCTTAGTTTTTTACACAAAGATGGATTTAGGACTCTTTATTTTTGGGCCAAGGTGCATTACAAATGTCTTTTTTATGTTGACCTTAAGGCCAAGAGAATCCATATAAGAGCAAAACTTGTTGAGCTGTACTTGAAGTTGGGTCAGCGTCCTGGCAAAAATAACAGAATCGTCCGCGTATAGCAGCGTTGGTATGGGGCGATGTTTAATTTGTGGGAGGTCCTGGCTCCCTTCTAGCACGGCTGTCTGTACAGGAATTTTATGTACAGTAATTTTATATAGCGCAAAATCACCAAGCGGTCTCTAAGCGCTTGCTTAGGGAACCCGTCCTGGTATTCCCCTGTGAGATAACCCCGGCAGGGTATCAAGGTGAAAGCCAGGCATCCCGCCACGAGGGGCCGTTGTGGAGATTAAGCAAGCTATTGCCCAGAGTCGCAGAGTGTGAACCCATGAATCGAGTAGGCACCGGAGCGAGAATTGTCGAGTCCATGGACATTTTAGGACTCAAGACCCCGCCGAGCCGGGCTGACCTCTGCTTCCAGGTCTGCCTCCTCTAACCAGTGAGCCACACTTCTCCACTCCAGACCGTTGGTGTACAAGTTGAACAGGAAGGGAGCCAGTACACAACCCTGCCTAACCCCTTTTGTGATTAGGAAAGGGGGGGAAAGTTCTCCATTGATCCCGTACCTGACTCTTGCCGTTGCATCCGAATAGAGTTCGCGCAAGAATGCAATAAGAGCGGGATCAACCCCCATTTCCCCGAGCAAGGCCCAGAGTTTAGGGTGCAGTACACAGTCGAACGCTGCGCTGAGGTCAACGTATACAAGAAATAAGTGACCCCTTTTGGCGCTCACATACTTCCCGATCAGAAGGGCGAGATTCAGGGCCTGCTCCACAGTCCCAAGACCCGCCTGGAACCCATATTGAAGGTCGGTCATGATGTTGTTACTTGCTGCCCACTCCTGAAGACGTTCCAACAGCAGTCGTCCCGCTACCTTACCCAAGGAATCCAGGAGGGAGATGGGTCTGTAACAGACCGGATCGTTCCGATCGCCCTTTTTAAAGATGGGGAGGAGAATAGATGAAGACCATGAGTCAATAAGACCTGTTGTTGTTACCGCGGCCAGTACCTGGGTGAGAAGTGGAGACCAGAGCTCGATGTTGTGTGTGAAAATGTCCACCGGCACCCCATCTGGGCCAGGGGCCTTGCCTGATTTTGACGCTTTTAAGGCTCTGACCACCTCTCCATGCTCAAAACGGATGTTTAATGGGAAGATCTTTGGAACCACTGTGGTGTCTGCGATAGAACCCCCCTCTACGGGGTTTTTTGGCATCCGCCAAAGATTCTCGAGAAATGAGCGACCCACTCTTCCGCTGTCACTGCGACATCAAGATGTTGAACTGACGACGAATCTGACAGGAAGGGAGATTTTACAACTCGCCAAAAGAGTCCACTATCCCTTGTTCGGCAGCTATCTTGAAGTTGTAACCACAAGTTCGCCTTAATTTCTTTACTGCGTTTTGCCCTTGCGGCCTTGTAGAGTTTTCTTAATTTTGCTATCTCAGGGATGTTCCTCGGAGTAATCTGGAGAGCTGCCTTAAGGTTTGAGAGGGCTTTCCGACACCCAGAATTAAACCAGCCCTCGGCCGATGGTTTACGTACATTCATACGAGTTAATTCCTCCTTTATTATTCCCAGAATCCTGCCGAAGCTGTCCAACACTGTTTGGGGCGATGAGCTGGGGTTTAAACAATCGTTTACACAGAGGTTGGCTTTTTTAAGAACTTTCTCGGTTACTACGTCAGGATCTATTTTGGCCCACTTTACTGAGAACCCGTTCACTTTATCCATTTTTAACGATTCTTGTGTTAGCAGGCTTCTAACATTTGTATGTAGTGAAACAGATTTTGATTGTATTAAAATTCTATTAGGGAAATGGTCACTACAAGTATTGGATCCTGTGGAAAATGTTGCTATTTGGCCCCTCAAGCTCTGTGAGTAAAGAATAAAATCAATTGTGCTTGAAAGACCCCTACCGTGGAATGTTGGGGAAAAGTCAACTTGTGGATATACCAACTGGTTTGCATAATCCATCTCTAAAGTAACAAGCATTGAAAATGCAATAGGTCTCGCAATAGAAGAGTTTGACCTTTTTTGTTTTGCAAATGGATGAGTGGCGTTGCGTAGGTGAGTGGCGTTGCGTGGGTGAGTGGCGTTGCGTGGGTGAGTGGCGTTGCGTGGGTGAGTGGCGTTGCGTGGGTGAGTGGCGTTGCGTGGGTGAGTGGCGTTGCGTGGGTGTGAGTGGCGTTGCGTGTGTGTGAGTGGCGTTGCGTGTGTGTGAGTGGCGTTGCGTGTGTGTGAGTGGCGTTGCGTGTGTGTGAGTGGCGTTGCATGTGTGAGTGGCGTTGCGTGTGTGAGTGGCGTTGCGTGTGTGAGTGGCGTTGCGTGTGTGAGTGGCGTTGCGTGTGTGAGTGGCGTTGCGTGTGTGAGTGGCGTTGCGTGTGTGAGTGGCGTTGCGTGTGTGAGTGGCATTGCGTGAGTGGCATTGCGTGAGTGAGTGGCGTTGCGTGTGTGAGTGGCGTTGCGTGTGTGAGTGGCGTTGCGTGTGTGAGTGGCGTTGCGTGTGTGAGTGGCGTACAGTGCATAGAGTGGTGGATAGGGTGGTGGCACATAGAGTGGTGGCGGATAGAGTGGTAGAGTGATGGTGGAGAGAGTGGTAGAGTGGTGGCGGTAGAAGGCTGTACTGTGTGTGAGAGAGAGTGTGTGTGTGTGTGAGAGAGAGTGTGTGTGTATGTGAGAGTGTGTGAGAGAGAGTGTGTGTGTGAGAGAGAGAGTGTGTGTGAGAGAGAGAGTGTGTGTGAGAGAGAGAGAGTGTGTGTGAGAGAGTGTGTGTGTGAGAGAGAGTGGGTGTGTGAGAGAGTGTGTGTGTGTGTGAGAGAGAGTGTGTGTGTGTGAGAGAGAGAGAGAGTGTGTGTGTGAGAGAGAGTGTGTGTGAGAGAGAGTGTGTGTGACAGAGAGTGTGTGTGAGAGAGTGTGTGTGAGAGAGAGATAGAAAGAGAGAGAGTGAGGTAGTGAGAGAGAGAGAGAGAGAGAGATAGTGAGGTAGTGAGGGAGAGTGAGTTTGTGAGAGAGAGTGAGTTAGTGAGGTAGATAGAGAGAGTGAGGTAGTGCGATGGCAGTTAATGCCCATTGCTCGTAGGACCTCAGCTTTGTGCGGATACAGTGAGTTACTTAGACATGGAGAACCGCACTGGATAATTAATGTTTCTGCTGACAGAAGGCAAAGTGTTGTCGAATATATTCCGTTTCTTGTTTGGATTGTTTCTTGAATCTGCAGCTATAAACTGGAAAAGCTTTATGATGAGTCCTGTGTTAACAGTGGAAGAAGGAGAAGTGAGGCCACTGCATCTTTGTTATATTCATAAGATCAGTTCAAAAAAGATTTATTGTTTTCTCTGTATGTAACACACCTGCGCATGGATGTCAGTTTTCAGGACCTGGTCTTACTCAATATTCACGCATATGTTTGAAGTAAACTGTTTAGCCTCCTTTTGCCAAGATTTGCAGGAATTACACAAAGTGGGGCATATTTAAAACTGTTTTCACATAATCCAATGTAGCATTTCAGTTGTCTGGCATTACATGTTATATGGCCATTGACACAAATCGTGGAAAATTTGCTGGTGACATGCAACACCAGAGAATTCCATGGACACCAGCTGAAGCCGATACAACAAGGACATTAATATGGGATTTTCCTATTTAGGGTCAACAATAGGGTTATAAAGACCCAGATTTAAAAGTAGCGCAATAGAAAACCGACACAGACTGCGTGTCACTTTTTCTGTAACCATTTTGTAGCAAGTAATGCTCCATTTCTCAGTGAAAACTCTCCAAGCTCTAAGGATAAACGTTTAAAAATTAGCGAGGGGGACGACAAAGGCTGCTATAATTAAGCAGGTGAACTGACCGCCAGTATTGATTAAATTACTCAATTGAACTCATGAGATAATGCAAATATGGGTGCTGTGTAAAGATAAATTGCCTGAAAGTAAATATATATTAGAAAATGTATCTGGCCCCAAACTCAACGATTCTTTGGACGGACTGTTTCTCTGTTTGCGTTTTTGCAATGTGAAACGCTGTTTATCTTAGAGTGTTTAAATTTACATTTACCGTACTCAAATAACATTTAGAAATAATTATTGCAGCCTGCAAGAGGGAAAAAAAAATCAAACCTTAGGAAAGGGTCCCAGGAAGCACGGCGTGTCTGTCTGACTGTAGAGCAGGGAGGAAGTGTTTTTAAAAGAGGAAATATCTACAGATGCTGGAAACAAGAAACACGAGGGAGGAATGTTGGGGTAATTAAAGCAAGACAAAAAGTGGAGTGGTGTGCCAGGGGGTGGTAAAGCAATCAGAAACAGCTGGGAGGAGGCAGGGGAGGAATGAAACCAACACGAGAAGGAGCAGCAATGGCAGGGGTGAATTAGGAACTGCTGTGTTTGGTTGCCGATAGAGTAAACCAGGCTAGAGGGGCTGGGGGGAGGGCCGAGGATAGGCTGAAAACAAGCTGCAAGCGGTTGGGATTTCAGATGATCCT
Source organism: Lissotriton helveticus (assembly GCF_964261635.1). Lineage (NCBI taxonomy): Eukaryota > Metazoa > Chordata > Amphibia > Caudata > Salamandridae > Lissotriton > Lissotriton helveticus. The sequence continues at coordinate 114,014,381 of NC_136067.1, read as the reverse complement.
CATTAGTTTAAAGCAGTTAACGCCGATCCGCTGAGAACACAAGCGCTAATTAAGCAAACACACACGTTTTAAAGCCTTCTACAGTTATTAAAATAGGGACTGATTTCCTCACCCGAGCCACAGGGATGTTAACAGTGACGGATCCTTCCTTTCCCTCCTCATGGCCGGGGTACTATGTGAAAGAGGCGAAAGCAGCTGCCGGGAGCAGCTGATGGATGCTTCCGCTTTGATATGGCGCACTCGCACATTTCTTTTGTTGTGTACTCGGCACGCAAACTTTGACGGCGCCTGTGTTGTCAATTTCAATAAGAAAACATGTTTGTGCGCCGAGTAGGTGAAGGAAGAGGCACAGAACAAAAGAAAAGACAATGTGAACTAGAAGGGATATAAAATGTGAGACGGGTCAAAGGCATAAAGAAGGGCACAGTAACAAAGACGGGCGTTGAGAAAAAAAACCAAGAAATCTTTAAGTCCTGTGGTTGAAAGAAAACCGCCAAATAAAAGCGTGGCTGGTGCATCCAGTTCAGAAGCTTACAAGAGCACAAGCCTCACTCGTTGCAGACTGGCAGTCTGGGCCAAAGCGCGCACTCTGCAAGTTCAACCCTTCTGAACTCTACGGTCCAAACAGCTCAACAAGAAGCCCATGCCCCCTTTCGGGTTATGGGGTAAACAAAGGCTAAACGATTTAAACGAAGCCTGCAGAACAGGCAACTGAGGAAGGGCTTCAAGGCTGTGGTGAGAGCCTCAGAAACATAAATTAATGAGACGACCCGCAAGCAAAGGAAAGCGGCCCGAATCAATACCAAGCAGCAGGGAGGAGCTGCAATGTTGCACTACAGGGACAATGCTTATCAACAAGCAGCAGCCACAATGTAAAGGACCCAGCAAATTCAAAACCGACGGCAAGCTCTTGAAAGGTTGCGATAGAGGGAGCCTCTTAGCTGCTCATGTCCCCGAAGAGACTGCTGCGTGCAGGATCTTTATAATGGTAGTCGATAAACACTACATATGCGAGGCTTGTAATGGACGGGGATTAGGACCCGAGAGAGAAAAGGAAACAAGCAGAAACACGAGAGACGGCCTGCGGCCGTCAAAGTGAAGCGGACACGGCGGGCAGGGGAGGGGGCGGAGCGGGGAGAGCGGCATGAGGGTGTGAAGAAGCCGGGGCCTTTGAAGTGAAGCTAAGCTTCACTTCAAAAGGTGTCGGAGGAATGCGGCTGAGGGAACAGACGGCGATTGCGGCTGAGGGAACTGATGTGCACGCGCTTTTAAGCTCAATGCACATGCGCATTGAGCTTAAAAGTCACGGGCACTGCAAGGAATCGCCACGATTCCTTGCAACTTGGTTAAAGACTGTTTAAGCCACAATAGGCTCGCAAGCTCGATGCGCATGCGCATCGACAGGCGAGACCTAAAAAGGCTCTCATTCAAGGACTTCCCGTTAGTGGTGTGTGCAAAATGAGCCAGAGGATTGTCAGTCTCATCTGACAGTCCGCAGTTCCCATTTCTGTAATTGGAGCATAATGGGATATTGAAATCGCCTCCCCAGATAATGTAAACAGGGAGAGACGATGACTTGTTCAGCTGTGATATTAAAAAAGTGGTGATTTCATTTAATATCCTCGCACACTCAGATGGTAGAAGGTTATTATATAAATTTACCAAAAGGTAGACAGAACTGTTATTGAGGTGGATTCTTAGAATTTGGTAACAGACCTCTTCTTTTAAGCTGGTTATTATTGTGGAGGAAAGGTTGTTTGTTACATAAACTGCTAGACCACCCTTGGGTCTTCCGAACAAGCCCTGCATTGCCGGAATAAGGAAAGTTTTATAACCCACCAAATGGACAGGGACAGTTAACCAAGTCTCCTGGAAACATACTATGTGGTTCTCGTTGATTGTATCCGCCCATGATTGTAGATTAATCTTAGAACGAAGACCAGCAATGTTCCAGAATAAAACAGATAGGGTCATCTCTTTGGATGGGGGGGGAGTTACATGCTTGGCCATGTGAAATAGCTGTGCTAGCGTTATCGGTTATAATCGTTTGCAAAGAGCTAATTCGGGTCACAATTGGGACGGGTAATTTAGGACCCTCGGTCAGTGGAGGCAGCAGCTCAGGGGGGATTACAAATTCCTCCGCAACATGTCCTGTAGGGGCATGGGGAGGAGGGGAGGATAGGGGGGATTGAGCACAGGTGGATAGTGAGAGCAAAAAGTTGGTATTTTCAGAAGGAGTCACCAAAGCTCTCTCTGGTATCGGTGGAGGGCTAAGGGTCCTCTGGAGCTGGTTACTACTGTGTGGAGTGGCTAACGGTCAATCGACCATTTCCAGGCAGTCATATCTGTTTCTAGTTGGAATACCTTGCCATCCCGCCGAAGGAGCCTGTTCTCTACTAGGTTCCCACTCCCTCTTGCTATTTCTCTGGGTAAGCCAAGGACCCTCATAGTTCCAGGGGCTCTCTAATGGCTGGTCCCAATTTGGAGCCATTAAATACTGATTGTTATGTGTCGGAGGGTAAAAGAAGGAAAGACGATGAGCGTAGATCCCCCCGTTCTTGGCTAGGGCTGGCCATGAGCAGATGTAGTCAACAGTGGCTTGATCTTCGCAATTTACTGTAATACAGTCTCCCTGTATACTTTTGAGTTCCGGCCCTATCCACGAAACTCTACGTACGGTAGAGATTCTGCTGGTATATGCAGATTGTGTTGGCCTATTAATATTAAGCCACTGTAGGACCTTATTTTGGAGAGACCAAGATGGTTCCTTTGTAGTTACCGGGATCTCCGGGACCCCCGTGAGGATGACAGTATAGGAAGACGCTTCTCGCGGAAGATGGATCGGGCGTCTAAGCCTGAACCCCTTTTTCCCGTCACCTAGTACGTTTGATGTAGGGTGCCGAGGTACTAAGGGTGGAATTGGTCTCTGGTTTAGTGACTGAGTGGGACCCTTATCGGAGAGAAGCTGAGTTGGAACGGGTTGCGGGGGTGCTGGCTGGGTAAGAATGGTGCTCGAAGTCTTGTCCGTAATCCCACTTCCAGGAATTAAGGGGGCGGGGTTTGTGGCCTCTTAGGCTTTGATTGATTGGTTTGAGGTATTGTCGCCTTAGACGACTTGGATTCAAAATCTTTTTGGCCCCCTTGAGCGCCAGAACTTAGAGAAGTTTCCTTACCCACCCCTGTGTTCGATTGACCCACACTGTGGTGGTTAGATGGTTTTTGGGCCAATTTTGCAAGTTGTTTTTCGATAGTCATTATACTGCGTTCTAGGGGTTGAAGATGATGCTTAAGGATTTCCCTAAAACTTGCCAAAAGCTGGGTGTTTGTGCTACAGGTCTCCCCCACCTTAGCCGTGGTCATTAAATTAGCAGATGGATCTAGTAGGTCAATAGATAGAATGGTCAGATCATTTTTTTAAAAAAACCTGCGATGTTTGGACATTTGGTCTATTTTTGTTAGTTGTGGCAACTTGGGGATTTCTTGAATTATCTTTTTTCTTGTCTTTGCTCTGCTTGGGGACAGCACCCTCGTTCACCCCCATGTGCTGGTTCCCTGTACCCGGGTCTTGAGTTTGTAGTAGCTGGAGGTCTGGGGTGTTTTCAAGATTACCTGTAGAATCAGGGTCTAGGGAGAGATTCGAGACTGAAAGATCAACTGATTTTGGGATTGAATGGATCTCCGCTAGGACACTTGGCTGTAATTGCAATGGTTGTATTAGCAATGGTATATCTGAAGTCGATTTTGGCGGAGATTTGGCTAAGGCTAGGGGGCCCAGTGATGACCTTCTGGCAATTGCAAGGTCTTGTGACACCCTTCGCTCAAGCAGGGATATGCTCTGGTTGATGACTTCATTAGTTCTTGAGATAAATTGGTCAATAGGGCCGGTGACCAGGGCATTGGTCATGGCCGTCTTACATCTACTCCCCCGAGTCATGGTATGTAGACCTGGGACTCTACTTGATAGGTTGTGTTAAACCTTCTAGCTAAAACAGCAAGTAACGAATAGGTATACCTGGTGGTCGAGGGGTATTTTACCGGGCACAAAAGCCAAGGGGAATGGCCCAGCCCAGCCTGGAACAGTCTAGAACGGGCTAAAACGGGCTAAAACGGGCCAGCCCTTAGGCCGGGCTTAGCCCGGCTTCCCGCGAGACGGGGCTAGTGTCGATTTTATGCTCCTCCTGGCGCTGGGTTGTGACGCTGGGATGACGCTGGACACCTCAAGGGCTGCCGGGAGTTGTAGGCAGCCCCTCGCCACGCTCCACTCGGCGGCCCCGCTCTAGGTCGTGAGAGAGCGGCTGGGCGGCGGGAGACAGGCGGAGGCCAGAGGGTCTCGTGAGCCGGGTAAATGGATGATAGATTTTTCTCGCACGCAGCGGGTCAGGGTTCAAACAAAACAAGCAGGGAAGCCCCGCTCCCCGGAGCTAGCGTAGATTTTATGCTCCTCCTGGCGCTGGGTTGTGACGCTGGGATGACGCTGGACACCTCAAGGGCTGCCGGGAGTTGTAGGCAGCCCCTCGCCACACTCCACTCGGCGGCCCCGCTCTAGGTCGTGAGAGAGCGGCTGGGCGGCGGGAGACAGGCGGAGGCCAGAGGGTCTCGTGAGCCGGGTAAATGGATGATAGATTTTTCTCGCACGCAGCGGGTCAGGGTTCAAACAAAACAAGCAGGGAAGCCCCGCTCCCCGGAGCTAGCGTCGATTTTATGCTCCTCCTGGCGCCGGGTTGTGACGCTGGGATGACGCTGGACACCTCAAGGGCTGCCGGGAGATGTAGGCAGCCCCTCGCCACGCTCCACTCGGCGGCCCTGCTCTAGGTCGTGAGAGAGCGGCTGGGCGGCAGGAGACAGGCGGAGGACAGAGGGTCTCGTGAGCCGGGTAAATGGATGATAGATTTTTCTCGCAGGCAGCGGGTCAGGGTTCAAACAAAACAAGCAGGTTTGCAACAACTGTAACTATTGCATTCTAAAGACTATTGCTAGTTGAAAGTATTCAATCGCAACATCTCATTTTGAGAAAGTATTTCTGATACCTAGGTGTGGTTCTAAAATAAACACCAATATATTTTTATATACAAAACAATTGGCCTATAGTTCAGTTCTTGAGTGTGTAAGACCATTTGCTGACTGGATGTGTACAACAAATACTTTACACTGTCCTCTGATACTGCCTTACTGCTCGACTAAGCTATCACTTTAGAGAGTAAGGTTATATCTAACTTTAACCTCTGCCATACCTCTGGGGACTGTGGACTCTGTGCACACTGAACCTTACTTTGTTGCAGTATATACAGAGCCACTTTCTTACAGGAGGGACCCATTGTTAATGTTAATGTTAATAAAAATGTGTACAGCGCACTAATGCCCTCAGGCGTCCTGGCGCTAATGAACCAAATACTGCTGAACTCTACTATACCACTGCTGAAATAACCAGGTTTTAAGCTGTTTCCTAAATTCCAAATGGAGGGTGACTTTTCTCAGATACAACGGGAGGAAGTTCCATTCTTTGATAGTATTAAATGCTAAACTCCTTCCACCCCAGTTCATCTTATGGATCCTGGCCGGCTGCATAAGGTAGAGGCATTAGCTGAACGCAGCACTCTATTTGGGGAGTACCATCTAAACAAGTTCTCTAAGAACCTTGGTCCTTCTCTATGTAGTGCCTTAGGTGCAATGCAGAGAGTTTTGAACTTTATCCGCTGGCGGACCGGCAGCCAGTGAAGTTTCCTTATTTCTACTCTTACCGATTGACATTTTGGAATATCCAGGATCAGTCTTGCCGCCGCATTTTATACTGCCTGCAGCTTCCTGAGAAGGGCAGCCTGGACCTTGATGTACAAACTATTACAGTAATCAAGTTTTGACAAAACTAAAGCAGTTACTACTGATTTCCTACAGGATTTAAGAATGAATGGCAAAACTTTCCTAATCGTCTTAATCATATAGAATGAAGACGACACTACTTTAGAGACTTGGGTCTTAAAGTTCAACTTTCCATCTATAATGACCCCAAGATTTTTTGCTTTGTCCACAAGTGTAGGGGGAGGTCCAAGACTATCCGGCCACCAGACGGGAGACCAGGGGGGAGAAAGATTTCCAAACATTATCACCTCCGTCTTACTCGAATTCAGCTTCAAGCAATGGGTACTCATCCAGTGGCTAAGAGACGACATACAGTTATAGAGGTTAAGAGAATGATTAATGTCCTTATCCACTGTAGAAATCACCAGCATATGACGTGGGGATCAAGTAGAAGCTTCTAATCAGAGGTGCCAACTCAGCTACGTAAATATTAAAAAGCATAGGGCTTAGTGAGGAGCCCTGTGGGACCCCACAGGGAAGAGAAAATTATGCCGACCTAAAATTCCCCAAGTACACTGTTTGAGTTCTCTCAGATAGGAACGATGTCAGCAGGGCAAGGGCTTTGCCTCCAATACCAATCTCCTTTAGACGACGAACTAAAAGAGAATGATGCACTGTGTCAAATGCTGCGGATAGATCCAGCAGCACCAGGGCCGCTGAACCTCCGCTATCCAATGATATATGTATTTCCTCTGTGGTCTTGATCAGAGCAGACTCAGTACTATGATTCGGTCTAAAACCAAACTGGCTATGAACTAGAACTTGATTATTCGCGATAAAATTTGCCAGTTTGGCATTCATAATCTTCTCCATTATCTTAGCTGGCAGGGGGATTCTTGAAATCGGTCGGTAATTGGCAGTGTCCATTGCATATAAATAGCTTTTTTTTAAGAAAGGTAGGATACAAGCCTTCTTCCATATAGTGGGGCAAGATCCCTGATCTATCATTTGGTTGAATATTTTAGAGAGATGAGGACTGGCCAAATTGTTGAAGGATTGTAGGATTTTAGGGGGACAAGGATCTTCTGGCGAGCCAGACTTAATCATAGTTATTAGTTCGGTGACTTGTGAGAGTGAAGTTGGCGCAAACTTGAACCCCAAAATATGTTCAATAGTGTCATTTGAAAATGTTTTATCCACTGCAGCTGATTGAGTAAACTGCTCATAGATATGCTCAACCTTGGATCTAAAAGAGAGGGCCAAGGCGTTGCAAAAATCCTTATGAGTAATAGTAGGCTCATCTCTTTGGACTGTAGTTAAATTTTTCACCGTACGAAAAAGTTCTTTACTTGACCCACTAGCTTTTTCAATCTTTGAAGTATAGTAAAGAGTCTTTTCTTCAATCAACTTTTTCTTAAAAACTGAGATCATAGATTTATATCTACTTTTCTCAGTGAGTTCATATTTTTTCCGCCAAATCCTTTCCTGTCTCCTACATGCCTGCTTATCTATCCTTAACGCTTCAGAGAACCAAGGGGCTGAAGGTAATTTTCTATTTTTATTGATCTGGGTATTGGGGGCTAGTTTTAAAAAGTTAGATTCAAGCCACCGGGTATATTTAACCCATCTACAGGTCCCGCAGTTCTGTGAGGGCCAAGGCATGACAGAGGGAACAAGAAGTGCACTGTAAACTTGGAGCAAGGCCTCTTTGAAGGCCTAGATGTGCCTTAAGATAGAAAACGGCCTGGGAAGCGTTGTACTGGGACATTTTGCTGAGCCACAGAGGGGTGGGCACCAGAATTGAATTGAATTGAATTGAAAATTCCATTTATATAGCGCATAACCACCCGAAGGCCTCGCAGCGCTAGGGACTGAATTCTGTGTGCGACTGCAGGGAAGGATTAATGCGCTTTTGAGAACAGATGGGTTTTCAATTCTCTCCTAAATGACATCAGGTTGCTGTTTTTCCTGAGGGACAGGGGCAGGGAGTTCCATGCCTTCGCCGCTGAGTAGGTGAAAGAGCGGCGGCCCCATCGGGCTCTCTTGATTTTTACTTTGGTTGCCAGGTGCAGTGAAGCTGAACGTAGGGTTCTAAGCGGCACATACGGCGGTATTAGAGGGTACAGTACTGCCGGGCCAGTTTGATGAAGGGATTTGTGCAGGATGCACATGGCCTTGAATAATGTTCTTGAGGCCACTGGAAGCCAGTGAAGCTCCTTTAGGGCGGTTCTCGCCGACTGCCAGCGAGGGATATTAAACAGTAGGCGGGCGGCGCAGTTTTGAGTGACCTGAAGTTTTTTTGTCACTGTTGCCGGGGCCCCAAGATATAAAACATTTCCGTAGTCCAGGCGGGAGAGAATCAGGGCCTGGACCATGACCCTCCTCGCCTGGAATGGGAGCATAGGGAGCACTTTCCGGAGCATTTTCATTAGCCCCACGCATACAGAGGCAGTGATAGTAGCTTGGGACGAGAAGTCTAGCGCTCTGTCCAACCAGACTCCCAGACTCTTTATCTGCTCTTTAGGAGGGGGGGGGAGTACCGAGACACAGAGGCCAGTCATCCAGGAAGGAGGTAGGGGAGAAATTACCAAGCACCATGATCTCGGTCTTCTCCCCATTGAGCTTGAGGTGGGAGAGTTGCATCCACCCAGCTACAGCCTCTAGACATGAACCCAAAGTGTTCGACGAACCCCCCTCGTGGTCCAAAGAGACCACGAGTTGAGTGTCGTCTGCGTAGGTGACAATCCGCACACCAAAGGGGAGAACGATCTTCTCCAGAGGCTGCATATAGACATTAAACAGCGTGGGGCTCAGGGAGGAGCCCTGAGGAACCCCACAGCTGAGAAGATGTTTTGATGATGTCACCTCGCCTTCAAATACCTGGAAGAAGCGTTCCTCCAAGAAGGAGGTCAGCCACAACAGGGCCGCGCCCGACACTCCCAAGCCACTCAAGCGATGTAATAATGTGGCATGGTTCACAGTGTCGAACGCGGCACTGAGGTCCAAGAGTATGATAGCTGTTTTACCACCTTGGTCCATTATGGCTCTGGCTGCCTCCGTGACCGCTAAAAGAGCGGTCTCAGTGCCATGTTGTGGGCGAAACCCTGTTTGGGAGACCTGGAGCAATTTATTGGACTCCAAATATTCCCCTAATGATTTGTTCATATGCCTCTCCAGCAACTTACTCATCCATGGAAGCAGCGAGATAGGGCGAAAATTGGATAGATTGTTAGGATCCAAATTCGTTTTTTTTAACAGGGCCCTTACCATTGCACACTTCCAGGCGGCTGGTACAGAGTTGGAGGTAATGGAGGTGTTAAGAGCCTCCAGCAAACAGGGGCGGATGGTGTCCATTGCTTTTACTAAGGTCTGGGGTGGAGCAGGGTCATTTGGGGATCCTGAGGTAACCTGAGCAAGGGAATCTAAAGTATTAGGGTCCAGGAGTGGAAAGGTAGCCAAGGAGCAGGATGGAGGCAGGTCTGGATCTGAGGTGGGCAGTAGAACAGTGCCCCCATCATTTGCTGCTAATTGGGAATAAATGGCCTGAATCTTCTGTGAGAAGAAAGTGGCAAGATCCTCACAGCGGGCCTGATATAGGTCTCTCAGCAGGAAGAGATATCAGAGATTTAGCGATCTTAAAAATTTCCCTAGGGGAATTAGCTGCCATATTAATTTTATTTTCATAAAACTTGGCTTGAGCAAGTTTTATCTCCCTCTTGTAATGCATTATAACTGCCCTGTACTCCAATTTTTTAGATTGAGAGCGGTCTTTCCTCCAGGCTCTCTCCGCTTTCCGGCACGTTTGTTTCAGGGCCCTGAGGGCGAGAGAGTACCAGGGAGCGACTTTGGGCCTTCTAATTGTTTGCAGGGAGCATTTTGGAAGGACTCGATCTAGAGAGTTGGAGATCCAGTTATGAAAATTATGGACTGCTAGGTCAGGATTCTCCGTTTTTTGGGGCAGTTGTTCAGAGAGGGCCTGTTCCCAGGTGTGAATTGGAAGCGCACTCCATTTCCTACCCCAATGCCTAATATGGGGTGCAGAGGTAGTGGGAATATTGATGGACCATGTAATGGGAATTAGACAATGGTCAGACCATGGCAATGGTACTGGTGTTTCCACCGAGAGCATGTCCAAATTACTGAAAACATGGTCCAGCAGATGACCCCTATTATGTGTCGGCTGAAACCCCTTTTGGGTCAGACCAATGGCTTGGAGGCTAGAGCGGAGGTCGTTAGCAGCAGCATTGAGAATGTCACCAGAACATCAGAATAAATGATCTCAACACCAATGGCTGACGTCCATTTGCCCCTGGTAGCCCAACGGCCCACGAACAGGTTCTGACAGTAAATGTAGCACCTGTGCGCCTCTGCTGGAGACTCAAAAAAGAGATAGCTCTGCCCTCAGGGACATTCCAGACACACACCAAATAACACTTATCTTGAGCAGCAGGCGATGAAGAGATGCGCAATTCCCATCAGTAAAAGTGACAAAGGGACTTGAGGTGCAGCTTAGACTATGACACCCTTCCCCACCTGTTGAAAAATACTGAAACCGAAAGTTATGACAACAGATGACCAATGGCCTTAAGGCCGCAAAGTGGGGAGTTGGCCTACAGTTGGCACTCCCCCGCAGTACTGTGAATGAAGCAGTCCTGACAGTTCGAGATACGAGTACAAACCAAACTGAACAGAACCTCTGGGGTCTGGTCCTGGAAGGCGACCTTGTGGGACACCTGCGAAGCAGAACTGAAATGATGGAATTCATGTCAGTGATATTGATGTTGACTCACAGGTGCTGCTGGAGTACACATACTTGAAATTGCCTCAGGCATGGGATGGAAGACAAAGAAACAGCTGGCATCAAACACTGGACATATTCGAAACCTGGGGCCATACAAAGTATAGACGACAAATATTCCCGGTGAGGGGATTAGCTTCAGACCAGACATTATTTACTTGGCTATAAATGGCTTACGGGTTTCTTCTTTTGAACCACATTTGGCTGCTATTACCACTCCATGATTCACTTGAAAGTACATTCATAGTTTAACAAAGATTTTCCACCCAGAGAGGATAGCCTCTTCTCCGTAAGAAATTAATATTGTTCGTTCTAAATTTATGGGTCACCATTTTCAGCCGATGCACAAAATTGATCTGTAAATTCATTCTTGGATGGTTTCTTTTTTTGTAGCTACAATCTAAGCCTGTTCGGAGAGTTAGCTTCATGCCCTCTGCACCAATGACCCTACACGGTCTTTAATAAGGTATCACCCTGGGCTCACCAATCCTTTCTTCCCAAAGTTATATCAAATTTACCATTACCCACCCACCATCTAAAGAGAAATACATACCGTGTTTTTCACATTTTTAAAAAGGTTTGCAATGATAATCTTGGCAAAGAATGTTGTAGCTTCCCACTGCGGAAAGGAGAGCGTGGCTGAGCAGGTTAAGTCGTCTGACGCAAATTCTGTGGAAACAGACCAGAAATTAATACATCAGCATGAACTTGGTTCACTTCACAGTTAGCTAAGTAGGGCATGGTCACCCAATCCCTAATTCCTCTGTCACTGCATGCACAGCCACTTTATGCGCATGGCTTGACTTTTTAGGATGAACTTTGTTTATTCATTTTCAATACAATGATACCCACCAACGTCACGAAGGCAACAGTTTATGACTTTTTGTAGGTATTCTAATTCTCTGGATAATCAAATAACTTTTATGATTTTGGGGAAAGGCATGTAATGTGTTATTACGGCTTTTGCAACAGCTACTTTGTATTGAAAACAACATGTTAAGTCGTAGGTGTTAAAGGTTCAATTAAGTAGGACATAGTAAGTGAACTCAACTAGATCAGTCTTTTAAGAAGATCATGACTTCTGTCTACATGTAGATAAAATTAGTAGTGAAACTTTAAGATGTACACAAAAAGTTAGAAGGAAAAGTTATTCACCTGTAATTCTAGTTCTCCATCAGTGCAATACATAGTTCTGTTTACGCACAGGATCCTGGAACAGTGTTTCCACTGAAAACAAATTTTTTGATTTACCTGTAACTTCATGATCCGGTGAAAAAATGTGAATATAAATTGGCAATCTACTTTATCAGTCAGCTCAAATTCAGCATGTTCACCTAAGTTTTGCGAAGATCCACGTAGAGGGACACAATTAGGTGGGTGTGTGTGGCGGGGTGGGAGGGGGGGCAGGGGGGGAGAGTAGCAATGTCCAGAAAAGAAGGTAATATTTGCCCAAAAATACATCCGAGCGTATTTACAGCAAAGTAGTAGTAACTGAGATTTTAGTGTTTTAAAAAGCTGTTGAGTGAGCTTTAAATGTAAATGTAAATGTAAATGTAAATGTGTTGGACTTGTATAGCGCACAGCTGCCCGTAAGCGTCCCGGCGCTTGCTTAGCGAACCCGTCCTGGTATTCCCCTGTGAGAAACCCTGGCAGGGTGTCCACAAGGTGAAAGCCAGGCATCCCGCCACGAGGGGCCGTAGTGGAGATTAAGCAAGCTATTGCCCAGAGTCGCAGAGTGTGACCCCGTGAGTTGAGTAGGCACCAGAGCGAGAATTGTCGAATCTGTGGAATTTTGGGCCCGAAACCCGCCGAGGTGGGGAATCGAACCCTGGTCCACAGTCGATCTCAGCTGCTGGGTCTGCCGCCTCTAACCACTGAGCCACGCTTCTCCACCTCCACCTAACGCTTTTGAAACTCTCTGTGGTTTCAAATGCCATGTCTCACTCTTTCTGCCAATCACATTTTGCATTTTTATAATAAATATGATTGGCTGGAATAGGGCACTAAAACAAAGTTTTCAGCCGTCTTCAAACTCGAGAATCAAGAGTTTCACGCTCAAGAAAATAAACGTCGCACAGCTGTGAAGTGGGGCGGGGGTGAGGCACCCTCGGAAGTATATGACTCCTTAGCAGTACTACGGGGTACTCAGAGGCGTGGAAAACACCCCTCCTACACAAAAACCTCCAAAAGTGGTGCTCATCTCTAAAGTCAGAAAAGAATCGAGAAACAACATTTTAGGGGCCAGATTCGTCCGCCGTTTTGTTTTTGACTCTCGAGTCTCACCTGATTCGATAAAAAAAAATGCATCTGTTCACACTCTGCTACTCACCCAAACACACTCTCAGAGCAACTCGGGGACCTGACAATGCACACCCTCAATGATTCCGGGCCAAGGAAGGGACACGTCTGCACACTGCCACTCACGTAGACACAGACTCTGGTTATTTATACTCAGGTGTCCCTAACACTGCAATGGAGGCAAGGGTACAGTGGTGCAACTAGCATCCAACACAGGCCCAGTGACAACATTCATTCCATGAATCATGACGTCACCATTAACATCGAGCCTCAGCGTCACCTTCTTCCGAAGCATTTATCACACATGACATCGCTAATGGCATACGTGACACGACTGATTGCATCACGTGTGACTTCAGCAATGACATCACTGATAAAATCACGGTCTATAAAAAAGCATATATAAATGTAAATCAGAAAAAACTACAATCAACTTAAACCTAAATAGTATTTGCCTCAGGCAGATTAATTTAAGCTTAGAAACTAGACCAGAGAGACACCTATGGGCACAGATTTGATTCGCAGCTCACCACTCACTCAAAAACACAAAAAAAAGTCCCATGTCATATTCAGAGCCATTTAGGGACAGAAATTCCAGACCCTTAATCACATAGACAGAGATGCACCCAGAGCCACACATAGGAACATATATCTGCACAAAGTTACTCACTGACGCACATACAAGCTCAAACTCAAGGGGAGAGCAATGTACTCGGGGGCATACTCAGGCACACAAGTGCCACACTGCCAGAGACTCGGAGTAACAAGAGCAGGAGACACACTGAGACATGCTAGGGGAGGATACACACTGAACACCAGTGCCCACTCCGGGGCAAACAAAAAGAACCCAAACATGTATTAGGACTACCAAACGGCAAGGGCAACAAAGCGAGAGCCAATCACTCTAACAAGCATATAGAAACAAACATTCATGAAGAAAAACAGGGCAAAGGAACAAATATATTACAAATGACTCTGGTGGCGAGTAAGGATTGGTGAGGCAGCAGGTATCCAACCAAGATACTCAGTCATAGCAAAATAATAAAACTGAGATAATATGTTTATTTTCCCAACTAGCAGGTGCTATTACATTTTGTATGCAGTTTACTAAAAGAAGGCAGCTAAATTTATTATCAATCAGATAGGAAGTTGCACATTTTGAAAAGTATGTTCTAAAATGTGAAAAGATTACATGTTATTCTTTATTTTGAAGCCAATTCTCTTTTAAAAAATGAATGAAATTCACTGAAGGTGCAGGATGTTCATCGCAGGTTTAGGTTTTTGCACACCCCCACTGAGTCATATCCACCCTCAGGGCCACAACCAGGGATTTGGGGAATGCGCCAAGGGTTGCAAAAGTAGAGTGACGTGGAGGGTGTCCAACGCAGGTCCAGGTTTAAGCACACCAACACTCACCCACATCAGCCCTCGGGACACAATCAGGGGTTTGAGGAAGCAAAACATTACTGTGGTAATGAGGAGCGGTGAGTCTGGCACCCGGGAAGGGGGGGGTTCAGGGTGGGAATGCTGTGAGTGACCCACCGTGCGCCTGGCCTGCTCGTGTGATCTGAGCACAGAGAAGTGCTACAAGTGGTTTGGCCTGTGGCTCCTCCCGCCTCTGCTGCGAACCCTGGTACTTTTCCTACCGACTTGCTGAGACTGCGTCACTACTTCCAACTGGTGAGGAGGTGCTGCCTGCGTCTCCTGCGGGGCTCCTGGAGCAGGCCCTCCACCGCCCTTGTCCCCGGTTGCCCTGTCTTCCGGGTGCAGTCCTCGGGCCTATTGTATCCTGGTTTCCCCTTGCGGCTTGCGCATCGGCTATCTCTGCCCCGCCTCAGAGGAGCTGCAGCATGGAGGTGGTGGGTGTTCGACCGCACACATCGAGAGGTATTAGGCCCTGTAGGCTGGCCCCCTTTGGCTCCTCCTGATCTGCCTTGGGGTACCTGCTGGGGTCTGTAGATCCTTCTACTCGGTGGTCCTGGCTGCTGGATCTGGGCAGGTCCTCCACTGTGCTGCCCCCTGCTGCGACCGTGACCCAGAGGAGAATCGTTACCTGCACCCATTGCGCAGTGTGAGGACTACCTGGGCATTCCCTCCGCCACCCCACTTGCTTTGCCCTGAGGGAGCCTGGCGCGGTCCGGGGCCCGAGGTGCGTAGACATCGCTCCTGCATTGGGACCCCCTCGGGAGTGGCTGAGCTGATACACATCTTGACTGCATCCTTTGCTCTTGATTTGTGGCACCCGCCGTGGAGACTGAGGGAACGGTAGGGTTCAGACTTCATTGGATGACGATCATGGGTTGTGACAGGGCGGCCAAGACCCCGGCAACTCAGACCTAAATGGACCGCTTTACCACCACGGATGCCGGGGCAGTTGGGGGAGCGGTGGACAGGGAAGCCCTGCAGGCTGCGTATCTGACTACCATTCTTCAGGCAATACATGCCTCGCAGTCCTCTGTGGATGGCAAGATTGCCGAAGTTCGAGTTGACATCACTCTCATCCAGCAAGATCTGAGGAATGCAGTGGCCAGGATTACGGAGACTGAGTCGCGCATATCCACTGTGGAGAATGATGTCCAGCAGCTTAAGGAGAAAGTCACCCGGCTTCAGTCTCACACAAGAGAACTGCATCGGAGAGCAGAAGAGGCGGAAAATAGGTCCCGCCGCAACAACCTCTGCCTGGTGGGGTTCCCGGAGGGGGTGGAGCAGGGTTGCCCAGCAGACTTCTTGGAAAGGTGGCTTCGCTCGTGGGTCACTGAGAGCTCCCTCTTCCCGTGGTTCGCAATCAAACGAGCACACTGCTCCCTTGCCCCTAGGCCGCCTCCCGGGGCAGACCCCACGCCCATCATCATGCGAATTCTTCATTTCAAAGACCGCGATTCCATCTTGACCGAGGCCTGCAAGCAGCAGTGTCTTCATTATGAAAATCATACCGTCATGGTCTTCCCCGACTATACTTGGGAGGTCCAGGGTCAGCACCACTCGTTTGGGGAAGTTAAACAAAAGCTGCGTGCCCTCAATATACGGTACAGGCTCCTTTTTCCAGCACGCCTCAGAGTGGTGTTCTCCAACAGGACCCTATACCTCAATACCCCTGAGGAGGCTTGGACTTGGGCCACTGAGGACCATCCCCTGCGGGCCGAAGACCGACACTCATCATCTGGCAGAGTGCTTGGTGGGTCTGGCATCCGGGGGGCTCCTGGCCCCCCGAGCGTAACGCAACCACTCACGACGACACCGTGGCCAGCGGCGGGCCCGATAAGACTCCCCGAGGGGTTCCTCTCAGCAGCCGGCTCTGCTTCCTGGAAAACATTCGGGGGTGCAGCGGTCTGGTTCATCGGGCGGCTTGGATACAGGGAACACCTCTCCCCGGCCTACACCGATGGACCTCCCTGACACCGACCAGTTGGGCAGCCCGATGGTCATCAGGGACCCCGCATGAGCCCGTCTCTGCCTGTCGGGCTTCGCTCTGCAGCCGGCGTGGCGGCTCGTCTCATCATTGCTCCAACTCCAGATGGACTTAACTATGCACATCCTGCAAAGAGGAGGGGTCCTCCACGTTTCCCAGTCCCGATCGTTTTAGTTTGGTTTTTGCTAGTTTCCACTGTTAGGGCGACAGATGCTTTCGTTCCTGAAGTATAGAGGGGGTGGGGGGACCGTTGTCCCAAGTTTTATTGGTTTTTTTTTCTTCTTATGCCAGCACTATTGCCTCATTCAGCGACATCCACACAGCGACCAACATGTCCATCTATGTCTTGCCCCCCCACGCGCTTGCACCACTATGCTCCATGCGCGTCCTGGGCGGCCGGCCATCACCCCAGCCTCTCCATGTTTAACGACCGAATCGGTTTCACCACACTTCATATTATGTTATGGAATGTTAACGGGCGCCTAGATAAGGTTAAGCGTACTGCAGTCCTGCGGTATGCCCAGCGACACAATGTGGACATATTGCTGCTTCAGGAGACCCACCTGGTAGGCAACAGTTGCCCCTTTCTGGCGGGCTATGGATATAGTGGCGTTTGGCACTCTGGGTTTACCCAGGGATCTCACGGGGTGGCAGTCCTGCCGCACCGCTCGCTTCCGTTTGTTGAGCGTAAAGTAATGCATGATGCGGGAGGCTGCTTTATTATTCTGGAGGGGAGCATTGGGACCCAACCCTTGAACCTGATAGCCGTGTACTCTCCCCCTTCTCTCCTAGCATCCACGCTCCGGCGCCTTGCTTCACTGGAAGCCGTCCTGCCCCCGGGGGCCACTGTACTTGAGGGGGACTTTAATGCGGTTATGAACCCGGACCTTGATTCTGCTACAGTCCCTTCTATCTCACGGGTTTCCCACTCCACACTCCTTTCGAACTGGGCCGCAACTCTTGGTCTGGGAGACGCCTGGTGACTCTGGCATCCGGCTACTCATATGTTCACGCACACATCGGCTGCCCAGATTATCTGTTTCTTCCAGCCCTGGGCTGTCGGTTGAACCAGGAAATCACTATCCTTCCTAGAGGCATATCGGACCACTCCCCAGTTTCGATGCGCCTGGGTAGTCTCCCAGCTTCTTCACGCCCGATTTGGCGGCTTAACGCCTGGTTTCTCCAGGACAAAGACTTCCGGAAGCACGTAGGGCTCGAACTGCGTCACTACTTTGCTGATAACCAAGGCTCGGTTTCGTCCCCTGGTACCTTGTGGAAAGCTGTCAAGGCAACTATACGCGGGTTTGCCAAAGGCCATCTTAAAATTCAACGTGCGGAACAGGAGGCCCGGCTCACGCTCCTGGAAGCCCAAGCTGCCCGGCAGGAGGCTCATCCGCCTGGAGAACAAACGGAGGCTCAGGATCAGAGGCTTGCATTTCTAAGGGATGAGCTCAGACAGGCCTCCATGGAGTCCGCAAAGCTGTTGTGGAGGTTCTCAGTGGCGCAAGTGTATGGGTGGGGAGATAACAATGGGAAGCTCCTCCACCGCATAGCCACTTATCTAATGGCTAACCAAATTATTCCTGAGATGATGGATTCCCATGGGAACACCCATCAGGCCCCCACGGAGGTGGCCCAATGTTTTGCTTCATACTATGCTTCTTTGTACTCTGCCCAACCCCCAGACCACGCTTTCTCGGAGCTCCTCCGGAGTGAAAGATTCCCCCTCCTGCGGCTCACTGTCGCTGAAGCAGAAAACCTTGATCTCTCGATTACTCCGGAAGAAATCAATGATGCTATCTCCCGCATGGCTGCGGGTAGGACGCCAGGACCAGACGGCCTCCCACAGGAGTTCCACGCGTCTCACCAGGACACGTTCCCCCATCTCCTGGCAATGTACCATGAGGCATCAGACCGCGGTTCCTTCCATCCTGAAACAGATCTGGCCACCATTGTGGTGATTCCTAAGTCTCAGCCCCCCTCTATCCACTGCTCTGATTACCGCTGTTAGAAAGGCGATC
Organism: Lissotriton helveticus; assembly: GCF_964261635.1. Lineage (NCBI taxonomy): Eukaryota > Metazoa > Chordata > Amphibia > Caudata > Salamandridae > Lissotriton > Lissotriton helveticus. The sequence continues at coordinate 113,996,059 of NC_136067.1, read as the reverse complement.
CCGGGGGAGGCAGAAGATGTCTGACTGACAACCCCTAGGTCCACCCCTCCGTCGAGAAGTGACCGAGCGTTGACGAGAGACCTCCTGGGTGAGAGTCCTCTCCTAGAATCGTAACAGCAGAGCAATCACACCACTACAAATAGACACCACACGAGAGGATAAGTTCTTAGGCTTTATCGGTAATAAAGGTTGGTTATCTTCGGCAATATGTACAAGCGGATCGAGGGATCCGTACAGTCTCGTAAACAGGGAACAGGGTAGCGGGACAGTCTCAGTACTGGTTGGGCGTAGGAACACCCTGCGCACCGCTCTCAATCCTCGAGCTGGGGGGTTCCGAAAGGTCGAGCCGCGGCAGCGCCAGCAGGACTCCAAAAGATGGTTTTGACGAAGTTGGGCAGCGGCAGCGCCAGCAGGCTTCGAGGTAGTTTCGGCGAGGATGGGCCGCGGCAGCGACAGCAGGACTCCAAGATGGTTTCAGCGAAGGTGGGCCGCGGCAGCGCCAGCAGGACTCCAAGATGGTTTCAGCGAAGGTGGGCCGCGGCAGCGCCAGCAGGACTCCAAGATGGTTTCAGCGAAGGTGGGCCGCGGCAGCGCCAGCAGGACTCCAACCAGGGATTCGAGGTTTGGGGTAGCGAGTTCTTCTAGGGGTCAGCCGCGACAGCGTCAGCAGGGCTCTCGACTCCAGGATACAACTGCCGTCCTAGTCCAGGGCTAGCCCAGATATAGGACTGGAGTCCTTTGATGTCCGGACCCTTGCGCCTGGGGGTCAGAGGGGCCGGGATGGTGGTGTCCAGACACCCAGCAGGGGGGTGGAGCCAACGCCCAGGGAGGCCGGAGGGCGATCGATACCAGGCGTCCGGGGACGGCTGGAGGGCCATCGAAACTTCCCTCCCCTTTGGAGCAGTCGAGTGGCCACTCGACCACCTGGGTGGATCCTGGTGCCTCGATGTCGGGGCTTCGCTGGGGTCGTGGCCGGGGTCGGGCCGAGGCCACGTGCCCGGGACGTGATGGGCCCAAGATGGAGTCGGGCCTGAAATGGTGGTTCGGCGTGTACCAGGGGGGAGAGCCGGGGGTTGCCAGGGTGGCTGCTCTTGTCGAGAGTTCGTGTAGGGTAGCACCAAGGGGGCGACAGCGGGTCGATGGAGGGCCGATGTGGTCCCGGGCCAGCCATGCGGGAGGGGTAGGACCACGCCACGAGGCCGGGTCCAACACACGTCCCCTCCAGCTGAAGGCAGGGGAGAGTCACCCATCTTCTTGGGGGTTCTCCTCGCCGAGGCGGAAGAAACGGGACAGGCCATCAGCATTGGCGTGGTCGTTGCCAGGGCGATGCTCCACAGTGAAGTCCATCCCTTGGAGGGAGATGGACCATCGCAACAGCTTCGGGTTCTCTCCCCGCATCTGCATTAGCCACCGCAGGGGCCGGTGGTCGGTCTGTACCCGGAAGTGGGTTCCGAAGAGGTAGGGCCGGAGCTTCTTTAGGGCCCACACGACGGCGAAGGCTTCTCTCTCGATGGTGCTCCATCGTTGTTCTCTAGCCAGCAGGCTGATGAAGGCCACAGGAAGGTCGACCCCCTCGGGGTTAACTTGCGATAGGACCGCCCCGATGCCGTGCTCCGAAGCGTTATTTTATTTTATTTATTTATTTTATATTCTTGTATAGCGCCTGAATAGACTCCCGAAGGGGAATCTCCGTGCTTTGCCAAAGGAAGGGTTTAAACATGCTGATCCATGGTCAGAGGAAATAGTTGGACTGTATATAAGGTTTAGATGTTCACAAATAGGTGGGTTTTAAGGGATTTTCGGAAAGCTAGGTGATTCGTGATTTGTCTCAGTGTGTGGGGCAGTGAATTCCAGAGTATAGGTCCAGTATAGGCCAGTGCACGGCCTCCCTGTCTAGATTTTTTTATCCTAGGTACCTGTATTAGCTGTTGGTTGCTGGAGCGTAGAGATCGTCCGGGTACATAGGGGGTGAAGACTTTCGCCAAAAACTTGGGACCACTACCTGACAGACATTTGTGGATGGTACAGTGGAGAAGTGTGGCTCACTGGTTAGAGGAGGCAGACCTGGAAGCAGAGGTCAGCCCGGGACCAGGGTTCAATTCCCGGCTCGGCGGGGTCTTGAGTCCTAAAAATGTCCATGGACTCGACAATTCTCGCTCCGGTGCCTACTCGATTCACGGGTTCACACTCTGCGACTCTGGGCAATAGCTTGCTTAATCTCCACAACGGCCCCTCGCGGCGGGATGCCTGGCTTTCACCTTGCGGATACCCTGCTGGGGTTATCTCACAGGGGAATACCAGGACCGGTTCCCTAAGCAAGCGCTTAGAAACCGCTCGGTGATTTGCGCTATATAAATTCCTGTACATTTACATTTACATAGGATTTTAAACTTAATGCGTTGCCGCATTGGGTGCCAGTGTAGTTTAGTCAGCAGAGGGCAGGAGGAGGTCCTCGGTGGAACATTAAGGACTAGCCTCGCCGCGGTGTTTTGGACTATTTGCAGTTTGTTGATCTGTTCTTCATTAGCTGACAAAAGAAGACCATTGCAGTAGTCCAATCGCCTGGATCAATGTCTTCCTGTGGCTGTCAGGTAGGTATGGAAAGACCCGTCTCAGCAATCCAATGGCACGAAAACAGGTGCCAGCCACTTGGTTGACATGTTCTTTCAATGTTAGTGCTTGATCGATTAGCACCCCCAAGTTTTTGACAGTCTGTTTGGGGCTGGGAACAGGTCCCAACTCCAAGGGCCACCACTCGGGGGTGTCACAGCCTCCCCAAACAACATTACTTCTGTTTTTCCTTCGTTACACTGTAAACAGTTCTTAGCCATCCACTCAGCCACTGCCCTCATTCCACCTGCAAATGATTTTAATAATGCAGGCGTGAAGGTTTTAAAAGGAAACAGAAGTTGGGTATCATCGGCATATGATACCGGGGTGAACCCAAAGGATCTCACTAAGTCGGCCAAGGGGGCCACGTACACATTAAATAATGTGGGGCTTAGGCATGAGCCCTGTGGCACTCCCTTGGTGAGCTCCCTAGAGATGGATTTGTGGGAGCCCAATCAGACTTCTTGAGAGCGGCCCGAGAGAAAACTCTCTACCCAGGACAGCGCCACCCCCCCTAATCCCACATCCCTCAGACGACCGAGAAGCACCTTGTGTGACACCGTATCGAAGGCAGCGGATTTGGACCACAAACTCTCGGCTGTAGTCGGGGGCTTGGAGCACAGGGGCGGTGCACATGGCAGCTTTCAGGGTCTCAAAGGCTGTTTGGCACTCGGGGGTCCAGTGCACCTTCTGTGGTTGCCTTTTGGATGTCAGTTCAGTGAGGGGCCCCACAATGCTCCCATAGTCTTTTATAAAGCGCCGGTAATATCCCGTGAGCCCCGGGAAGGCTCGGACTGCTGTCTGGGTGACCGGGGGCTCCCAGGCCCTGATGGCGTCAATCTTTGGTTGGAGGGGAGCCACCTGGCCGCTCCCGACTTGGTGCCCCAGATATGTCACAGACCCTTGGCCTATCTGGCACTTGCAGGCTTTTATTGTCAATCCGGCCCGTCGGAGGGCCGTCAGGACCTCCCAGAGGTGCGTCAGGTGCTCGTCCCAGTGGAGGCTGTACACTGCGATATCGTCCAGATACGCGGCACTGAACTCTACTAGCCCCGCCAGCACTTTATTCAGTCTCTGGAAGGTGGCCGGGGCGTTCTTCATGCCGAAGGGCATCACTTTGAAATGGAAGTGGCCATCGGGGGTCGAGACGGCAGATCGCTCTTGGGCACCAGGGGTGAGGCCGATCTGCCAAGCCGATCTGCCAATACCCGGCAGTGAGGTCGAAGGTGCCGAGGTACCTGGCGGCCCCCAGGCGATCGATCAGTTAATCCGCCCGGGGGATGGGATGGGAGTCGGTCCTGGTGACGGCATTCAGCCCCCGGTAGTCGACACAGAACCGGAGTTCCGGGGGGGGCGCCGGCGGCTTTAGGGACCAGGACCACGGGACTGGCCCAGGGACTGTCTGAGAGTTCGACCACCCCCAGGGCTAGCATTTTGGCAACTTCGGACTGGATGCAGGCCCGAACTCGGTCGGGAACTCGGAAAGCCCGGTGTCGCACGGGCGGGCTGTCCCCGGTGTCGACATCGTGGACACACCACCGGGTGACCCCGGGAGTGAGGGAAAACAGGTCCGCAAATTGCCCCAGCAGCTTTCGGCAGTCCTGGTGCTGGTCGGGGGTCAGGGCGGAGGAGAGACGTATTCCCTCGACGGAGCCGTCTTTTTCTGAGCACTTCAGGAGGTCGGGCAGGGGCTCGGAGTCGTCTTCAGCTCCGTCATCCGTAGCCAACAGCAGGCTCAGCTCCGTGCGGGCAAAGTGAGGCTTGAGCCGGTTGGCGTGCAGAACCCGGAGGGGGTTCGGGGGACTCCAGGTCCACCAGGTAGATGACGGGGTTCTTGCGCTCCACCACTTTGAAGGGCCCGTCCATTTGTCCTGGAGGGCACAAGGTTCGACCGGGGACATGACCCAGACCTGCTGGCCCGGCTCGAACTCGATGGACGAGGCGTTCTGGTCATACCAGCGTTTCATCTCCTCCTGACTGGCCTCAAGGTTGGCCTCGGCAAGTTCCCGGAACTTCCGAGTCTGGTTGCGGAGGGTCAGGAGGTACCGGTAGACATCAGGCGGAGCATCTCGGACTGTAGTCTCCCAGCCTTCTTTGACCAGGCTGAGGGGACCTCGGACAGGGTGCCCGAATAATAGTTCAAATTGGCTGAACCCCAGGGACTTCTGGGGCACCTCCCGATAGGCAAACAGGAGGCAGGGCAGCAGGACGTCCCATTTGCGGCGTAGGGGCTCTTCTAGGCCCTTGATCATCCCCTTGAGTGTTCGGTTAAACCGCTCCACAAGTCCATTCCCTTGGGGGTGATAGGGGGTGGTGAATTTATATGTGACCCCGCACTGTTGCCACAGGGACCGCATATATTTGGATATAAAGTTAGTGCCCCGATCACTCACGACCTCTCGGGGGAAGCCGACTCTGGAGAAGATCCCCATCAGCGCCTGGCCCAGCATGGGGGCCGTTATGGTCCGGAGGGGGATGGCTTCTGGGTAGCGGGTGGCATGGTCCAACAGGACGAGGATGAAGCTGTGTCCCTGAGAGGTGCGGGGGTCCAGGGGCCCCACTATGTCGATCCCCACTCGCTCGAAGGGGGTGGTTACCACGGGAAAGGGTTGGAGCAGGGCCTTGACTTTTCCCCCGCTCTTCCCGCTGGCTTGACAGGTCGGACAGGTTCTGCAGTGATTGTTCACATCGTTGCGCATTTTTGGCCAGTAAAAATGGGTCACCAGGCGGCTGTAGGTCTTGTCCTGCCCCAGGTGCCCGGCGAGGGGCACGTTGTGTGCCAGGTTTAAGAGGAAGTCTCTCAATCGTAGGGGGACCACCAGCACTCGGCTGGCCCCCAGTTCGGCAATTTTATGCTCGCTGTACAGGAGATCGTGGTCCCAATAGACCCAGTGGGACCCCGATGGGTCTCCGGCGGCTTGAGTGGCGGCTTGTTGTCGGAGTCCCTCAAGGGAGGGACACGTTTTCTGCTCTTGCCGGAATTGTTCTCGTGTGGGGCCCCCTTCTTGGCGCCATTGGGCTAGTTCGGGGAGGTGGCCGAGCTCGGTGATGTCTTCATGGCTGGGCCCCCGGGGGCCGGGCTCTGGGTTGGCGTCCTTGGGGACGGCGGGCGGCGGAGGTACAGGGTCATGAATCGGGTGGTCGCACAGACCCATTCGGGAAGGCCTAGCATCCCCAGATGCTCTCTCCGCTCGACGTGGGACCAGGGGGAACTTTCCAGGTCGTTCCCGAGGAGGCAGTCCACAGGGGCATCGTCCCGGACAGTCACTTTCAGCATGCCCGACACCCCTCCCCACTCGAAGGGAATACGTGCCATCTGGCACAGGCTCTCGGAGTTGTCCGCTGACCGTACTGGGCACAGGACGTTGGGCAAAATCTGATCGGGGCCACCAAATGGCAGCGGACAGCCGTCACGCTGGCCCCAGAGTCACGGAGGGCTTCGGCCCGGTGTCCATTAATGGTGACCCATTGGTGGTACTTTTGTGTGTTGACTGGGATCGGGGCTCTGGGGATCATGTCTCTTTCACCCAGGCACACCAAAGACATAGCGGCGGGCTCCCACTCGGCTTGCTCAGGGTCGTCGTGCTCTTCCTCGCCTCTTTCTTCGCCCAGGGCGGCGGCCACTATCTGGCGGTTGGGAGGACCGTTGGTGCCGGGTCGTTGGTTCATCGGGCAGAGGGGGTCATTCGCATAGTGACCGGGCCGCTGGCATCTGTGGCAGGTAACGTTTGGGCGGGGCCCCGGTCGTGCTGGGGGGGCCCCCCTTCTGGCCAGGGATGGCGAACTGGAGGTCGGGGGTGGCCCCGTGAGGGCGTCTCGGCCCCTGTTCTGGCTTCCTCCGCCGCCTGGAGGCGGTGTTGTCAGAGAGGAGCTTTGGGCCCCCCTTTCGCAATCTGGTCAAGACCCTTTACTGCAAGCCACGGGCCCAGGTGATGGCTAATGAAACCCTTTCGCGCCCCTTCCCCATGGGAGAGGCATGAGACAAGGTTGCCCCCTCTCGCCCCTCCTTTTCGCGTTAGCGATGGAGCCCTTTGCTTCTCTCATCCACGCGGACCCGCTCCTCACAGGGTGGCAATGGCCAGGTCTGGGGGAAGATAAGATTGCCTTCTATGCTGACGACGTCCTGATCTTTCTGTCGGACCCAGCTTGCTCAGGGCCCGATGTCTCCGAGCCCTCCACCTCTTCGAGAGGGTCTCTGGTCTCAGATTGAACGGGCCAAGTCGGTTCTGGTCCCTCTTCATCTGTTGAGTGTTTCGATTTGCAGTCCTCAATCCCTCTCCGGCGGCAGTCGTTCAAGTACTTGGGGATCTGGGTGACGCTCCTCACTGAGCTCGCATGGTCTCTCAACGTCAGCCCTATGGTGAAGCGGGTTCGCGCTGACCTCCTTCGATGGCATACGTTGCCACTGAATCTCATGGGCAGGATCGCTCTTTTTAAGATGATGGTCCTGCCCCGTTTCCTCTATATGCCCCAAAACATCTTCTCGCGGTCCTGGTTCCGTGAGATGGATGGCTTGGCCACTAAATTCCTGGGGGGGGGGGCCATTGGGGGGGGGGTGGGAATATAGTCCACCTGAAGCACAGGTTATGACTGGTGATTTGGGGAAGGGGGGGGGGGGGGATTTCCCACATTTATCGTCCCCTCACAAATAACACCCCTAACTCCCTTTCCTCTATCCGGGACAAATGGGAGTGTTGGATTGGTCCTTTAGAAGATGCTGATTGGAGCGATGCGCTGATGGCCCCTAAAATTAGTTACAGTTTCTGTGCGGCTCCAATTGGTTCAAGTATACTATTTGCACGCGGCCTACCTTACGCCGTCGCGCCTTCATCGCTCTGGGTTCTGACTTGATGCTTCCTGTCCCCGCTGTCACTGGCCCGAGCAGATTTTTATCACATGGTATGGCTCTGTCCCAACATTGCGCATTACTGGGAACTAGTGACCGCTGATCTTAAGGAGGTCCTGGGCTGGAAGGTCCAGATGAACCTGATGAACATACTCTTTGGAGTTACGGATGGTCTGGACGGGAACAGGGCAGAGAAGCTTTGTCTCACCACAGCTCTGATGGTAGCTAAACGAGATATTGCAGCCCTTTGGCTGGATCCGTTGGCCCCTTCATTGACACCGTAGAGCAGAGGGGTAGATTGATGTGCAGCACAGGAACACCACATGTATGCTGCCCGTGGTTGCCCTAAAAAGTTTCGAAGGGTGTGGGGTAAATGGGTCGGGGTGATGGAAGACTGAACTTCTTGAAGCTTCCTTATAGACATGCTTGTGGACATTGTCGCTTGTTATTCCTAATCGGACTTATGTGTGTGGGGCTTACTCCTCCCGCTTTATTTGTCGCTCTTGTGTACTGCTCGCTGTGCAAAAGTTGGCTGTGTTCTCATTGCTGTGTATGTACTCATTTAAAATCAATAAACTTGATTATCAAAAACAAATTGCTGTGGTAAAAGATTTCTCTGTGGGAGTTGAATATTTCCTCATGTCTCATGGTCCTCCTTTTGGGTCGAAACATAAGGCTTCCCTACAACACCTGTCCTGGAATGCATCTTTTCTAGTCACCATAACACCTGGATGCAGAGTTAGTGAAACTCAGGATTCATGTTCTCACAAAACACACTCAGTGATCCAAAGTAAAACCCACCCAGATTCCTTCCTAAAGTGGTTTTGGGTTTTCATGTCAATCAAGTTTTTACCTTATTCAACTTTTTTCAAAACTTCTCATCTCCTGTAGAACGATTTCTACACACTATTGGTGCGAGGGTGGTATTAAAAGTTTATCTAGACATGATTAAGGACTTGACAAAATCAAAATAATTATTTGCAAACTATGGTCCTTTACAGACGGGATTTGCTACCAGAAAACTAACAAAACCTTACAAGGAAAACCAAAAAGCCCATTTAATCAAAGTTAAAGCAGCTACCAGTGCCTTAATGAGAAATATTCCAATCTCAAAGAGCTGCATGGCAGGAACTCACCACACCTTTCAATACACTACTGTCTTGATTCAGATTCTAAGCCTCTTTGAGAAATCTTTGCTTAACTTGTATACCTTGTTTACCCTCTTCCACCACGGCTTAGGGGATGAGCTAACCAATATATTTAGTGCTACTGCTTATGATTATCAATGAAGAACGGTTCCTTACCTGTAATCAAACTTTTCTCTGAAAGAAACTCTCCATTGAAATCTATTCAACCCTCTCTCGTCCGAATGGAAGACATTACGTTTGGTTAATACTATCCGGTTACTTAGTTTATCAAAAAGAACTTCGACTACCAACTGGCCCCCTCCGAAACATAAAGTTATATACAGGTTAGACAAGCTCTCCAAACAGTACTGCCCAGAGGCGAGGAGCTGCCCAACTCCTCCCCAATGGAGGATAGACTACTCAATGACCATATGACACGCAAGACAACATCTTTCAGATATCGCAAACTGATTAACAACACCCCAGATGCCCTCATAAAGCTGCGTGTAAAATGGGCTTTGGATTTGGGTGGTATGGAGGATGATGAGTGGCCAGAATCCCTGGCCTCCTCAAGGGAAGTAGCGATCAAGGCCAAATTCTGCTTGGTGTAGCTCAAAATACTGCATAGATCTCACTTTGCCTGTACCACCTTAGTAAAAATGGGTAGAGCAAAGGACGAGAGCTGCCGCAGACGATATGATCAGAGAGGTACCTTATTCCATATCATATGTGAGTGCCCTGTTTTACATCACTATTGGGAAGCAGTTGTGAATTGTATGAACACCTTGCGTGGTGGTGCTATATCACTCACAACTAAATAGAGCTTGCTTAATGTCTGGGGTGACTCGGACCTAAACCGAATGGACCAGACCTGATGACTTTGGATTTGGCAATAGCCAAGCGCAACATTGGCCGTTACTGGGAGTGGAAACGGCACCACATCTGAGAGACTTGAAGAATGACATGGAATGTTATGTTAGGTTATGCTAAAAATTCTTATAAAGCGCTTGTTCACCGATTAGATTCTTGGCCCTGAACCTAGAAAAAAACAATTTGCTTGGACCTCATTTAATTAGTTGTCAATAAGTCTAATTATAGGCTTGGATAAATAGCCAGGTCTCAAGAAGTCTACGGAATATCACAAATTCCGTACAGGTTCTAATGTCTGATGGGAGAGTGTTCCAGAAGTGGGGGCCAATACTGCAACCCTGCAACCACCTATTCGTTTCCATATATTGTAAGGAATGGTTAGAAGATTCTTGTGAGCAACGCGTAGGTTCCCTGCAGGTAGATATTTTTGGACAAGTCCGGACATACATTTTGGGCTAGCACCATGCAAAGCTTTAAATATAAGGCAACCAACTTTAAACTCACATCTTTGCAAGATGAGGAGCAAGAATAGCTCTTTCATAGTGGGAAAGATGTGTTCCCATCTACGTTGTTGGGAGATCAGCCTTAGTGCCTGGTTCTGAACAATCTGCAGTTTTTTTGTAAGATAGAGCGGAATGAAAAAGTAAAGAGAATTGGCATAATCCAGGTGAGATATCACCATGGCTAGGACCACCTGGATTAAGACTTACAGAGAGAGTAATCTCCTAATCTTCCTTATCTTCCACAGCTGGAAGAAACAAGTGGAGGTCACGGCTCTTATCTGAGATTTAATAGTGAGATCGGTATTGATGATCACTCCCAGACTCAAGCTGAGGAAGAAGGGTTAGGTGGGGAGCCAAGATCACTGAGCCAGAAATTAGTGTTTCAGGGGTTCAGGGTGTAGGAGAGTAGGGTCTGCTTCCTATGGTCAACCCCACTTTTTGCTGTGATTCTCTGGTTTTTCGACTATAGTGTGGCTGTGGGCCTGCTAATCATCAGACCCACAGCCCAGCTGTTCTCTCTCTGAATTGATACCATGTACTTTAGGTACACACCTGATTGGGTATTGGGTCACCTTTTTGAGCCCCTGTATAGTGTACCATAGGTACCCAGGGCATAGGTGCATCCAAGGCCTACCAGGGGCTGCAGCATGTATTATGCCACCCCTAGCTGGCCATCAAAACTGACACCACAGGCTGATCACTCAGCTTGGGTAAGGTGGTGTAAACACCCCTTACTTAGATATAGGATATCTATATCTACCTTATATATAGACACATATTAACCTATAAGTCCCTCCTATGGCAGGCCTTGACAATCCTGAAGGCAGAGTGCTTGGTTTTATGTGAGAGGGTGCCCTAGCATGAGCTGAGCCCCTCTGCAGCTTTCGGAACCATGTCCTTATAGCTGTTCTATGATATAGCCATACCATATACTCTCAAGTGCATTATAATCCTCGCGGTTAATGCTAACTTTGGTTTGGCTTTATCAAAACATGTCGTGTAAGGTGTCAAACACTTTGGAATACTACCCCCCCCCCCCCCCCCACCCACCAATTCTGGCAGCGGGGGTAGCATTCCACCCTTCTAGAGGTAAAAGACATGTAGCTACTGGTAAACCCGGTTAAAGTTAAACAGAGCCTCAGCATCACAAAATGGATGCTGCTGCCACAGACACGAGTCTGATCTCCTGCAGCTGGGGGAAACTCCAGCAAGGGAGGCCTGGACAATAGGTTTCCTGTCGAGGGCGGTGCGAGCACCTCCCCAGACAGCCTGTAGTGTATTGGGGTAGGGGGGGTTGAATGGAAAGATGCTTTTCCAGACACTGCCTCGGGCACACAAGGTGCTCCATGCATAGCCTGGTTCAAACCAGTTGCTGGGGCACTCCAGCCCCAGCTCTGGCGCGAAACTGGACAAAGGGAAAGGGGTGTTACCACCCCCGTCTCAGGTTCACCCATAGGAGGGACCTAGAAGGTAATCCAGCCCCTAAAATCAGTATAAAGATAGGAGCTGTGTCTAGAGACATTCGATTATCCTGGAACGAAACTCTGAAACAAAACTCTTGGACCTTCTACATTCTCTGCCGACTAGAAGACTGAAGACATCTCCCTTGTGGTCAGGAAGTGAACACCCTGTACAAACAGGCACCACCAGTAACTTGCCGGTCTGCTTTTTCGACGCTCCCGACGGATCCCGAAGACTCAGCGACTCAGGAACTGGACTCTCAGACTTCTCTCACTCCGACCCATATCCTCAGCAAAGCTGAGACCCGTGGCGGACACGAGAGACATGGGACCGGACACCCTGGACATCCTGCATTTTGCTAAGGTTAAACAACTATGCCCCTGCACATGTACACATTCAAATGTCCTGATCACGCTGTGCGTGTAGTGCTTAGGTCAAAAATTGTAGATATTAGCATCAATATCAAACGCAATTAGCTCTTCAAGAATCAATAAATCTTAGTTAGAGATAGACAGATGGATATCCAGTTTCGTTGGTGTAGATACTTCTGTTTATTGTTCCATAGCACAAGCCAACACGTGTTTCATCGCAGGGAACAATCTGCGAATCTTCAGGGCTGGATAAAAACAGAAATACATTTTTTGGGAGCATGTTCTGTTGCCAGACAGACTCCAATCGTGACTTGGTGGTTTACACCCAAGTGAAAGACAGCATGCCATTTATGTGACTTTGTGTGTTTTCAGAAACAAATGCCAAGAATTTAACAACATTTATATATATTTATACTGTATGTTTAATTGCACTGGAGAGGTTCATATGTATCTAGACGACTGGTCTGCCGTAGCTAAAGGTGAGCGCGTGAATGTGTAAGTTATACCTAAAACAACACGAAAAACCCAAGTGACTTACGAATAGTGATTTTTCTATAAATGGTAAGGAGAAGCACAACATTTTGAAATGCACAGTTTGTTTCACAATATAAGAATTAATACTCCAATGTTCTTATTGAGTTTGTCAAGCAACTATTTGATAGACATAACGTAAAAGGAAAAGAACGACTGTTCTTGTGTGAAATAACAGGCCTATCTACATCCTGCCTTCGTTGGCGTTTATGGAATATGTTGCATTAGACAAGGAAAAAGTGCTGATTTGATAAGAGAAAGAATTTCTCCAGTTATTTCTACGTTATATGGTTGAAAGACACCAAGAATATATATGGTGTCAGACAGGGCTATTTAAAGCCATATGCCTTTATTGTTATTGCCCTAGTTGTAAGCATGCCTCAAAAGTGGTAAGCGAGATATGATTTGCGAAGTTATGTTAGCACTCACCTTCAGAGGAAAAGTACTAGCGTAATGAATGTCACCCGGTCGGGGCGTTAGTAAATCGTAGTCCTCGAGATAATTCAAAAATCGTAATCCCAAAATCTAAGGAATAGTATGACATGTGTGTGTATTACATATATGCCTTTATATTGTATTCGGCTAAAGCAAATTGAAAATTCCAAGCAAGACATACCTTGGTATTACTCGGTCTAAATCTTAACCGGGCGGAGAAAATGGTCGTGGCTGGGCGGATATGCCCTAACATCCACGTTGTAAAAGCACCTATAGACAAAAAGAGAAGGGGGTTTTTGCCGACAAAGTCTGTGAACGGTATCTATAAGCATGTACACTTATAGACAGAAATCTGTAAGCACCCTTGATAGCCGGCTTACTATCGTACCCTTCACGATGAGAAAACGCTTACCTAATTTTTCTACGTCTCCCTCTTGAGTTGCCCGGCGCCGTTTTTCAAAGACGGACACCGAGCCGGAAGTGAAGACGGTATAAGTGCTTTTTTCTTGTTGAGAAACACTAGACTGTACGTCTGTATGCTTCTTAGCGAAGTTACGGCAAGAAAGAGAAGAGATACTCTCTGCCGTTGTGAACCCTCGCAGGTTCAGTTTTTTATCTCATACTTATTTGGCTCTCGTTAACTTTATTAGGTTTGGAATTTCAATTTGTGGAGTCAAGTAGTCGCATCGGAGTAATGATTATTTTTATTAGAGTAATTGGGTTTAAACCGACGACAAGTTTATATCTTTTAGTACTGTATGTATAATGCAGACTTCTATATACATCCTATATTGTTAAGATAGCGATGCCTCTCTAATGTTATGTGAAAAACACAAACGACCACATTGCACAAAATAAAAACAAAAATAATATGTAGAAAAAAAGGGGGGGGGGTTTCACAGTATATAAGATGTAAGTAACGTTATCAGATAATTTTCGGCGCAATTGAAAAAACAAAATATATACAATCAATGATTCTACATACGTATTAGAAATTGGTCATAAGTCTGTGGGAGATGTCTCCTCAAAGTTTCATTATAGTCTATCATTTCAATGTGTTTAGTTGCCCAGAAAGAATTGAAGCTCCGGGTCATAATTTAATCCGAGCTCAATGCTCCGCAGACGCATAATCCAAGTCGCCTCTTTCCGTCTTAGACAGAGTTCACGGTTGCCTCCTCTTACGTGGATAGGAACGGTTTCTATGCCAAAGAAACAGACTCGGAAATCTTCCACGTTTTTCTGACATGTGGCTACATGTAGAGCAACTGGATATTTGGGGTCCTGTTTTTGGATAGCCCTCATATGTTCGGCGATTCTCTCTTTCAAAGCTCTGATTGTGCTCCCAACGTATTGCTTGCCACATATACATTCAATGATGTAAATTACGTATTTAGTGGTACAATTGATGTTGACCCTGATGTCATATGTTTCTTGAGAAGGGCCCATGAAATGCTTAGTGTTATGCTTAGCCCACTTGCACATAGTGCAGAAACCACATTTGAAAAAGCCATTACTCTTTTGAGTTAGCCAGTTAGGAGCCATGTCACTGCTAGGAACAGTGGGACTAAGTCTATTCCTTAGGTTTCTCCCTTTGCGAAAGGTGATCTGCGGAGTTTCTGGGATCATGTCTTTTAAGATTGTGTCTTCTTTAAGCAGACGCCAGTGTCTGGTCATGCTATTCCTGATCTGATGATGGAGTGCATTAAACTCTGTAATTAATCTCATTGTTTTATCTGGCAATTTTTGGTTGGATTTTCCTTTTAGAGTTTCTACTCTCTTGATTTTTTTCGATTTCTTACTTGCTTTCGTGAGGATTGTTTTAGAATAGCCACGTTTCACAAAACGCCTATTCATGTCTTTCAACGAGAAGTCAAACTCGTTATCTTCACTACAGTTCCGTCTGGCGCGGAGAAATTCTCCAAAAGGTATAGATCTGATTTGATGAAATGGGTGATAACTGTCTGCTCGTAGCACAGAATTGCAGGATGTTGGTTTTCTATGTAATTTACTTTGTAAGGTGTTATCTTTCACATAGAGTTCTAAGTCTAAAAATTCTATGTTAGTCTTGCTATATTTCATAGTAAAACTCAGTTCCCATGTAGTGTAGTTCCTATCTTCCCAATAGGCTCTGCGCATTGGAATAATACCTACAGCAGTAAAGGCCTAGGCCAGACGTTAACTAGGTCTACTACTGTCGATACTAGACTTAAAGTTTTGGGTTTGCCAGCGTAGCTCAGAGTTCGCTAGAAACTTTCTCGAATGTTCAAGGAGGAATTAACTTCCCTGATTAGACAAGAAGGGATTTAGTTTCTGACAACCATAGAACATGACAACTTTGCTCTCCCCTAATCAAGAGTCAATCTCGAGAGTCGTGTGAACAAAAGGCAATTTATTTTACTCAGTCAGTACGTGCATTCTTAGTCTCATCAGAATGTAGAGAAAAGGAAGAGACGGGCGTGTTCAATAAAAAGGTGTTCTTTATTGATCAGTCTCTTTTCTCGTACAAGAGAAATGGATCGATATTATTGCAATACTTATAGTTAAGTAAAGTGCATACATTAAAAGCAATAGTATAAAATAATACTGTAAAAACATTGATATGGTTTCTAAGCCATATGATGTTTAAAATGAATAAAATATATTACATACACATATACATTTGACTAAACGTACTCAACTGGTGTTTCTAGATACGCCTACCCCGTGTACCTGACCTAAGTCTAATACGTGGGCGGGAATAGAAAGTTACAGTTTAAGTTAAGTTTGTTTTTGCCAACTGAATAGCTAAAGAATTCTCTGTGAGGGGTTATTCAGTTCTGTACCTGGAATTTAGGATGAATGAGGAATGGTATCTCTCTCTCTGGTCTCGATATTCCAGGCTGCCTGCGAGGGCTGCCCAGAAACGCCGGTGCTGGATTCTCGGCAGGAGAAAGCAGCGCGTCTCTCAGCGCGTCAGGAAGGCGGGGCTGCTGCCAGCGGGGTCTGCTCTGGGCTTCGGCAAGTATGGCTGCTCCGTCTCGTCACCACGCGTGTGTTTGCATATGGCAAGATCGGTAATATTTATACCTTTAAGGTGCCGAGATTGACGTAAGGATGGACATAGATACGTCAATAAAGATGTCATACGACTTGCTCGTTAGCACATTCTTTTACTAAAGTTCTCTGTGAAATCAAAACAATGGCCGCAGGGTTTTGCCCAGGTTGTCATAGGTTTGATTTGTTATGAGAACTCCGTATGCCTTATCAGGGGCTGGAGGAATATCGCTTGTCTAATTAGATCGCAAGCGTTATGACCTAATCAGATAACACGTTCCTGTGCCGTAGTGTGACTGCGTCAGATAACGGTATCTGCATCATGGGGGTTTTCTGCCTCATGGGCTGACTGCTAGTTAACTTGTTGGTTTGTTTAACTAGAATAGGGTCAGGAATAGGGGGATCGATTCAGAACCGATAGGAATACATGACACCCACTCCACGCTAACTATGGACATATTTACTAATCTAGGCATAGTATAACATAGTACAACATACTATAGAGTAGTGTGTATACCTTACCACCCCAAAATACATAAATGCATTTTGAAATTTTCAAATATACTGAAAAAAATTGCAGACATATATATATGGTATGCACTCAAGCTGTAGAAAAATGCCAAAGTAATCGCATTTGTATACATTATTGCTTATTTGGTATATGAGAATTACACATGAAATGGTTTCTGACAGAAAAAAGTTTCGAGACCATTCCATCACAGAATAAAATATCTTTATGAACATGCCAGCGGGCAGCTAATGTCTATAAGCTATCTAAAATTTAGAAACCTTAGTTCTCTAAGAATAGTTCTTACTTTAAGCAGAAGATAGTGTCCCGAAAAATAATGAAAAATATTTGGGGCTGCTGAAAAAACTGCTGTCCGTGAACTGGAGCGAAAATGTTCATGTGACTTTATTTTTAAAGTTGAAGGCCGAATTCAAGGAACGCCGTGTGCGAGCTTGCTCAAAAGTCTCTATTTCTGTTCGGGTGAGAACATCATATCATTTAGGCTTTCGAAAAAACTGTCAACAGCATCCTGGGAAAGTTCCACTAACTCGGAAATAGGTGTAATCATGCATTCATGCGCATGATTGTCTCCATTGACATTCTGATTTGCATTACTGACAGAAGGTCGTACCTGTTCGATGCTGCTTTCATCTTGAACTTCACTACCCATCAATCGTAGTGGTGAAGCTTCCACGAATGCCGTCATCAGGATTGGTAGCCTTTGAGGGCAGCACAAAGCATGAACCTCAATCGGGCTCAACAATGTTTCTGCATCCATCGGCGCATCCGATTGTAGCGTCAGACACGTGTCTAACACGCATTCTTCTCCGCATAGTAGACACCTCAATACAGGTAAAACACATCTTTGCCACATTGGTCGAAATGATAGAAACCAAGTCATGTTCAGGTCTCTAAGCCGGGAGAGTCCCAGGATTTTTGATATCCGGTCCCGGTATCCAATGGCTAGGATTGTTTCTTCCCTTGTCGCAAGAGTTTTGTCTGTGACATGGGTTGCCATAACGAAAAATAAGGACTAAGAATAGGATTCCTGCAATTAGTCCCAGGATCAGGGGAAGTCCGCCAAAAATCGAATGGACGAAATCTGGAAAAATACCCAGTATGGCTTTGAATGGTGTTAATGCCATCGAAAATAGTGTCTTAAATACCTTTGAGACCCCATTGGTATCAGAAATATTTAAGATTTCACTTAGGATTTCCGCGAAATGTAGGGGGGAATTAGTTGATAATAATGTATGTATCTCTGCAGTCGTCCTTGCGACTTGTAGATCATACGTTTCTTTTGATGACGAGAGCCTGGTAGGCGTCTGAAGAAGGACTGTTTTCATTCTGCTTAAAGTATCTATTCGAATAGAAGTAATTTTCAAATCGGGCCATGCCCTTGCCTCCCTGTCTGGGAAGGAGCTGGGGAACAATGAGCGTCCACAGCACTTGACCTTCGCAGTCGTAGTAACTAGATAAGGAGTCCCGGGCATAAGACTACAACATCTGCGGTCTACAATAAGAATGTAACTCCCATTATAGAGTCTTTGAAAGAATGGTTCTATTTCAGTTGCAGGTGCGCCTTGCTGGTGACATGAAAGGTTGTATGAATTCCCTTCACAGGCTCCATGCAAACTAATTCCGTTACACAGAAGTGTGCCACTTAGTGACATCGCACAATTGTTGCCACTAAGAAACACTTTCTGGCCTTTATTACTGACACATGCATGTGAATAGGGCAGGTTCCATGTTGTTTTAAGGTACCCCTTTCCCAATTTCTCGTACATGCCAGCCTGTATATATTTTTGGCAGTATTGAAACCTGAAGGTTGAGATTGGAATATTTATGATTCCGTGTATTATCCATTCACTGACAGGTCGTTCTGACATTGTCATTGGTAATCTTTCTAGTTTTTCAATGCTCAAGATTGTATAATCAGCACCCTTTTGTGCCATACCGATTTGTCTATCAGTAAGGTTAAAGATTTGGAATAGTGACGTTGTGTTGATTAAACGCCAAGGCACATAGCCTGAACGCAGATTTTGTAACGTCCAGCCAAGCTGTACAATAGAACGCAATTGTGACTGACCATGTTGTAATAACAGTAAGTCTTGCGATAATATATCGATTGCTGAAGACACAATGCTGTCCAATGAAAAAATTCTGGAGGACAGAGTCATTAACCCATTGTCCACTACAGAAAGTGATTTTTCCAAATTAATACGGTCAATTTCCCGTATTCTCTCTGCTGTTTCAATTTGATTAACCTTCCAGGCCTCATTGTATGCTGCATATACAGAGGCTGCTATGAAACGCTTTTGACGCTGTTTGCGTGGTCCCAAAGTGAAATCACGCAAGTCAGCACCATCAGTAAGTAAAGTTAGGTGTTGCTTAATTTCTGCCAGTGTGGAAGTTTGTAGCCACTGAAGGCATAATTTGCCCACACTGTAGGTGGTTATTATCCCTGGGTGATGTCTTTGAGGATATCTAGGGTCTGGCCTGTTCATTTTGAAACCCTGTGTTTTGTTCAGGAATCTGTTTTGACAGTTATTAGTATCTGTGGGCCAGATCAACCACTGTTTCCAATCAGGATGTGTTCTGTTTTGGTTTAATAAATGGTTTACGTCTATCTCTTCATCTGTATCAGAGTTATTGCTAAACATTGTTGGCTTTGGAATAGACGGTTTAATTAAATCTTTGATTTTGGCTAGGCCAAGACAGGTGGTTTGTTGAACAGTGTCATTTAAAAATATCATTTGTTCTGGGATCATGCAGGCTCTAAACAAAGCTTCTATACCCTGTACTTGCCAATCTTTTGTACCCCAAACACTTTTCAATTCAACATTTTTGTCCCAATAATCAAATCCAAAAGTATTCATTTGTTCAAAAAATGAGTCTGAATATAACAATTTTGTGTTGGTTATCATGGTTTTGGTTCCTGTCTTGTTTGACAATTTAAAATAAAATGTTTCAGCATTACTTGTGTTAAAACCTGAAAAATATGAATATTTGTCGTAAACGGTTCTTGAGCTCCCTTTTGGAGGTGTTGCACAATGTTCCCATTGATTATAATTTAAAACATTTCTAGGTTGTGCAGATCTATGTAAAAAGTGATTACCATAGTGGTTATAGCAATACATACTGTCATAATTTGTAGAACCCTGCAAATAATCATGTTTGGTAAATTTAGCAGACATTACTAAGTCAGACATCATATTATTAATGCTTTCGAAGTCCCAATCATCAGCAAATGAGTTTGGTTTTGCAAAGTCACTCAATGAGATCTTAATTTGGTGTGGATATTTCAGGATCTCGACCGGACCATAAATTTCATAGTCAGTGTTGTCCCAGGCTACCCCACCAGGTATCGGATTGGCTGTGAAGTTGGCTGAAGAAAGTTCTCTTTTCTCGACGTGTGAAGATGTGTGTGGTTTGAGGATCAAGTTGATGTTCTGACTTGCTGTGTCCATTTTAGCATATTTTCCCTTAATGAAGCGTCCCAAAGTAAGTACCATGATGAGCCAAAGTATGAGGATAAATGCACCAAAACCCACCCAAAAATTCAATCCATGGGGAAACCAGATATGTTTCTTTCAGTTGTTTCAAAAGTTCCTTAGCTTTGTCTTTAAAGGATTTTGATGATGGCTGTGTCTTTGATTCACTGAAGCCTTCAGAGGAATCATCGAAGTTTATGAAGTAGCCGGATGCAGTTCTGTCAATTGTTCCAATTGCTTCAGGATTTTTGTTTCTTGCATTTTCACTTGGTACTTCATTATAGATTGGTGTGTCTCTGCTAAATGTTTTTATTTGGGTTTTCAGAGGTCTGAGTTCTATTGCATTGTTGCATAGTGCTTGTTGTTCTTCTGTAGGCGTTTCGAATGTGATGAGCCTCTTCGTTAGGACCTCTGTACTGGTAGCAAACCTTGGTGTTCTGCTACTTATTGGGAGTCCACTTGGCCTACTGTTTATCGGCCACATGATTGTGGTTTTACCAGGTCGATGGATACAACTCGGTTCTCCTTTTTACCAGCAAGTGGCGGTAGTACAACTGATCTTGTCCCGTTGACAGACAAGACAGGAACTGCTTTTCTGTAAGAAGGCCCAAATTCCTTCTTTACCGCGATCTTTTCCCTGACTAGATCCCCGACTTTTGGAATCCAGACAGGTCTTGCTGGGACAGGTGGTGGTTCTTCAGTGGTTGTTGGCTGTTGTTTCAACTTTATGTTGCTCAGGTCTTTTCTTGTTTTGTTTAAGTCCTGCAAAATAGCCAAACGGTCTTTGATATCAAAGGTTTTTTCTTTCACCACTGAAGTCTGACTATCAATGTCAGAGATAATCATCCTAGTTCCAAATAATAATTCGTACGCACTGAATCCCTTCAGAGAATTTCTTGGCAAGTTATTGAGACTACGTTGGACACTTATTAGATGTTTGACCCACCCAGCTCCCGAACCTAATATCCTTTCCGTTATAGATTGCTTTCTGCCTTGGTTTTTTCTTTACACCATCCCGTACCCTCAGGAAGGAAGTGAGAAGATTCCCGCTGGACTGTGCTCATTCGGCCATGTTTCCCCCCAGGCTGGTGGGCTTGAGTGAAAACAATGGTCGAACGTAGCATGCTCTTAGCGTATATGCCATTTAGACTCGCAAATCTTTGTATAACAGTCCGGACGTCAGCCGAGTGCTGGTGATCTACATTATAAGTGGAAACTAGCCTGTATATGTTAATCGCAAGCCATTCTTTTTACTGGTAATATTATCTACCGTAATACGACGAGGTATCAAACTGTTTCTCTCCCCACTGCGATCTCTATTGCAGTTTGGGCAGCGTTTTACAAACATGGTGTGACGCAGGCTCATGCCTGGCCACCAGTACCGTGATTGTAATTCTTCCAGAGAATCTTTTAATTTAAGGTGTCTGAGACCCTTGCCCATGTGTGCGTCTGCGATTAACAAGTTTCTCCTGTCCATGTTTGGAATCACTCTATCCCCCACTCCAGGGATTCGAGCAAAAGGGACGGAGTTTGCATCGATTATGTATGTATAATTGAGTGGATAGTTGATCGGTAATGCTGAGCAGTCGCCTTTTGATGACGTTTTCACCGCCAGCACTGTTTCACCGTCAATGTATTTTAATGTACGCTTTTTTTCGAACTACGGGAGCCGATTTAGTGGCTGCCGCTGCGGCTGTTTCAGCCAAGGAATTCCCTACAACGTGAACGCCATCACGCTGATGACTCAGTGAGTGAGTCACGTGAGTCTTTGGTAGTTCTTTTTGTAAAAGAGCTATTTGTTCCCAGAGCAGTTTCTGCTTTATTGGTGCATCTGTGTCATCTTTGTAACCGTTTTGAATCCATGTCTGCAAATCCTTGTTATATGATTTGACGCAGTAATATGAATCTGACACTATAAGTGTCGGGAATTCGCGATCCGCATTATCTAGCGCCATTTTCAATGCTATTATTTCAGTTTGTTGTTCTGAATTATTTTCTACTGAGTGTGTCTTTGTTAATAGAGGTTTTAGTTTACCTCCGCGCCACACTTCTTTTGTAATCTCACATGTGGGGTTGTATGCTTGTTCTCCCCAAACGGAGGGTTGAGCATGTCCGTCTGTATAGATTACACAGGCGTAATGTCGTAGAGGCAGAATGTCGATTGGCAGAGGGTATGTTTTTTCATATTCTAGATTTTCCATTTCTTCTATTTCTGGATCAAAGAAGTAGTATACTTTGTCCGTTGTGATTGAATTTACCCATTGTAACCATTCTGGATCCAATGTTGTTGTTGGTAAATTACACGGTGTTGTTAATGCCTCAAAGGCTGATTCAGCTGTTCTGACTGTGATATGTCTACCGTCAGCTATGTCTTTTTCTCTAGCTATTGCGGTTTGAACTGCATGAACAATTTTTTCTTTGTTGCTGAATTTCTGTTCAGCTTCTGTGTACAAGTGTGATTTGAATGCAATTGGTACCTTTTCTCCCTCATTAGAGGTCAGGTATGTGAATCCGCATCTCCCTGGGATGACTCGAATCACAAGATTGCGTGTGTTATCACGTGTTTCTAATTTTGTTTTAATTAGCATGTCTGTTTGTAGGGATCTCAAAATGTCTGTGTGTATTTGAGTCCAACTGGATCTTTTAAAGTCTGGTTTAATTAGATCATAAAGGGGTTTGACCCTTTCTGCGTAATTTGCAATGTATGTTCTTCCGAAATTTAGGAAGCCTAGAATCGACTGTAAGTTTTTTAGTGTTCTAGGTGCTTGGAGTACGGCACATTTCTCTAGGAAATTGTCAGCCAGGCTTTTGCCTTCACTTGATAACTCATATCCTAAGAATAGGACCGTCAGATGGGCAATTCTGGATTTTTTAAAGTTGAATTTGTAACCCTCTGCTGCGAACCCAAGTATTATGGTGTTCACTCTTTTCAAGTGAGTCTCCAAGTCATCATCTGTTAAGTAAATGTCATCGACATAAGATAATGCTTCATCATCATATAATTGTAGTAATTCTGTTACTCTCGCTGAGAATACCCCCGGGCTATTCTTGTACCCCTGGGCTAACAGACAGAATTGTTTTTGAGTGCCATTTACTGAGAATGCAGTTAAATATCTGCTCTCTGGTGCTATGTTTTGACAAAAGAATCCATTGGAGATGTCCAAGGTTGTTTTGTATTTTTTGCGCACTATGTTATTCATTAGTGCAGCACTGTGTGAGTTTTGCACTGCAAAAGTTTTGCAACATGTGTTAAGGTGTCGGTAATCCAAAACTAGACGATATGAATTGTCTGGTTTGGAGACCGGAAACAAAGGGTTGTTCATTTGTGAGGTGCAAGTTTCAATCACCCCCTGGTATTCTAGCTGATCTAGTATTTCATTTACCTGTTTTTTAGCTTCTTGCTTAATTGGGTACTGCCTTTGTGCAGTAGGTTGTGATTTTAACTGGATTTTGTGAGGAGGAGAATCCTCATCCCATCCCACGTGATTTTAGGAGCTAGAGCCACTGCCCACTTTCTAGCAAGTGTGTATTTTTTATGAATTGGAATTTGATTTGAGAAGGCAGGCATAATTACTTCTTCGCCATGAGGGCACTCCCTGACAAACTCTGGTGGCCAGTCTTTTTCAGCTAGAAGGATATCATAGCCCTTGGAGAGATTATCCCAAAATAGTCCCCTTATTTTCCTAGTCTTATCTCCCTCTATACGTAATGTTATCTCGTATATCTTGTGGGGTTTGCTAACCCTGGTGTCTGCAGTTTCCACTTGAAAATATTCATTCGTGTCCACTGTCTCCAGATGATTCATAAGGACTTGCGAGCTATGCTCACTTCTGCTGCGCTGTCTAGCAATGTCTGAGCCCACTCTCCGTTTTTCAGTTGTGTCCTCAGTATTCTCGGCATTGTTAACTACCTTGATACTGGCTACCTTCTTTTTTGGAAA
Organism: Lissotriton helveticus; assembly: GCF_964261635.1. NCBI lineage: Eukaryota > Metazoa > Chordata > Amphibia > Caudata > Salamandridae > Lissotriton > Lissotriton helveticus. Next base: position 113,972,330 of record NC_136067.1, on the reverse strand, counting down.
TTGTAATTTCTTTTTTAGTTGAGCAGGTTCCTTGTCTTTGGACTTGGCGTGCTCTTCTCTTTGTTCTGATCGTCCTCTTCTTTCCGATTTCTGCGAGGAATTCTGAAAAGATTGAGAGGGACGTGTATCAATGTCTTGATATCTATCAGGTTTTTTAATATTATCCCTATTTCTAAGGTTATATCTTTTCCCAGAGGGGTCACTCTGGGGTGACCTGTGTCTTTGGTTCGGAGATTTTTCTCTTCGCCTAGGAGACCTTCCTCTGGACTGGAATTTCTTTTCTTTAGGATTGGATTGTTTGTTTCCATCCCAGTTCTTTTTTGGTGAATTATTATTAAAAAATATTTTTTCTAGACTTTCAGTCAGTTGCGGTTTTACTGGTATTCCACCTAAACTATCTCTACCTAGTTCCTCATAGGATTTTTCTATGATTCTGGCAATTTCAGCTGGTTGGTCTGCTATATCTGTCTCTTTTAACCTCTGGCGGATCGCCACGTTTGCTGCTTCTCCCTTTATGTTGGCTAATAATATAGCCGAGACCTGCTTGAAGTCTTTTAGTAATTTCATACCAAGAGTTAACGCGGGTTCAGGACCATATTCATCTTGAATTTGTTTTAGCACATCTGGTATTACCGAAATGGATGGAACACCGTGCGTTTTTGTGTAGATGGAAGCAAAGACTGTACCCCAAGTGTCACAGTCCTCAATGTGTGGTGCGATTCCCATTGGAAGACAGATAGTCAGAATCCTGTGTTTTTCTAGCGGGGTGGTGTCAGGAAACACCGCCTCTATTTGGGTAATTTTCTGTGCCAACCAGAATGGTATTTGTTCCCGTTTAGCCGGTACTTTACCTAGGCAAGACTGGATGTTCTGTGGTGTAATTTTATTTGTGTTCCCCTGGTGAGGGGTCAGCTGTGGAAGTTTAATCGCTGGCTGAATTGTTGAAGTCCGCATTACATACTGGACTAATTGTCTGTGAATTTTTAGTAATTGTTTTAGCTGTATTAACAGCTCTCCAGTAGACATCCCTTCGATGTCTGGGTGTGGTGTGTATCCGGCTAAGACCGGCCACGTTGCTCCTGGTCTACCTAAAGGACCGAGCCTGGTGATGTGATTATTATGTTTTAGGGCGCCATCAAATAAGAGCAAATGCTCTTGGAATTTGAGTGGTACTTCCACCTCCTCGAAAGGAGTGTACATTTCAGGAGGTTCCTCTATTTTGTAATAGTGGAAGTACTTTGTTACAGCATTTGCTGCTGGAAAATGTATCCATGAATAGTATACCTCTGTCTGCCGATATTCGTGTGCCTCAATTACGAATATGACTGTGCCACCTCTAGGTGTCAGTCCATTTTCTATAAGTTTTAGGGTTATAGATCTCCTTTTGATGACCGGGATGAGTATTATCTCCGGGTCAGCGTCTTGTAGTGCAGTATCAGCTGCTGCTATTTCAGCTGCTAATCTAACTGCCTCTCTTTCTTCTTCATTGTCTGACATTTTACTGTCCTGAAGGTTATTTTGTTTGTTTGCAGATCAGGTTTCTTATGGAAACAAAGATTAGATGCACAATATTTTGGAACTGTTTATCCTTCAACGTTGACTTAACCAAGAACCATACATAGGAGTTCCCTCCTGCGAGGTTTTGGAGGATATAACCTTTCACCCACTCCAGACGTCTTTGGAGTATTTGGGAAAAGGGGTCTGAGTGAGAAAGCACGACTGAGTTACTCTAAATGTCTTACGTTAGTTTTATCGCCCTTTCCAAACACGTTGGGCGCCATGTAGTGTAGTTCCTATCTTCCCAATAGGCTCTGCGCATTGGAATAATACCTACAGCAGTAAAGGCCTAGGCCAGACGTTAACTAGGTCTACTACTGTCGATACTAGACTTAAAGTTTTGGGTTTGCCAGCGTAGCTCAGAGTTCGCTAGAAACTTTCTCGAATGTTCAAGGAGGAATTAACTTCCCTGATTAGACAAGAAGGGATTTAGTTTCTGACAACCATAGAACATGACAACTTTGCTCTCCCGTAATCAAGAGTCAATCTCGAGAGTCGTGTGAACAAAAGGCAATTTATTTTACTCAGTCAGTACGTGCATTCTTAGTCTCATCAGAATGTAGAGAAAAGGAAGAGACGGGCGTGTTCAATAAAAAGGTGTTATTTATTGATCAGTCTCTTTTCTCGTACAAGAGAAATGGATCGATATTATTGCAATACTTATAGTTAAGTAAAGTGCATACATTAAAAGCAATAGTATAAAATAATACTGTAAAAACATTGATATGGTTTCTAAGCCATATGATGTTTAAAATGAATAAAATATATTACATACACATATACATTTGACTAAACGTACTCAACTGGTGTTTCTAGATACGCCTAGCCCGTGTACCTGACCTAAGTCTAATACGTGGGCGGGAATAGAAAGTTACAGTTTAAGTTAAGTTTGTTTTTGCCAACTGAATAGCTAAAGAATTCTCTGTGAGGGGTTATTCAGTTCTGTACCTGGAATTTAGGATGAATGAGGAATGGTATCTCTCTCTCTGGTCTCGATATTCCAGGCTGCCTGCGAGGGCTGCCCAGAAACGCCGGTGCTGGATTCTCGGCAGGAGAAAGCAGCGCGTCTCTCAGCGCGTCAGGAAGGCGGGGCTGCTGCCAGCGGGGTCTGCTCTGCTCTTGGCTTCGGCAAGTATGGCTGCTCCGTCTCGTCACCACGCGTGTGTTTGCATATGGCAAGATCGGTAATATTTATACCTTTAAGGTGCCGAGATTGACGTAAGGATGGACATAGATACGTCAATAAAGATGTCATACGACTTGCTCGTTAGCACATTCTTTTACTAAAGTTCTCTGTGAAATCAAAACAATGGCCGCAGGGTTTTGCCCAGGTTGTCATAGGTTTGATTTGTTATGAGAACTCTGTATGCCTTATCAGGGGCTGGAGGAATATCGCTTGTCTAATTAGATCGCAAGCGTTATGATCTAATCAGATAACACGTTCCTGTGCCGTAGTGTGACTGCGTCAGATAACGGTATCTGCATCATGGGGGTTTTCTGCCTCATGGGCTGACTGCTAGTTAACTTGTTGGTTTGTTTAACTAGAATAGGGTCAGGAATAGGGGGATCGATTCAGAACCGATAGGAATACATGACACCCACAGATTAGAGTTAAGATGGTGGAAGAAACTCTGCAGTAATTCGTCGGAGCCAGTCCATAGTAGGATACAGTCGTCTATGTACCGACCCCAAAACAAGATTGAGTCAGTATATAGACTGCCTTTTGTGCCCCAAATGTGGTCTGCTTCAAATGCACCCATAAACAGGTTAGCGAAAGATGGTGAAAACTTAGAGCCCATGGCTACTCCTCGTTTCTGTTGATACCATTGTTTGTGAAAAATGAAGAAGTTATTGTTCAATATGAGATTCATCATGGTGATGAGCATCTGCGTGTGTGCCCAAAGGGATGCAGGCCGGTTTGATAGGACTCGAGTAATTGCTTCCACCCCTAAGCTTGGATTGATGCTGGTGTAGAGTGCTACCACATCCATGGTAACCAAGGTGGTGTCTGGTTGCCATTCCAAGTCACTCAAAAGGTTAAGAATGTGTTTGGAGTCTTGGATATAAGACGGTAAATTTCTCACCAGGGGACCCAAAAACACATCCACATATTCTGCTAGTCTCTCTGTCGGACCCCCAATTCCAGAAACTATTGGTCTACCTGGAGGAAAAGGGAGATCCTTATGAACTTTTGGGAGTGTGTACAGCCATGGGTATGTAGGTTTGTGTACCTTCAGATATAAATATTCATCCTCATTCAGAAGGCCATCTTCTTTCCATTTTTGTAGATGGTCATTAATGTTAATTGTTAGAGCACCCATAGGGTTTTGTGTAATCAGTTTATAGCATGATTCGTCTGCTAGCTGATTGAAAATCTCATTGTTGTAGTCGTCTGCGTTCATCACTACAATGTTTCCTCCCTTATCTGCTTCACGAATGATAATGGTGGAATTATTGGTGAGTGTGATAAGGGCCTTGCGTTCTCCTTTAGTTAAATTGTCTTTGAAAGTAAAAGTGTCTTTAAGTTTCTTTACATTAATTTGATTCAAGTCATCCAGAACATGTTTGTAAAAGTTATCAACGTTATTGCCACCAGGTAGCGTAGGTATCCAAGTGGATTTGGACTTCAGGCCACTAGAAAACCTGAGATCCGTCTCAATGTTAAGTTCTTCCAGTAATTGCTCCATTTCCAAAGGGCTATCCTCTCGTTCAGTGATAGACAACAATAGATGAATTGCTTGTACATCTTTTATTGAGTGTGCATCATTATCCAAAACATCAGAGATATTTCTAGCATATCTCGTAGTAGAAGTTTTCCCTGCAAAATGCTTCTTAAGTTTCAACAACCGTACAAATTTAAAAAGATCTATTTTAATTTGACAGATGTCCCCAGTAGAATATGGATTGAAACTAAGACCCTTTGCTAGAAGGCTAGTCATGTCTCGAGTGAGTGGAAAGGAAGACAAATTGATTACCTTTACCTCTTTGTTCTCTGTCTCTACTTCCTTGTTACTCCTGATCTTAGTTTTTTGCGATAATCTCCATTTCCCACCCCTGCACCCCCAGTGGGTGGGTCGGTTTGTGCGCCTCTTTTGAATTGCACCCTGTTGCCCTTGCGAATACGTTCCATTTCTACTAAAAAAGGAGTACTATTGGCTTCTGAGAGATCTGTTCTCTCCTGTTCTGGATCACTTGTACCTGCAGTATTGAGAGATGTGCTGCTAGATGAGATAGAGCTCGGAGCGGATGTATTGCCCCCTGATTTTCCTGTTTTGTTAGATGGAATCATAGCATCATATTTGTGGGCATAGGTAAAAACTCTACCCTCACGATAATCAGCATCATCTCTTTTTATTTGTCTTGCTTTCCTGTTTTTAATTTCTGTCTGGTGTTTTAGCAATACCTCGTCTAAGATAGTGTAGTTTTTAACGGTGGGTTCTGGTAGGTTAAGATCTTTTATTTCCTGTTCTAAGATCGTGATCTCTCCCTGTAATTTGATGGATTTGCGATCTGCACTTTCTATCAGAATGTCCATAAGGACAAAGGAATTATTGTTGACAGTCTCTTCCCACTTTTTCATGAGATCAACATCTAGATTGTCATGGTTCGGAAAAATCTGCGAACGCAAGCCTCTCGGTATTTGTTTCAAACGCATGTATTGTTTGAGGGTGGTGGCATCCCACCACCGTGAGTTCTCTTGCATCTTGAGTCTTTCTAATTTTTTGAATTTTTCTTTGAGACCCTCTTTGCGAGGGGGACCTGCAGTGGCAGCTGCTGTATGTGTGGGCATGCCTTTAGCTAGATTCTCGAAGAGGTCCGCTGCTACTTTATCCCTATCCATAATGTGAGGGAAAGTTTGAAAATTTGTATAGTCTGATAGGGGTGAGGAAAGAAATTAGTTGGTGGGGGGCAGCTCTCTCTGGAAATCCGATATAACACAAGCAGCTAAGAGGTATTTGTATCTTCCAGATTATATAGGCGCATCTCCCGGGTTACCACTGGATGATGGATTCAATTGTTACTGAGTGTAGGCAATGAGGCGAGCGGTATTACCCCCAGAACCGCTCCAACAGGACGATCAGCGAGCTGATCTTCACATACGGAAAGTTAAACAACTATGCCCCTGCACATGTACACATTCAAATGTCCTGATCACGCTGTGCGTGTAGTGCTTAGGTCAAAAATTGTAGCTATTAGCATCAATATCAAACGCAATTAGCTCTTCAAGAATCAATAAATCTTAGTTAGAGATAGACAGATGGATATCCAGTTTCGTTGGTGTAGATACTTCTGTTTATTGTTCCATAGCACAAGCCAACACGTGTTTCATCGCAGGGAACAATCTGCGAATCTTCAGGGCTGGATAAAAACAGAAATACATTTTTTGGGAGCATGTTCTGTTGCCAGACAGACTCCAATCGTGACTTGGTGGTTTACACCCAAGTGAAAGACAGCATGCCATTTATGTGACTTTGTGTGTTTTCAGAAACAAATGCCAAGAATTTAACAAAATGTATATATATTTATACTGTATGTTTAATTGCACTGGAGAGGTTCATATGTATCTAGACGACTGGTCTGCCGTAGCTAAAGGTGAGCGCGTGAATGTGTAAGTTATACCTAAAACAACACGAAAAACCCAAGTGACTTACGAATAGTGATTTTTCTATAAATGGTAAGGAGAAGCACAACATTTTGAAATGCACAGTTTGTTTCACAATATAAGAATTAATACTCCAATGTTCTTATTGAGTTTGTCAAGCAACTATTTGATAGACATAACGTAAAAGGAAAAGAAAGACTGTTCTTGTGTGAAATAACAGGCCTATCTACATCCTGCCTTCGTTGGCGTTTATGGAATATGTTGCATTAGACAAGGAAAAAGTGCTGATTTGATAAGAGAAAGAATTTCTCCAGTTATTTCTACGTTATATGGTTGAAAGACACCAAGAATATGGTGTCGGACAGGGCTATTTAAAGCCATATGCCTTTATTGTTATTGCCCTAGTTGTAAGCATGCCTCAAAAGTGGTAAGCGAGATATGATTTGCGAAGTTATGTTAGCACTCACCTTCAGAGGAAAAGTACTAGCGTAATGAATGTCACCCGGTCGGGGCGTTAGTAAATCGTAGTCCTCGAGATAATTCAAAAATCGTAATCCCAAAATCTAAGGAATAGTATGACATGTGTGTGTATTACATATATGCCTTTATATTGTATTCGGCTAAAGCAAATTGAAAATTCCAAGCAAGACATACCTTGGTATTACTCGGTCTAAATCTTAACCGGGCGGAGAAAATGGTCGTGGCTGGGCGGATATGCCCTAACATCCACGATGTAAAAGCACCTATAGACAAAAAGAGAAGGGGGTTTTTGCCGACAAAGTCTGTGAACGGTATCTATAAGCATGTACACTTATAGACAGAAATCTGTAAGCACCCTTGATAGCCGGCTTACTATCGTACCCTTCACGATGAGAAAACGCTTACCTAATTTTTCTACGTCTCCCTCTTGAGTTGCCCGGCGCCGTTTTTCAAAGACGGACACCGAGCCGGAAGTGAAGACGGTATAAGTGCTTTTTTCTTGTTGAGAAACACTAGACTGTACGTCTGTATGCTTCTTAGCGAAGTTACGGCAAGAAAGAGAAGAGATACTCTCTGCCGTTGTGAACCCTCGCAGGTTCAGTTTTTTATCTCATACTTATTTGGCTCTCGTTAACTTTATTAGGTTTGGAATTTCAATTTGTGGAGTCAAGTAGTCGCATCGGAGTAATGATTATTTTTATTAGAGTAATTGGGTTTAAACCGACGACAAGTTTATATCTTTTAGTACTGTATGTATAATGCAGACTTCTATATACATCCTATATTGTTAAGATAGCGATGCCTGCATTTTGCTAACTGCATCGACTCCTGAGGGAACTCACAGTTGTGCATTGGGGTACGAGAAGCCCCAGACCCGAGCGCCATTTGCACCAAAGCTTAGCCCTCCACACTCCAGGAGTGCCGTGGGGGCCTGCTCCTGCATTTCAGCTCGACGCGTCTTCCCGGTTGCTAGTCCGTTGGCTAGTGAGCCCTCTGAAGACGAACCTTTGAATTTACACTGCTTGCCTGGTTGCTCCAGGCTTGTTCCAGCTTCCCTACAAAGGAGAAGCTCCCCAGACCTTGCTGGTCTGACCTGAAGCCAATCTTCACTTCCTGCGTGGATTGCATTTGCCAAGGCTTGTTGGGTCCAATCCGGATACCGACACCGCAGTCAACTAGATCCTTTGTGGGACACCTCGAATCCAGCTCCGGGTCGTCGTCGACACCTCCTGGTCCTCGTGGCTGCAGAGACAAGCTTCACCTCTTCACCTGTTTGCATTGCGACATCGCCTGGTTCCTTCCAGGTTCCTTCCTGGTTCCTTCCTGGTCACTGGCTAGTGACCCAGACTCTGTCCCCTCTGCTTTCAGGTTCTTCAGTTCTTCGATCCACCCTTGGATCCACCCGGACACTCTTCCTTCGGCCGCCTGCAGCACTTCTTTTGCAGGTCTCCATTGAAAGCATCGAAGAAACCCGACACGAAAAGACACCTATGCACCCGGCTTCCCTGGGTGAGGTAACTCGAGTACTCCGGTGCTCCCATGGGTATTGACTATCCAAGTGTCCTAGTTTAAAGGGGTTTTGTCGTAGCCCATCCGGAAGTGCCCTAAAACAGTAACTTTGTAACTTCTTTATTCTCCATTATAAGTCAATGGTAACTCGCGACTGTGTTCCCACACTGCACGCGTCTCCCGTGGGTCTCCTACTTCCTAACCTTTGGTTGTAGCCACAGCGATTCCCTAGGCCCTAGGCATATTCACTATTCCTGAAGTGATTCTTATACCACTTACTTAGTATATGGTTTGTGAGGCCCCTAGGGCAAAACTGTATTTGTGCAACTTATCGTATGCTAATCGAGTAACTTGTGATGTACTTCGATCTCTGACCTCAAAGAGTGCAGAGTGATTGTGTTAGAAATAAATACACATATATTTGATATATACCTTGTGTGGTGTCCTTTCATTTGGTATTCAAGGGATTATAATTGGTAAAACAGCTTGCTTCACATGCTCTCTGAAGTTTTAGCCTAAGACTGCTGGTCCATGCTACCACTAGGATAGCTTGTCTATAAGGTTGACTTTACAACCACCATCAATAAGGGTCGTTTAGACTGGTGCAAGGTGCCCACTAGAATAGTGGACATCATATACCAGGCCAACTTCTCACACAGGGGACCACCTATCAGAATCACGTATATTTTATCTGGATTCAGTTTTAACTGGTTGTTGTTCATCCAGTCACGTATATGTAGCATTGTTGCCTGGTATTCAAAGATTGACTCAGATGAATTATCGATTGAGAACACGAGTTGCAGATCATCTGCATAATTATAATGCATACCTTACTGTTTTTCAAAGAGTGAAGTAAGGGAAGAAGGTAAAGATTGAAAAGGTGAGGGGACAATGAGGAACCCTGTGGCACTCCACATGATGCATGATAGTTGAGAAAAAGGTATATAAGAATAGGGGCTATCCTAATAAATGGGATTTGGGGTAAATGGAATGGGTACCGTGGGGACCTGTGTACTTCCCCCCTCATTGGAGAATGAGACTAGGCCCAACCATTGAGAATGTATCGCAGACTCCATACTGTTGGGGTCTGATGGGAGAGAGTGGGAATGTTTCCAGTATGTATTGCAATTATTGGAGGTATGCCTATTTAAAACAACAATGCTATGTGGTGTTTTAACCAGTTCTTCGTGTTTAAATAAAAAGATCTATAAAAAAAAAAGAACTTAGTCAACTGACACCTATAGGGCATGATGGCACACTGACAAAAGTGCCTTAAAAGGCACACTGTTTTATTGTCTTTCTTACATTACTGCAGCCTATACAGTCACATTGCCCTATCCTTCTCTGTGCTTCACTTTAAAAGATAACAAAAAGGGTTTGTGGAGATGTTTTAACATATCACTTTTGTTTATATTTAATGGCTTTTAAAGGCTGTATGTACATGCTTCCATTTTTTAAATTAAATGAATTGAATTGCCATTAAAGCTTGTTTTTATACTTCAAAATCTTATATTTTTATCACATTACCTCCTGGCCTTTCCTAAGTAAGGCAAAGATACTACACAAAATGTGACTTTGAAAAAAAGAGTTCCTAGGTCACAGCACGTGGATGGGACTGCTCAGTGCTTATAATTATCAATGGAGATGCCCTGAGAGAGAACTATGACTTTCCCCTAGCCTTGCAAATGTCATCAAGTGAGGTGTCTTAAGTGACAACAGTGATTAGATCAAGTATAACGTCACCATTGACATGACTGTTTGAACCATAACTTGTGCCATACTCTCCAGCTGTCTATGACATCACTGGTGTCATCACTCAAGACTTCACCAGGGACATCACAGATATAGAAAATAGCAAAAGCATATAAACGTATACAACATAAAAAATAAAATCTGCCCTAAAATCTAATTAAAAATAGCATTTGCAGAGTCTAGTATCTCAGACTCAAGTGCAATTGGACACAGGTTCAGTGACACACAGTGGGACACCAATTTGCACTGATAGATGTAATCGCTGGTGGCACTTATGATGTCCACAGCGTCTTAGTATTTTTTCGGTTTACTTTCTTTAAATAATATTCCTATTACATCTCAACATTAGTACTATCTTAATAATGCAGAAAGAAAAGCACTCTCACTAACCTTTTCTAAAGGAAAAATGCAAAAAAAGGGAAGGGAAAGTAGCTCCGTAAGCTGCAACTTTTAAAGGCTAGGAAAAGTGGCACTGTGCCTTTAAGGAAGTTTATACCATCAGTATACATTGGTAGTGGATTCAATTGTTTTCCCAACTCCTTCCAACAGGATCCAGAAGCACCAAGCTCAGCCTTTTCTGACTATATTTCTTCAGAAAAACCTTTCAGAGCCTTCACTTTTTCAGTAAACTCAACATCTTAAGGGAATAAGGGCCCGATGTAGGTCGGTCGGTAACGGCCGAAAATCGGTATTTTCGGCCATTTTCGGCAGTTACCGACCGGTATTGAGCCCTCGGGATGTAGCAGTCCCAAAACCGGCCGAATCGTTGAATATACCGATTCGGAAAAGTTACCGAATCGTTAGAATACCGAATCGGAAATTACCCCGATTCGGCAAATATACCGAATCGGTAACAAACCGAATCGGTAAAAAATATGGAATCGGAAAAATCACCGATTCGGTAGAATACCGATTCGGAAAAACACAGAATCGGGAAATAATACCGATTCGGTAAAATTACCGATTCGGTATAAAACCGAATCTGTGTGCAAAACTGAAGATTGAGATGTAGGAAAGCTCTGAAATACCGATTTAGCGTCAAATTCGGTATTTAAGAATCGGTATTTACCATAGATTTGAATCAGGTGGTAACCAGGTGCAACCTATAAAAAAGGACCCAAAATGCATTTCTGCTTGCACCATGGCAGCTTTTTATGTCATAGCAAGACGGCTACGGCTACAGCAGGATGGAGAGAGGGAATGGCAGAGAGAGGAGCAGGTGTATAGAGAGCGTCTCACCCTGTCCATGCAGACAGATGCAGAGATCCTACAGAGGTACAGGCTGGACCCAGAGACCATCTTACAGCTCATTAGGGACCTCCAACCCCTGATGCAGCACCCCACCCCAAGGGCACACGCAATCCCAGTGCACGTGCAGGTGCTATGCAGCATACACCTGCTTGCGTCTGGCAGCTTTCAAAGTGCAGTAGCTGCGGTAGGAGGGGTGAGCCAGAGCTGCCTGTTCCGGTTCTTCCACAAGTTCCTAGACGCCATGATCGAACGGATGGACCAATACATTTCCTTCCCTGCAACCCATGCTGAACTGGTACAGACAAAAGCAGACTTCTACCAGATGGCAGGATTCCCCCACATCATTGGCTGCATAGATGGCACACACATTCCGATTTGTCCCCCTGCTGACACGGAATACATATACCGAAATCGGAAATCAACGCACACCATAAATGTGCAGGTAATATGTAATGCCAAGTGTGTCATCACTGACGTGGTAGCAAAATTTCCAGGGAGTACCCATGACTCCTATATCTTTCAGAATAGCGGAATTTATGCACGGCTGACAGCAGGGGAATTCGGTGAAGGATACCTCCTAGGTAAGACACAGTGTCAGACCCCCATAACCTAAATAGTAGTGTGAAGTACATGTATGCATGTGAGTAATGTTACCCCATTCTCTTCTAGGCGACAGTGCATATGCCCTCCGCTCATTCATTCTCACCCCCTACCTCAACCCCTCAACACCCAGCCAAAGGAGGTATAACCGTGCGCACAAAAGCACAAGGAATGTAGTTGAACGGACCTTCGGCATCTGGAAAAGCAGGTTCAGATGCCTGCACAAGACCGGAGGTGCTAGACAATATACCCCCATCACCTGCTGCAAGATTATTGCTGTATCTGCCATGTTGCACAACCTTGCGGTCAAGAAGGGCACAGAGGTAGAGTTGTCTGACTACGAGGACCCTGACGATGACATAGCTGTGCCACTAACAGAACCTGCTGGAGTGTCTACACCAAGTGACGGGAGGTACAGACGTGAGGAGATAACAGACAACTATTTCTGAGTGAGTACAGATGCACAGACACGTTGTGAATGTGAGGAAATGCCATTTTTAATTTGCTGTTTAACGTCACAGCACTGATGTGCAACAAATGTAAACAAAAACAACAATAAGTGGTCAGGAAATGGGCCGGGTTGCCTCACCCACACTGGAAGTCTCATTTCTTGCTGCGCTTTGCAGACCCACTGGGATGCCCCTCCCCCCCTTCTGCATGTCCGGCTGCCTCTGCGGAGCGCCTGGAGCTCCTGCGCGGCTCGGACACTGCGCTGGCAGGACTGCTCCGGCTGCTGCTGTCCCCAGCCTCGGCCACATCCAGGGCAGGATTCACGACAGTGTTAGAAATAATCAGTGTCTCCATGGCAGTGGTGATGCGGGCCATGCCCCTGGTCATCTCTGCAGTGTTATTAGTGAGGCACTCCTCCATATTTGCCCCTCGGCGGCATAGCAGGGCTGTTGATGCCGCAAGCCTGTTAATTGCCCGGTTCTGTACTCGGGCATCCCTGCGCCGTATGTGTTCATGTTGGTCCAACTTTGCACACAGCTGTGTCATGGCAGTAGTCATTCTGCCCATACCTTTGGCTATTTCCCGGTTGGTTGCAACTAAGTCAACAATCCCCTTTGTTAACTCCCCCATCTGCAGGTTGTGCTGTCGCAATTGGCGGTGACAAGCAAGGATGGATTTGGCCTGCATCCGCTGTATCCGGACCATGCTCCCCTCTAGCCCATGGAAGACGCTGCCCTCCCGTGATGGATTAGCACTGCCACTGCTGGATGTGCGTGGACGGCGCCGTTCGGTGCTGGTCAGCTGTATGGGCTGCTGTGCCACAGGTGTGACAGGTGTGGGATCTGGTGCCTGACCCGCATCTCCCTCCATGATGGACAATGGGGCCACATTAATCCTCCTGGCTGTAGCTGTGGCAGGTGCTGGCTGGTACTGTGTGGGTGTGTTCTCTGGGGAGAACTGGAGTGTTGGGGATTGCGACAATTGGGGGGAGTGGGGAAACAAGAGGGAATGTCCTGAGTCATCCTCAATTGCAGTCTCGCTGCTGTCCTCCACCTCCTGCGACTCAGCCATGCTGCTTGGCCCTGCCACCGCACTGTCTGCTGTTGCTGGTGCTGAGGCTTGTTCAGCTGCTGCTCCACTACCTGATGGTGGCCCTAGGAATAAAGTAGCATTTGTCAACTGAGTGGAAATGTCTTCCTGTCACTACAATAAATGCATTGCACATGTTAAGTTCATAACTCAGATTATTTCTTAAGGTGCATTGCAGTGTCATGTGCACTGTAAAATGTTCCTACATTAGCTGGCTACTTTGCCCATCATGCATTGCACATTTATATTGCTAGCAGTACTGGACTGGGGTTTGGCTGTACATGGGGGCCAATGGGGAGGTGTCTGGTAGGGTGTGTCATGCTGTGCATGCTTCTTACCTTTAGCTTTGGCTCTGGCTGAGCTGTCCAGGTCCCCAACTCCAACCACACTCTCCCTCTCGATAGTTGTCGATACCAGTTCCTCAAGTTCAGTGAGGGGGGGCGCGGGGTTCCTGCCGCCACCGGTCAGTCCTGCCTGCTTGCTGATCTCCGCCAGTTTCCTCTTGGTGAGGCTCCTGATGTCATAGAACCTCTTCTAGAGGTCATCCATGGACCTGGGGGTCACACCAACTGCATTCACCTTCATGCTGATGGCACTCCACAGGTTCCTCTTCGTTGACTCTGGGACTGTGAGGGACAGCCTCCCATACAGCTGCCTGTGTACCATCACCACCTCCTCCACCAATACTTTCAGCTCCAAGCTGCTGAACTTGACCTTTCTCTTCCTGTCAGCCTTCTGGCTCTCAGAGCTGCTTGCCATTTTGACTGTGTACACAGTACTCCCAAAACTCTCTCTGCTGCTCACTCTCCCTCCCTGTTCAGCTCTGCCTTCCTTTCCAGAAAGTTCTGCTGAGTTGCACCTGCATGGGTAGCCACTCCCTGCTAGGGTGAGGGAGGGTGCTTCCACCTCATTGGCTGCTTTCATTAGTTTCACTTCCTTGTTTGCCGATCACGTGTTTGCCGATTCGGTATTTACCGATTCGGTATTTACCGAATCGGGAAATACAGAATCGGGAAATACCGAATCGGTAAATACCGATTCGGTTTTGCCAATGCTTTCCTATGGACCTTTGGCCCGTACGGTTGTATTTCCATTACCGAATCGATATTTCCCGATTCGGTACATACCGATTCGGGAAATACCGATTCGGGATATACCGATTCGGTAAGTGTAGTAACACGATACCGATTGTTACCGAATCGGTATTTTTACGATTTTCTTTTCCTACATATCATTTACCGATTTCAGAATACCGATTCGGTATGATTCGGTATTTTGGAATCGGTAAATGACTTTTACCTACATCGGGCCCTAAGAGATTCTGTGACAGTTTTCTGAGTGAAAATGGAATATGCTACTTACCAGTATGCATCTGTTCTTGGCATGTAGGGCTGCTGACATTCATATCTGTGCATAGATCGCCCCCTAGTGTTGGGTCCGGTTGATTGCACCTTGTTGTCCTGGAAGAGTCTTCGAAGTATCACGAGATAGGTGACTCCTCCCCTGGACTACAGGGCGCATGGGCATATTCTCCATCATCAGATTGTTTTTCGCCATTGTGGCAAAGATGGAATATAAAGAAGTAAGAGATGACCATGTAAGTGTATGTAGAAAAGTACTGCAGCTGCGACAGGCACCGGGAAGGAGGGTGGGCGATATGAATGTCAGCAGCCCTAAATGCCAAGAACAGATGCATACTGGTAAGTAGCATATTCCGTTCGAGGCATGTGGGCTGCTGAATTTATATCTGTGCATAGACTGTATAGCAGTATCTCCTCTAGCGGTGGTCACCTGTACCAGCTGTAGCAGTTTGAAAAAGAGTTTTTAGGACAGCTTGGCCTACAGCAGCTTGTTGCTCTGCTTGCACGTCTACACAGTAGTGTTTAGTGAAAGTGTGTATGGTAGACCATGTAGCTGCCTTACATATGTCTTCTAGTGGAATGTTTCCTAGGAATGCCATGGATGCCCCCATTTTGCGCGTGGAGTGGGCTTTTGGGGGAACTGTTAGAGTGCGTTTAGCTTTTTGATAGAATATTTGAATGCATTTAACTATCCATCTGGCTATTCCTGATTTTGAAATGGGATTTCCCATATGTTGTGGAGCGAAAGCAACAAATAGTTGCTTTGTTTTTCTGAATGATTTAGTTTTGTCAACGTAATAAAGGAGAGCCCTTCTTACATCTAGTGTGTGTAGGGCTCTTTTAGCCACTGACTGCAGGTTTTGGAAGAAAACTGGCAATTCTATTCACTGATTGATATGGAAAGTGGATATAACTTTTGGCATAAACTTAGGGTTAGTACGAAGCACTACCTTATTGTGGTGTATTTGCATGAAAGGTTCTTGAATGGTTAATGCCTGTAGCTCACTCACTCTCCTGAGGGAGGTAATGGCAATCAGAAATGCCACCTTCCATGTTAAGAATTGTAATTCACATGAATGGAGTGGTTCGAAAGGTGGCCTCATAAGTCTGGTAAGCACTACGTTTAAGTTCCAGACAGGCGAAGGTGGATGTTTTGGAGGGATGATTCTTTTCAGACCTTCCATAAAAGCTTTAATAGGTGGTATCCTGAACAGGGACACGTGTTGTCTGTTTTGGAGATATGCTGCTATAGCAGCAAGGTGTAGCCTTATGGAAGAGTATGCGAGATTGCATCTTTGAAGATGTAATAAGTAACATATTATGTCTTGGATAGAGGCATCTAATGGATTGATTTGGTTATTATTACAATAAATTACAAATCTTTTCCATTTAGCTGCGTAGCATGCTCTAGTAGTTGGGCACCTTGCTTCCTTGATAATGTTCATACAGTCTGGAGGCAAGTTAGGATATCCGAATTCTAAGACTTCAGGAGCCAGATCGCTAGGTTCATCTGATTGGGATCTGGGTGCCTGATTTCGCCATGGTTCTGAGTCAATAGCTGTGGCGATAGGTGCAGACTTTGATGGGGAACTACTGAGAGCTCTAGGAGCGTCGTGTACCATGGTTGTCTTGCCCAGGTGGGAGCAACCAGGATCATTGTGAGAGATTGTTGCCTTAGTTTGCGTGCCACTAATGGAATCAGTGGGGTTGGCGGAAAAGCGTACACAAATGTGCCTGACTAGTTCATCCATATCGCATAGCCTTGTGACAACGGGTATGGGAACCTGGCGGCAAAGGACTAGCATTTTGAGTTTTCTTTTGTGGCAAACAGATCTATCTCTGGATGTCCCCACTTTTGGAAGAATGGTTGGAGCACTTGAGGGTGAATTTCCCATTTGTGTATCTGTTGGCTGTGTCTGCTTAGTAGGTGTGCAATTTGATTGTCTTTCCCTGGTAGGTGTTCTGCGAGGAGAAAGATGTTTTTTGGAATTGCCCACCTCCATATGCTCTGTGCTAGGTGAGACAGCTGCGGGTAGTGTGTCCCTCCTTGTTTCTGGATGTAGTACATGGCTGTCATGTTGTCTGTCCGGATCAACACAGCTTTGTTGTTCAAGTATTTCTGGAAAGCTTTCATTGCTAGATATACTGCTAGCAATTCTAAGTGGTTTATATGCAGTGTCTTTTGCTTGACTGTCCAGAGCCCTTGGACTGTGTATTGAAGTAGGTGGGCTCCCCAACCTATCAGTGATGCGTCCGCTATTAATCTACTTGTGCAACTGGCTGTTGGAAAGGTTTTGCGGGTTCGTTCCACCACTGCAGAGAGTTGTAAGTGCGACTGTCGACCAACACTAGGTCTTTCAGTTGTCCTTGAGCTTGGTTCCACTGTTGCGCTAAGCATTCTTGTAATGGACGCATTTGAAGTCGGGTATGAGGGACAATGAATTTTCAGGAGCCCATCATGCCTATAAGCTGCATGAAGACTCGAGCTGGCAAGGAGTGTTGTGGTCGAAATCTTTGAATGAGGGCCTGCATGCTGGCTATCCTGGCTGGATTTGGATATGCCTTTGCCACCAGGGTATTTAATGTTGTTCCCAGATATTGTTGTATGTGGGAGGGTTGCAGATGTGATTTTGGGTAATTTAAAGAGAATCCTAGACTGTGCAGCAATTGGATTGTCTGAGACGTATGTCTTGCACACGGTGCGTATGATTTGGCTTTTATGAGACAATCGTCCAGGTATATAAACACGTGAATGTGTTGCCTTCTGAGGTGTGCTGCTACTACTGCTAGGCATTTTGTAAAAACTCTTGGTGCTGTAGTTACCCCGAAGAGGAGAACTTTGAATTGGTAGTGGTGACCCTATATTGTAAACCTCATATATTTCCTGTGAGCTGGGTGTATAGGTATGTGAAAGTATGCATCTTTTAGGTCTAATGTAGCAAGGAAGTCGCCTGGCTGGAGTAACGGAAGTACCTGTTGTAGAGTGACCATATGGAAATGCTCTGAGAGTATGTATTGGTTTAGAGGTCTGAGGTCCAGTATTGGTCTGAGGGATCCGTCTTTTTGGGGGATTAGGAAGTAAAGAGAGTATACTCCTGGTGCCTGGTGTTGAAAGGGGACTGTTTCTATGGCTCCTTTTTCTAGCATGGATGTGACCTCTTGCTGTAACAGCGTGATGTGCTCTTTGGACATTGGACGGTGTCTGTGGTATGTTGGGTGGAGTAGAAGTGAGTTCCAGGCAGTAACCATACTGGATAATTTGTCTCACCCACCTGTCTGTGGTAATGGTGTTCCAGACTGGTAGGAATTGTGTTAGTCTGCCTCCGACCGGTGTTAAGTGGTCTGGAGGGAGCGTGAATAAGTCACTGTTTGGCGGCGGCGGAGGCTCTGGTGTTGTTGCCGCCCGTCCTCTGCCCTTGTTATTTCTATAACCTCCTCTGTTGGAGCCTTTATTAAAAGTGCTCTGGGAATTACTTTTGAATGTAGAGGACGTTTGGGATGTGTTGCCTCTCCCTGAGCCCCTGAAGGAGGAGCGACGAAAGGAACTTCTGGATTGCTGAAACTGAAGTGCACCCATAGACTTAGCTGTATCACGACTTAGCTGTATCACTGTCTTTTTTTATTTTTTCTAAAATTGTATCTACTGCAGGGCCAAACAAGAAATCTTGGTTAACTGGTTGGTTTAGTATGGTTGATTGCACTTCATTTTTGAAGCCGGAAATGCACAGCCATGCGGGCCGGCGTATTAAGACACTTGTGTTGATGGACCTAGCTGCTGTGTCAGCTGCGTCAAGTGCACATTTAATGGAGGCGTTTGTGATAAATTTGCCTTCCTGTATTAGGTCATTAGCTTTAGCTTTGAACGGTTCTGGTAGGTGTTGTAGTAAACCCTCCAGTTGGTCGTAATGTGCTCTATCATAGCGTGCTAATAAAGCCTGTGTGTTTGCAATCCTCCAGGAGTTTGCTGCCTGGGAGGCTACTCTTTTGCCTGAGGCTTCTAATATTTTCGACTCCTTGTCGGGAGGGGGAGCATCTCCTGTGGTTTGTGAATTAGCTCGTTTTCGAGCGTTTGATACGACTAGTGAGTCCAATGGCAACAGTGACCTAATATAAGTTGGGTCTGCAGGGGCAGATTTTTACTTTTTCTCAATCCTAGGATTGAGGACACGCGCTCTGGCTGGGTCTTTAAATATGTTAGGCGCGATCCCACTGACACCTAGGGGAGGGCTCCTTAATGTATGGGAGGCGACGGATCTGACAGAGATAGAACATTAGTGGTTAGCCCTCGGATGTCTCCTCATCAAACTGTCCATAGCGATGAAGTGGGGTTCTCCTGATCGTCCTCAGGTGGTGGGTTGGACCGCAGAAATGGATAGGGATATGGTCGCTGAAAAAACAGTTTACAAACTCAGAGGGTGCCCCAAGAAATGGGACAAGAAGTGGGGTAAATGGAATGCATACAGGGGGGAGATCTGTAGTTCTCCCACTACGGACATGGCCATGGACAGGTCGAGAACTGTGTATAATGACCCAAACTGATCAGTATTGATTATTGTATTAGTGTATGTATCGTTCTGTGTTGTCCTGTACAATTTTGTATAATTGCAAATGGACTGGTTTTCAATTGCGTCCTCGATTATTCTGCATTGCTTTGATTTGTCCAGATGTCATATTATGATTACCTATTTGTTTATATGCTTTACATTGCTGAATGTGCTTTGATTTTGTGTTTTCAATAAAAATGTAATAAAAAAAAAATATTAATAAAATATGTCGGGCGCGTGCTTTAGTACCCATTTCAACATAGGAAGTGTACGCACACTTTTCTCTGATGTAGGAAAAGTGTCAAAGAGAAAGTCCTCTTCTATTGGATCGGTGTGCATGTCTACGCCGTGGAATTTAGCTGCCCTATCTACTAATTGGTTAAAGACAATGGTGTCGTCAGTAGGCGACAGCTTTGTAGGATATGCAGAGATGTCAGGGATGGGTTGTGGCTCGTAGTTATCATAAGGATCATTGTGGTCCTCCCATGTGTCATCCTCTACATCCTGATCCACAGGTTCAACAAAGTCATCCTGAGGATCTTCTCCTATGTTTTCAGTGTCATCACAACCTGAAGGTGTAGGAGAGTAAGGCACAAAAGGCATGTTAGGAAAAAAAGGAGGAGGAGTGAAAGGCCTTGAAGGAGGAGTGCTAAAGTCTTTTTTCTTAGTAGGAACAGGTGAAGAAGTGTTAGTGTCCAACGGTCTTTTCTTCCTCTTGTAAACTGTTAAGTGTCCAGTTTCAGAGTCGATATACAGTTTAGATTGTTCAGCGCTTAATGGATCAGGGTGGAAAAGTTCTTCCTCAACTGTCCGTGGCTTCGGCGCCGATGCTTTTGGCTTAGTCACTTCCTTGGGGTGAGCCTTTGGCTCGAGGGCCTTCGGCTGTGGAGCTTTTTTCGGCTCAGCCGGTGATTTTGGGTTGGTGACCTTTTGTGGGTCGACGTCCTTTGTTGGTTGTACTGCCTTCTTTGGTTCGGCGACCTTCTTTGGTTCGACAACCTTTTTTGGATCGACCGGTTTTTTCGGATCGAAGTTTTTCGGGTCGACCGTTTTTTTCGGATCGCCCTGTTTTTTCAGATCAACCGTTTTCTTCGGATCAACCGTTTTTTTCGGGTCGATTACTTTTTTCGGTTCCCCGTGTTTTCTGTGCTCGCCGACCCCTTTGGGCTCAAGGTTTTTTGTAGGTTTGATGACCTACTTCGGGTCAATAGTCTTTTTAGTGCGATCCAGTTTTTGTGGATCGACACCCTTTTTAGGCTCGACGGTCTGTTTCGGGTCGATTGTTTTGTTAGCGTCGACTACCATTTTTGTTTCGACGAGCTTCTTCGGCTCGACAACCGATTTAGGTTGTACGGCCTTTTTAGGAATCGATTTGCTGGTTCCTGGGGTATCGGAATGCTTGGGTTTGGTCTTCGGGGCCGAGCCGGAAGGCGGGGCCTCTGAAGGAGGCTGTCGATCTCGGCTAAGGCCTTTAGGCGATGCTTCGACCGGAGCCTTGTCTTGGGGTGGAAGCGGGGTTGGGGGCTTGGTACTCACAGTTTGCCCCGGTGAGATCTGGTCATCGGAGTCCGACTGTTCCTCCACGGTGACAATTTCTAGATCGGAGTCGGCTGCTTCTGGGAGGTCATGTTCGTGTTTGAAGATGTTCTCCGGTTCCGGCGCCTGCCGCTGCATTTCTTGTCTAGCGGCTCTTCGGTTCCGGATAGTTTTCTTCGACCGGAACTGAGCACAAGCTGCACACTTTTCCTCGTTGTGCTTGGGTGATAGGCACTTGTTGCATACTGTATGTTTATCAGTATGTGGGAATTTGGAGTGACATTGTGGGCACTTTTTAAAGGGGGTCCTTTCCATCAGCACCAGGCATACGTGGCATCGAAAAGGCCCAACGGCCCGCGCCGACGACCGGATCGAGATGGAAAGTAAGTTCGAGTAGAGGGGTACCGAACGAGTGCAATACTGTCGAGGTAAAAGGCCTTTTGGCCTTAGAAAGTTGCAAAGTTTTGGTTCCGAAGTTAGAGTTGAGGAATAGCATCCGAACCCAATGGCGGAAAAAAACAATCTGATGATGGAGAGGATGCCCATGCTCACTGTAGTCCAGGGGAGGAGTCACCTATCCCGTGATACTTCGAAGACTCTTCCAGGACAACAAGGTGCTATCATCCGGACCCAACACTAGGCGGCGATCTATGCACAGATATGAATTCAGCAGCCCACATGCCTCGAACATAGTGTTTCTACCCTTAATATTGCTAATCTTTTTCGCAATTATGCCTCTACTGACAAAATGTCAGCATAAAAGGAACGTCCCTCCTACCAGAGCAGGAAGAAGAAAACTACTGCTTTTGGTTTCAGTACCCCTTGAAGGTACCACACTCCCTGTAACCAATTTATACCGGATAGTGTAGTATGTACAGCCACAATCTCACAAAGCGCTTGACTCTCCAGTGTCGCAAATCAGACATTCATGCAGAAGAATTCAGGCCCTAAAATAGAGCAGTGGTGCTCCTTCATGTCTTTCCTTCTAAGGTCATGGAATTATTTCCATCAAGGTGGTGGGCAAAATCAAAGGACATATCTAGTAAATGTTAATGGAACTATCCAGCGAGTTCAGTGAAGCACAAATAAACAGGTCATCTAGAACCCATGGATCTGGCCATCCAAGCCACACTAATTTCCAAAAAGTTGTTTGGGAGCCCCAAATCCATCACTAACTACTTTAGCAATGTGTCATATCACACCATCTGGTAGAAGGAGAACCAGCAACTACTTCATCTTCCGAAGAGCATGGGATGAGATTGGCAGTAGGCATGTGGCACTGCATAAACAAACAGCCAGGTTCCCCAACCAGAACAATTTCTTTCTCGCTGTCTTAATTTACTGGCAGTCTATATCTGATGAAGAGGAGAGAGAGAGAGAAGGTGACCAAATAACAAGATGTTTAGATTACAGATGAGAAGATAGAAATTGTGGGTCATCAAGAGCCGGACAATGACAACAAGCAATTTAGTATTGGACAGTCTGGGTGTAAGGTGGCTTAAACCCTGCAGACATCCTAGGGCCAACCAGGGTGTCATTAAAAGGCAACAAGTTTCTAAGTGGAGGGGCTGGGCTAAAGGATTTCTGTCATTATGTTAATTTTTATGTCCGCAAATGGCAAAGACAAGTCAAAGACTTCAACCGTCTTGCATTTGACTGCCTTAAAAGAAAGAATATTCTCTGAAGGGACCACCGAGAGTCACTCATGGACAACCTTAGTAAAACAACTGTTCTCTTGAACTAAAGGGAAGCCTTCATCAGAGTCTGAATAAGAGTGAAACATGCGGTCCCCACTACTGACCTCCTAAGCATGAAACCCTGAAAATGCTAGACCTTCCAATGAAGTTTCAGGTAGGTAACACAAAAGTGGCGCTTCAAAAATAAAAACAACATTATTTGACAGAAGACACAGACAATTCCTATTAAATTACAAGAAAACACTAGGGCATCAAATACATATTTACAAGAGCTTTAGACAAGAAATGAAGTCACTACCACTGGCATGAAATGATAGGTTACTGATTGTGAAATGCAGTGGTAGCAGTTTACAGACTCTGCAAGCTACAGTAAATCAGGCAAAGATTCCCTTGTTTTCTTCAATTTTTTCCTCTAAAAAAAAGTTTGTGGAAGATACTTGCAATCACTTGTTTTTAGACCAGTGACCTTTCAAATTTTAATTGGCTTCCTTTTATAGCAAAAGATCAAATAAATCTGTCAATATAGCTTCAGGATCGGCTACGCAAAATTGCATCTCGTTGTACAATTGGATTTTCCAAAGAAATTATTTTAAACAGTAAAAGTAAACTTTGCTTGGTTAACCCGTTGCGTGCTGCCGTCGGCCATTGGAAGTCGTGAGCGCTCCCTCCCTGGTGCTGCGCACGTCCAACGGCCGACGCGGCCCCGCCCACCCTTTAGAACGCCCGCACCGCAGCGGAAAAAACGCTGCGGTTAAGGCGTTAATTAAAACCGTAACAATATTACATGTAAATGTTTGAGATATATAAATATAAAATCATACAGTACATTTAACCTTCAGGATATGACCGTTAAAAAAAATTTAAGTAGTGCAAATGTTCTATTTTTGGTATTGATTGTGCAGGAGGAATGCTAGTGTAGGAAGCGTGCTCTGTATATACTATACTAAAGTAAGGTATATTGTCCAGAGTCCAGGGGATCCCCAAAGGCTTACAGAGAGGTAAAAGAAGATAATACCTTAGTATCTTTTTGTGGTAGGGTAGGCAAGCAGTAAGGATGTATCAGAGAGTAGTGTTAAGCATTTATTGTACACACTCAGGCAAGAAATTATGTCACACACTCAAAGACTGAACTCAGACCAATTGTTGGTATAACAAATATATATTTTTTTGTATTTTATTTTTAGAACAAAGCCAAACATGGCTCAGGTAAGTACTAATGCACAAGTTACTTACCTTCGATAACAATATATCTGTAAGAAACAGTAGTTAGTGTTAGATTCCTTACCTCAGAATATCCCCAGGCGTCAGACTGGATCCGAAAAGTACCCCTGCGCGTCGGTAGGCGTCGTCTGTGGCTCCGCGACCATCGTCGGCATCGTGGCACTGCGTTCCTGGCATGGAAAGCTATGTACAGAACTGACGTCAGCGCGCGAGGGCGGCGTCTAAGTACTCCGACGATGTCATCCCGGCAATCACGATGCCGACGACGGACGCAGAGCCGCAGACGACGCCTACCGACGTGCAGGGGTACTGCTGACGAAAACTTTCCGGATCCAGTCTGACGCCTGGGGACATTCTAAGGTAAGGAATCGAACACTAACCTGTTTCTTTCAGATAGTACTTTCATGATAATACAGTTGAATGCAGTTGAATGTAGATACAAGTAGGTCAAATGCTCAGAAACAGTTAAAATTACTTTTTAGTTACTATGCAATTACTTTGTGATTACCTTAAGATACTTTTCAGATTACTTTTTTTACTCCATGTGATATGCCTAGATATCATGCTGGGACATTTCCTGGATAAAAAGTGAGTAAAACTGTTTTGATCAAAACACAGTTTCTTCGGTTTCCATACAAAACACCCTCAACACGTTTTTCAGAGGAAAGAAGTCAATACAATCCTATGGACCCAGTCGCCCTAGTGCCGTTGAGGTTGTTCTTTGAGTGCATCCTTGACCCTGGGATGACCCTGGTTCTAACCCCAGAAACCCAACTCTCAAAACCAATTACTCAGCTTTAAACCGATAACCTGCTTTTCTCCCATAGTACTGCATTGGTGGATCTTCTGTGGAAAAGGTTCTAAGTGTGGATTTGGAAATTGTATGGCAACCTAAGAAACTGTGTTTTGAGAAAAACTGACTAACTTACCTCTTATACAGGAAATGTCCCAGTGTGATATCTAGGCATATCACACTGAGTAGAAAAAGTAATCATGAAAAGAAATCAAAATTAATTCAAAAGTAAATACAATTGTATTTGCACATTTTATGAACCTGTAATAAAAGTCAATATTCATCCTGCTTGCTTTTTAACAATTTGTCTTGAAAAGTACAATCATATTTACCTCTACCAAGTCTTGCTTGGTTCTATAAATGAAAATCCAACAAACAAAGATTTTGTTTTTATATAAACAATTGGTCTGAGTTCAGTCTTTTAGAGTGTGCGACATAATTTCTTGCCTAAGTGTGTACAATAAATGCTTAACACTTCCCTCTGATAAAGCCTACTACTCATCCACACTACCACAAATAAAGAGTAAGGCATTATCTACATTTACCTCTGTAAACCGTTGGGGATCCACTGGATTCTGTACACACTATACCTTTACTTTAGTATAGTACACAGAGAGCTAGCTTCCTACATGGTGCACTTGTCAAGTGATTCCTTGTCATTTTTAGGTCGATAACTCAGTCGCACTGCTGTAAGCAGTGTGGGCGGAGCCCGAAGATTTAATGTTTCTTAGAGGGGGCTTGGAACCCTACCCTCTTCTCCATTGGCTGGCTTCCATTGGAGGAGAGGGGCGTCACTCGGTTCAAGCCCCGTCTTTTTCGGATTCGGGGGCGTTTTTTTCAGCTTATTTAAAAAAAAAAAAAAAAATCTTTTTATTGAAACAAAACACATAAAACGGTGACCGAAATGCAGAGACCACAATAGCAAAGTTCCAACATTGACTTCTGGGCTTAATACATACTTGACAAATAGTAGAAAAACAGGCCTAAGAACTCTCAAGGTCCACAACATTTTAAGCTTATTTTTATTTACTTTCTCTCCTCTTCCCATTGGCTGGAATTTTACCTTCCAGCCAATGGGAGGAGGAGAGAAGGAAAACAAGCCCCCGAATCCCAAAATGAGGCTGCATTTCTCCGAGGCATTTCTGCTTCTTCTCGGAGAAACATGGTGGTGTTCAGGGACACCCTCCCTCTCGGAGAGGTCACAGTCTATTCCTCATGTAATGTACTTTTTGCTCCCTCTCGTATTTTGTTTGCTCACGATTGTCACTTTTGCCTCATGTAACTCAACTTTTGGTTTTGTAATTTGCACTTGTAATCTTCTTATGTATCATTACTGTTCCTATTGTGAAGCCTCGGACATCTTAGGTTAAAGTCGGCGCGAGAGAAAAACGCATAATCATTAGCTATTTTTTTTTCTATTTTTGATGCTAGACGGTAAATGCACT
Organism: Lissotriton helveticus; assembly: GCF_964261635.1. Classification (NCBI taxonomy): domain Eukaryota; kingdom Metazoa; phylum Chordata; class Amphibia; order Caudata; family Salamandridae; genus Lissotriton; species Lissotriton helveticus. The sequence continues at coordinate 113,946,442 of NC_136067.1, read as the reverse complement.
TTACGTACATCCATACGCCATTTAAGGCTATCGCTCAAACTGAACAGGCAGAAGATTCGTAAACACTGTTTAAAGCTACTTCCCGTGTTTCTTGCCTGCTGAAAGCCTCATTCGGTCCGTCGTTTGTTTCTAAGTAAACATCGCCAGCCAGATTCAGCTGTTGTCTAATTTCCGCTGCCCCGCCCGGTGTCACAGCTGGGCCTGTAACTGTCTGCGGGGTGGGCAGCAAGTCCGAGCTCCTGATTCTTCGGACTTCTGCCGAGTTACGCGGCTTAAGTCCTCCACCGGGTTGTGAGTCAGGTGCTGGTGGGCGTTACGTTCCAGGGCTGAGTCCCATCAGCACGAAAGTCACCCAGGATGCATTGTCAGGGGTCGCGCTAACCATGGGGGATGGCTTGATTGTCGGCCACAATTGTGATCGGCGTTGCAGGGGTCTCTGTGTTCATGCATTTCCGTGCATTGGCTGAGCAATGTCTTCAGCAAGGGTAACATTGAAGCGGCATGTCACTGTTAAAGTGTGTCCCTGCGTGCAGCACTGGTCACTCCTGTATTCCCCTGCCTTTCTTTTATCCTTTACTGAGTCCCGCTCGTGGCGTCTGAGCAGCGCGTGGAACAGTCGGGAGGGGGCGGGGATGGGTGGCGAGGGAGCAGCGTGCCGTGCCCCCTGGTAGCAGCACATGCGTATTTACAAAATAAGGACTGCCGAGAGATGTGGAGTAAAATTCTTGTACATGCGAGGTCAGGCTCAGTTGTCGCGGAGAAACAAGTGTTCTGTTTAATTGCGCCCAGCTTCCTAAAGCCATGCTCCTTTCCTCCCCCACACCCAAACTCGTTCGGACTGCGCCTGGCTTGGTAGTGGGATGTCAGTAGTTGAATCCTGATTGTAGTGGAGAGTGCAGTCGCATTTGTGTTGTTCATAATGACCACGGTTCGGGGCACCCCTGTTAAGCGCAGGTTGTATACCTTGCAAAAGAGGGTGTTTTCAGCTTGGCGCCCGCCGACGGCCCATAGCCCCTGTTGCTGCGCATGGACCGAGCAAAGCCCATGGATACAGGCTTACTGTTTGGCCCGTGTTTACATTCTGGGGAAACTGATGTCCAACCTAAATTGTGTGATCGTGGACACATACTTGCTTGGTTTTAGTCAATTGGGCATCCCAGCCGATTTGTGTGTAGGTAGCGGGCTCGGTCATGTGAGTAATTAGCGCATCTTCACACGCGCACAGCCGGCCAGATCCACCCCAGGGGAGTAATGTTCGAGTGTTTAGTCCAAGGCCAGGATGGGCCTTTAGCCAGGCAGCCATGCCTGCTCGGTTGGGGGACGGGAGGCAGTGTGCGTGGTCCAGGTGTATCAGGCGGGACACGCTGTGTGCACGTCGCTTCCGCGGCAGGTGTGGCGGTTATCCTTGGGGGGGGTTTGGGGTGAGTTGTGTTGTGTGCTGATTGCGGGTCCGGGGTCCCTGCAATTGAGTCCGTGACCTTCACTGCTTTCAACCAGTGAAAAAAAAAATGCCCAGTACAGGAACCCTAGCCTTGGTGACACCCGCAAACGCTGACAGCCTTAGGAGATGGCTGATCGAGTCAGCCGTTACCTCCTTGCAGGAGGGCGCAACTTGTACCATTCTTACACGCTGGGAGAACCTTGCCGCATGGGGCCTCTGGTGGAATTGCCAGGAAGGCTCTAAAGTGAGCCCCTGCCGTTATGCATTGCTTGGATCCATGAAATGGAATGACATTTTGCCCACCGAGGCGGATAGTCCCTCCCTCTCTCCTCTGCTGCATCTCGTTCTTTTGCTCTTTGCGAGGGGCATGCTGTACGGTGAGCCGCCTAGTTCCCTCACCGCTCCTCTCACCCACCCCCCCGCCCACTTCGGGGACAGTCCCAGCGTCGCTTGGCTCCCCCCTTTGCATTACTCGGGCGCACACCACACAGGGGAAATAGAAGGGCTGGAGCGATCGATACTAAGGTTAGGAACAGGGTACACATTTCGGCAGAGCGGCGCTACATCTGTGATGCTGGGCAAATCCCTTTATCTCCCTGTGTCCAACAAAATGAAGGTATGTGCTCATCGGTGGCGTGGGGCTGTGTGTGTGGGTGTGTGTGGGTGTGTGTTGGGCTCTGTGTGTGTGTGGGGGGGGCTCTGTGTGTGTGGGGGGGCTCTGTGTGTGTGTGGGGGGCTCTGTGTTTGAGGCTGTGTGTGTGTGTGTGTGGCTCTCTGTGTGTGTGGGGCTCGCTGTGTGTGTGTGTGTGTGTGGCTCTGTGTGTGTGTGTGGGGGGCTCTGTGTGTGTGTGTGTGTGTGGCTCTGTGTGTGGCTCATCCATTGCCTCAAGTAGTTCCCCGTTACCTGAAAGGGAAAAAAATCTTAGCCAAGAATTTTCTCTGTCGTCCAACTGTGACATCGCGTCATATTTTAAACCTATGGGGTTTCTAGATTTTTGGTTGTCCTTGGCGTGGAATGCATGTTTTTGCCCTATTTAATTGAGTCCTAGTTATTGGGTTTTTGTTGTACTCTATGTTTTCCTGTTTTCCACTTCTTTGTTGTTTATTTCTACTGTACCCCACAGGGGCCCTGCAGCGTGTATTTTTGCACCTTTGTTGTTTTTGAGTATTTTGCTAAGTGCCTGAAGCCTCCATCTGCTCAGCATCATAGCGGATTCTCTTGCCCAAAGTATCTTTTGATGTAATGTATATCACGTCTGAGGGTGGTTGTTCACTTGGAGCTTTACTTTCTGGGGGGCCAGGAGTGTTAGGAGACCTGTCACGTTTCCTGGCCTGAGTAGATTACAAATCCTGGGTCTTTAAAGAAGCTGAACTTTAAACTTGAGTTTTCCAAACCTGGTTAGTATTGGTGATATGAGAGGACTCCTTTGTATGACACTTGCCGCACTTGTCGTTTTTATGATTGTGGGTTTGGTTCGTTTTTGTTCTTTTACATGCATTTTTCTTGTTCGAATTCTTCTGCCTGGGAATCTGTCTTATCACTCCTGATCTAATTTCTTTGGATGCTTGCCGCTGCTTGGGGTAGTCTTTGTGGTTTGCTGTCTGTATATGTACTTATTTAGTCAAGAATGTAAATGAAAAAAAAGTAGTGATTCAGGAACACTTCGGATGTGAAATGTCCTGCCAGTAATTTGTTTGTACTTGCAGGTGGCCCTATCCACCGCGCCACAAAACTAAGGCGACTAAATAAAACGCATATTCCGTGGGGGAGACGCTATGTCCTTCAAGTCCCAGTGAAAAAAGATTAAGGTGTGAGCATAGCTTGCACTTTTTCAACTAACGACTGAGTCACAAATTTAATTCAAATTTCTATGAGCAGTTTTCATCATCTCCAAGATGTGAATGAACACCCACAAGCAGAATGGGTATTAGCTTCCTTTTCGATGTTATATCTGATATGAAACTTACCAACTATGAATTCAGATTTAACTGAAGGCAGAAGGTGGTATTTCAGAAATTCACTGGCTATTTGAAAACACTTTCTTTGGTCTATTTTGCATACAGCTTCCAATGTCTCCTTCAGATCTGCACGGTAGGCTGAAGAAAATAAAAATGGCTATTAAATGAAGGAAGTTAAAGAACAAAAGAGAAAATTTTACTTAAACATAGATACAAAGAACAACATTTTAACAAACTGTTTTGGCAGTAACTAATCTGTGAATGAAAGATTTCAGGTGCCATTGTGATATGAGGTTTTTACCACTATTTTCACAATACGCTACGATACATTACCCCTTTCTTTTTTTTTTTAAACAAATGTTATTTGTCACGTTTCACATAAGCTGCACAGCTCTGCATTCCAGAGGCTTCTGCACACATCAAGTACACAGTAATAATGACTTAGACTTTTATAAAGATGGACAAACCGCATTTTAACGAGTCCTCCCCCAACTCCGCCCCTCCCCCCGATTGCGCCCATGTCCCAAAGGAAAAAAGGATACATCAAGAGTGTAACTGCATACCCGTCGACCACCCAACCAACATAGAGCCAGCATATGCGTCATTCCGGCAAACGTACATTTCCTTCCTAAGGCGGGTCCAGTTCCAGTTCCCGGTAATCTGCCCACCTCTTCCAAATCCTATAGTTTGCGTGGGTACCCCCTGGCAGTGAAAACTGGCTGTTCGAGTCCCACACAAAAATCCATCCCGTTTCTCCACGCAGTGAGTGACGGAGCCCAGGGCGCCTTCCTGGCCCTGGCAATATCTCTTTTTACCAATGTGAGACCTAAGAACAAGAGGTGTCGCTAATAATGATTGCCCCCCACTCCCTCCATGACGTGTAGCAAGGCCAGAGCGGTGTGCAGGGGAGCTCCCAACCCAATACCTCTGACAAGCAGGAGTACACCCCCCTCCAGAAGCTATGCAGTGAAAGGCAACTCCAGACAGTTTGCAAAAGCGTGCCCTCCTCCCGCTGACAGCAGAGACACTCGGGGGATCCGATCATTCCTGCCCTCCACAACCGCACTCTATTTAAGTACACTCTGTGCAGGTATTTAAATTGTACCAATCGCAGGCGCGTGTATCTATTGCCTCCCCCAGCGGGCCCGCTAGAGCCTCAGCCCGGTCCTCCTCCTCCAGTTCACCCACATCTGCCACCCAAGTAGTCTTAAGTTTCTGCAGATTAGAGGACCAGTGAATAACCAGTGTTTGTAATATGCGGGAGATCTTGAGGTCCGGCAGCTCCCCCATAAAGATCTTCTATGGGGCTGAAGTCAAGGAGAGACTCCAGACCCTCCAAACTACGGGTTAGGGCGTGTCTAAATTGTAGGTACCTGTAGAATTGGGATTGTGGCATCTCTTATTCGTCCTGTAAGTCCTGGAACGATTTGTGTGTCAGATCCTTCATAACGTCTCCCAGAACCGAGATGCCTATGGAATCCCATCGCCAGAAGCCCTGCAGTGCTGCCAATTGAGGCAACCGCCCATTACCCCAGAGAGGGGTCTCCCTGGTCAAGATATTCCACCACCCCATCCTGCCCTGAGTCTGCCTCCATATATGGAATACCACCCGCGTAACCGGGGCCAGGGGGCCTTCGAAGCGGCGCAGAGTGTAATAGCGTGTGTAGAGAATTGCTGCCCATAAGCTGCCGCTCAACCGCATAAGCTGGGTCCCCCCCGTCCCCGTACCACCACTCGTTGAAGACCAGCAAGTGTGCGGCTTGTTAGTAGGAGAGGATGTCCGAAGAAGCGAGATCCCCGGAATAGGTAGATGGGAAACAGGTGCGTAGGGCCACCCTCACCATGCCAATTTCCCACAAGAACCCTCCCAACACTGAGTTTACCTGCCGGAACCATCGGGGTGAAACCTGATATGGATGATTCTGCAATTGATAGAGGAGACAGGGTAGCGCCACCATCTTGAAGATGGCCCACCTACCGTATATGGTTAAGGGCATGCGGGACCATACCTTAAGGTTTTCCCGGGTTCGCTCCCACACCGGGATCAGATTGTGTTCCCAGGACACCGCTGGCACATCGGATAAAAAGACCCACAGGTATTTCAGCCCCCCTTTTGCCAAGTGGAGGGTTGAGGCCCATGCTCCTACGCTCGGTCGATCCCCCAGGACCCACAGCGTGGATTTGCGTGGATTCATATACAGTCCAGAGGTCTCCCCGAAGATCTGCATTATGGGCAGCAGCCGCGGCCCGACCTATCAAGGGCGGTGAGAAAGAACAGGACATCATCCGCGTACAGCGCTATTTTGTCAATGAGACCTAGCGCCCATTCAAACCTCCGACGTTGGGCATCAATGCGCACCCAGGCCGCCAGCAGCTCCATGGCAAGCGGAAAAAGATAGGGGAAGAGGGGGCAGCCCTGTCGTGTGCCCCGCGGGACGGGGAAAGATCGAGAGATCGCCCCCCCTACCCGCACCAACGCCGTTAAACCAGTATAAAGCAGCTGCAAATATGGCAAAAATCGCGGGCCGAGATTAAGTTTCCGCAGAAAAGCAAACCGGTATACCCAGCTCTAGGAATCAAAGGCCCTATCCATGTCGGCCAATAATAGCGCTGCCGGCTCCCCAAGCCGCCCACTGGCCGACACCGCAACGTGTGCTCCCCTGATATGACGGGTCGCCCCATGGGGCATGAACCCAGCCTGGTTCGGGTGTACCAGTGCGGTGATATGTGGCCGGAGCCGGTTGGCCAGTGCCTTGGCCAAAACCTTCGCCTCCACATTGAGAAGGAAGATGAGGCAATATGATGCATGCTGCTCCGGAGGTCTACCCGGTTTGAGGAACACTACCACCTCCACGTGTCTCCAGTCCGGAGGGAGCGAACCGTGCTCCCGCGCCTTCTCCACCACTGGTCGAAAGAGGGGGGCCAGCTGTACAAAGAATTTCTTGAAAAACTCACTGGGGAAACCGTTCGGTCCCGGAGCCTTCCCGGGTTTCAACTCCCCCAGGGCCGTACCCAACTCGTCGTCCGACAGTGGCCTATCTAGGCGGTCCCTCACCTCATCCAAGATAGTCTTAGGGGGGAGGTCATCTATAAATTTTGCAATAACTGCAGCTGTGAGACATTCTTTTGGCGCATAGAGGTCTTCATAATATGCCGCAAAACTCTTTGCGATAGCTGGGGGCTCAAGAAGCGGCGCCCCCGCAGGGTCCAGGACTCGCGGCAGAGGCTGGGCATGTAAGGCGCCCTGACATAAGCGATGCAGCATCTTGCTGGACTTGTCCCCTCATTGATATACCCTACTAAGCATTGCCAGCCAAGCTTGACGTGTCACGTCTACAGCAGGGCTGCATATTGTTGTTGAGCCAATACTAACTGTTTTCTGGCCGGGCCGCCATCCGCCTCCCGACCCCTTCGTTCTGACGCCTCCACCTCCGCCTCCCGTCACACAAGGTCCCTCTGCCACTCCCTCCGCGCTGCCACCCACCACGAGATATCCACCCCTTGCAGCATGGGTTTCAATGCCTCCCAGAGTACCGCTGGGGACTTGACCGACCCTACATTGGCTACCAGATAATTATCTATCTCTTTGGTCAGGTGTTCCCTGTATTCCTCTTTTAGCAGCTGCAAGCCTGACATACGCCATTCTAAGTGGCTGCCTCCCCAGGCCGATCCGGAATGTGAGAGCAACTGGTGAATGATCCGACAAGCCTCTGGGCATAATGTCTGCTGACAATACTCTGTGTAGTAGCCCCCTAGGAACAAATATATAAGCGATCCTCGAGAAAGAATCATGTGCTGTGGAGAAGTAGGTATATTCCCGACGGAGACCATGTAAGTTTCTCCAGCCATCCGCCCAGTCCAGTCCCGTCACCAGAGTGTAGTTTGGTAGGGGATCCACCTACACCAGTCATCTACCCGCTACTCCATCTATCCCGATCCAGCTCCATCACGTCATTCCAATCTCCACCCACAACTAAGAGCCTGTCTGGCATGTCCCCCCAGATGTGTAGAAGTTATTCCACTAAAGTCCATTGTAATGGCGGTGGAGCACACACGCTGCCCAGTGTTAAGATGTTCCCCTCAATCCTGCCCTGTATAATAATGTACCGTCCCCGCGTGTCCGACCAATGTTTCTCATGTGTATATGGAACCCTGCGATGGATCAGTATCGCCACGCCCCTCGACCCCCATGTGAAGCCTGAGTGGAAAATGTGCTGATACCCGTATCTCTGCAGGCACAGGGCTTTGGTACCCATCAAGTGTGTTTCCTGTAGTAGGAGCACATCGGCCCCCGCCCGTTTGGTATAGTGAAGGATGGCCCTCCGCTTCACCTTGTCTAGGGCCCCACGGACATTCCAACTAACTATGCGCAAGGAACCAGGGGTTATCTGAATTTCCTTCTGCGTGCCAGACACAGCGAGTGCATCATACCATCGCGGCCAGTGTATGTGTTACCCAGTATGTACCGTGAGCTGCAAGCAACCAGTATGGACGCGCAATCTAACAACCAGAATAAACCCCCACCCCATACCTCTCAAACATGGAAGTATATGTCGCGGTCGGATAGGCGCCAAATCCTCAACCGGGGCACAGGAACCATGCCTTCCAATGGATCCCCAACTGGCCACCCATAGCCCTCGGGCCTTACCCGTCCCCACCCACCACCGTGTGGCCGGGATCCCAGCCCCATAAACGTGCCTATATGGACATCTGATCGCTATCCCAAGCCTCCCCGCACCTGCCAGGCCCACTGATAAGTCCGCCAAAGCCTGTCTCTCCGGAGTCGATCCCGTCCGCAGAAGGGAGGAGCTGGACCGAGAACGACGCCTGGACCTCGATCTCCTGTTGCCTCTCAGCTGGCCCCGAGGGCCCCTCCGGGCCACCTCACTCGAAGATGAGTCCGATTCCCTACCTGGCAGCGTGTGAACTCGCACCCGCCAAGTCTCATCAGTCCATTTGAAGACTTCCTCTGGGGAGTCGAAGAAATGTGTACGAGAGCGGAATACAACTCTCAAGTGGGCCGGACACAACAACGCGTATGGGAGTTTGAGGTCCCGGAGGCGAGCCTTTCCTGCTAAAAAGCATTGCCGGTGCTGCTGCACCAGTCGCGTGTAGTCCGGGAATATGAGGATACGTGCGTTATCACATGTGAGGGATTCCTTAGCTCTGGCCTGTTACAGGATAGTGCCTCGGTCCTTGTAGTACAGAAATTTTGCCATGATCGGCCGCGGGCGAGCCCCTTGCGGGGGCTTCTGCATAAGCGCCCTGTGGGCCCACTCCACCACGAAGCAGCAGGAGAGTACATCCATGGGAGCTAACCCTCTAGCCACTGTGTCAAGAAGCGCTCCATGCTGTCTCCCTAGCATCCCTCCGGGAATCCCACAAAGCGAAGGTTGTTGCGCCGAGCACGCCCCTCGGCGTCTTCAGCCCGCATTGGCGAACCTTTCGGAATCTTTTCCATGGCTGCCACTTTCTTCTTCAAGGTCGTGACATCATCCTCCACCCACGATATGCGGGTCTCAGTCACTGTGATGCGTTCCGCGGCATTGCACAAGTCCTGCCTCAACAGCAGGACATCAGAGCCCACTACCCCCATCTTAGCGTCAAGCATATCCCGGGTCTGGGTGATGGCCGCCATGAGCGCCGCGTTATCCGGCATCTGCCCCTGAGGGCCCGCTGTCCCGGCCACAGCACCCGCTCCAGTAAATTTATCAATTGTGCCTTGCTTGGTGTGGCCCCCTCTGCCCTTGCCGCGCGTCATAGTTGTACACCAGACGCTCCCTTTAGTCACTCAGGGGCGGCCCCGCAGGGGAGCGAACGCCGAAACAGTCCCACAGCCAGGGAGCGTACCCCTAGTACAACGGTCTCCCCCTCCAAGCTGCCCGGCAAATAGCGACCGCCCAGAGGCCGCACAAGATGGCCGCTGGTTCTCCTTCGACCCCACTACTGAAGGGCCTCACCTCGATGGCCCGATCCAGCCACCGATATTCAACACAGTCCTTAGTTATGTGTGGGGCTCCGCTTGACAGCGCGTCCTTGATCACCCGGAGTCTTGATTACTACACTATTTCAGGCGGCTCCGGGGCTCCGGCGTTCTCAGGGCGGGGGTCCATGAAGTCGTGAGCTCCGGGGCACCACCGCGGCCGCTGAGCAGTTAGAGCCGGCCGGCCCGGGAGGGGACCAGGCAGCACAGGGGGGCAGCCAATTAGCTGAGCAAGTGGGCTATGCGGGCGCCCCCAGCACCACCGCCACATCCCCAAAGCCTGCAGACCACACGCGGCCGCCCCGGGGCTCCACAAGATGGCTGCCAGCTCCCCCCCTTGCTCTTCCACTGGGAGGCTCTACCGCCGAGGCCCGAGTCAGCCACCGATACCAGCCGCCTCTCTCCTCTGCCTGTGGGGCACCACCAGCTGCCCCGCTCCGGCCTCCCCCGGCGCTGTGATCCCAGGGGGGGAACCGGGCTGGAGGATGTACCCGGGTGCCGACCCTCCTGCAGTGCGCCCGTCAGCCGCGGCGTATCCCAGGCACTTTGCCCTGCCGGATCAATCAGTGGAGTCCCTGGCTACACGAAGACGCCGTCTCCGCACCTTCTCCTACTACCAGCTCGCGTCGGAGAGCCGCTCGGAGTCGCAGGGACTCACCGGCATAGATCACACCGACCCAGATGATAGTAGGCAGGATATTTAATTAGGATATTGCGGGGCTGGACGGAGCGCAATTAAACCACGACCGCCATCTTCGCTGGCTAAGCCACGCCCACTACGTTACCCCCTTTTTTTAAAAAAATCTTTTTATTGAAACAATACAAAGTTAAACAGTGACCGAAATGCAGAAATCACAAGATCAAGTACATCAACGACTCACAAATAAGCACGATACATTGCAATAATTTATAAAAACAGGCCTAAGAAGTCTCAAAATCCTCAGGTGTCAGCTCTAGGGTAGGTGGTTCACAGATGTCACCACGATAAGGATTCCAAGCGCTCCATATCTTGGCCCATTTACGGGGTCGTCCCCTGGACACATAGACATACTTTTCACGGAACATGCACCAGTCAAGGTCTTCCATCCACTTGCTAACTCTGGGAGACCGGGCCGCCCCCCAAAGCTGCGCGATGTTACGTTTAGCAATTGCACACGCCAGGGTCACCCACACCCTCCCATGTATCGGCAGGTCCGTGGGTTCCCACACATTTAACAAACATCGCCTTGCCTCAGGAGCAACCCGCAACTCCCACACTTCACTCATCTTTTCGTGGATACCATCCCAAAACTGGCGGACCTCACGACATTCCCAAATAATATGCATGAATGACCCCGGTAACCCACAGCCTCGTCGGCAGTCAGGTGAATCCGCCAGCCCCATTCTCTGCAAGTTCAGGCCCGTCACATAGGAGCGGTGAAGGGTCCGAAGCTGAATCAATCTCAACCTCATTGGTACCGCTATCTCTCTAGGGGACGCCACCGCCTCCCTCCAGTCTTCGTCGTCCAGCTCTAGACCATCGGCGACCCACTGACTGCGAATGTGCACCAGCGGGTCCTCCGAGTGGTTGACCAGCTTACGATACGTGAGGGAAATCGATTTAGTTGGTAAAAGGCCATCCAATAGGCGATCCTCCAGGGGGGAGTATTCCGGTAACTCCTCACCACGAGGTACCACCGCTTGCAAGGCATGACTAATCTGCAGGTAACGGAACCGCTCGGTGTCATTCAATTGGTATTTGGCCTGCAGCTCCTCAAAGGTCAAGATCCTACCTTTGCCCCAAATGTCGCGAATCCGCGATATGCCGATGAGATCCCACCGGTCAAAACCCTTCGACTTCCAAAGCATCCCCAATCTCTCAGAGCTCCAGAGCGGCGTAGACAAAGTCAAGCGTCCCGCCCAACGAAGGGCGGTGTTGGCCTCGTGCCACACCGTCGCGGAGCGCAGAGTGGGCCCCGTCAAAGGAAACCGCCCACGGCGAGCATATAGGACACTGGTGAAATCGCCCCCTGGTAACTGGCTACGGTCCATCTCAAATCCAGGGTCATTAGGAGAGCCATATATCGCCTGATTGATAGGGGCCAACTGTGAAGCCCAATAGTATTTACGGATGTTCGGCAGCCCGATCCCACCGTCATACCAGGGCAACATCAGTTTGGAGAGGGCGATACGTGGGCGTCCCTCCCACAGCAAGCCGCGCTGAAGAGACTCTATCTCACGAAAATACGACGGGGGAATCGAGTCAAAGGAGTTATGGAGAGCATATAAAAAGCACGGAAGGGCCATCATCTTAAAGAGGGTGGCGCGACCCAGCATTGTGAGAGGCAATGCCTTCCACCGCACCGTGTCCGCGCGCAGTCTGGCTAAAGGAGGCAGTAGATTCAACCTGTGGCGCACCGCAGGATCCAGAGAAATATGAATCCCGAGATAACGGAAACTCGTCGACTCCACCCTCACAGGACAATTATCGGGAACCCTGGGGGGGATCTCCGCTCAGTACAAACAACACCGATTTAGACCAGTTTATCAAGAAACCCGAATGCCTGCTGAAAACGGCTAGTATGCCCATAAACACGATCAAAGAGGACCGGGGGGAGGAAAGATACAAAAGAATATCATCCGCATAAAGCGAAATCTTGTCTTCCCACTCCGGAGTCCAGCGCAACCCCTTGATGGAACGGTCTCAGCGCACCCAGGCCGCCAGGGGTTCCAGGGCAAGAGCGAACAGTAACGGTGAAAGGGGGCAGCCCTGGCGAGTGCCACGCCCAAGAGAAAAGTCGCTCGACTTGTGATTGTTTACAACGACCCGAGACAACAGAGCAGAGTACAAGAGTCGGACCCAGCCAATAAAGCCGGGGCCGAAGCCTAGTTTAGTTAGTACGGCAAAGAGATAGGGCCATTCCACCCGGTCGAACGCCATGGTGGCATCCAGCGACAGTAAAATGGCGGGCTCATAGATAAAGGAAACATTCGCCAGGACACCATGAAGGCGCCTAAGATTCAGAGCAGTGTTCCTCCGAGGCATAAAACCAGACTGATCCGGGTGTACCAGGGTAGATATAACCTTTACGAGCCGTGTAGCGAGTAGTTTGGCCAGAATCTTGGGCTCCGCGTTTAATAGCGAGATCGGGCGATAAGAGGAGCACTCAAGCCGCGGCTTGCCTTCCTTATAAATAACAACTATGTTAGCCACTCGCTGGTCATAAGGCAATTGACCACACTCCAAACTCTCAGCAAACATGCCCCTCATATAAGGGGCCAAGCGATCGGCGTTGGGCTTAAACAATTCGATCGGAAGGCCATTTGGGCCAGAGGCCTTTCCAGAATGCACTCCCCTAATTGCCATTGCCACTTCGACGTTACCCCTTTTTAACAAACAAAAAGAAACTTGTTACTTATTTGATACCATAGATTTGCAGCATAAATCTATTTCAAAGTGCATGCTGTGCCTTGATACACCCTTCAATGGTTTGACTCTCCTCTGTTTACTTGAGACGTGAGGCTTGAATAACTTGTGCAGGCAATTTAGAGACCATCTTTAGATTGTATTGTATTTTTTCACAGTATCCTATAAAGTTTGATAAATGTGTGGAATACTGGGAGCGTGCTTAATGGTAAACTTATTATTTACTCTTCTTCACAAGTACACCAACACACCACATCAACTCTTAAACACACTCAATCAGGTTTCCGGCCCAACCACTGCACCAAGACTGCCCTCATAGCAGCTACAGACAACATTAGATTCATCCTCAACCGCAGAAAAACAGCCCTCAAACTGCTTGCCTCTCATTGGCCATTTGACTTTGTCTCCCACTCTAACCTGATAAAACCGATTACACAACACATGAATCCAAGGACCTGTCTTCAAATTGATCTGCTCCTTCCTCACTGGAAGAACATAAAAAGTCACCCTGCCACTTTACGCATCAGAAGCCAAGAACCTGCGGAGACTTCCAAAATTCTTCTCTCAGCCCAACCCTATTCCATATCTACATAACCCTGCTGATAAAACTCATCAGATCACATGTCATTAACACACTTAGTTATGCTGGTTATACCCAACTAAAATCTCACCGTCTGACAAATTCCCCACAACAAAAAACAGCTTCACCACCTGCACGACCGCCATAGCATACTGGATGAGATCAAACTTGCTGAAACTCAACACAGACTAAACAGAAGTGCTGATCTCTGGAAGGAAACCTCAGCTTGGGACTCCACTTGGTGGCCAAAAGACCTCAGGTCCATCCTTACCACCAACACCAGAAATGTAGGTATCATCCCAAGATGACAAGCTCGACCTGACAGACCAAGCAAACGCTGTGGTCTGTCCGGGAGGAAGCGGCGAGAGAGAAGTGCACAGGCCTTCATTCGGTCCCTCGCGCATTTCCCCGAGTGAGACTGCAAGTCCACCATTTTGTGCGGGCGTAGGCGGTATAAGGCGGGGAGCGGTCGCGCTATATGTCACAGTCTGCAGGGACGGACTGGATTAACCTGTGCCCATATACTTTGATTGCGGACTGAGTCTCGGGGGGGCCTGTACACCCTGCCACGTGTGTTGTTGCACCCTCTTCCCCCCCGAATACATGCATCTATGGTGAGATGCAGGTACAACAGTTGCTGTACTGCTGTAGCTCTCCCATTTTTCTTTTGGACGTGTTCTGTGTCATTGAGTGATTGAGGGGAGTTGCAACGGTATTGGCACCCTATCGAACACTTCCAGGTTGCGGAGTCCCGTGCCTAGGATTGGAGACAGATATTGGCCGGCCTGATACTTGCGGAAAGATGGCCCTGAGGGGTGAGCTGGAGTCTGACTTACCCTGCAAAATAGTGGTGTGAAAAAGTGGCAGCTTGAGAGGGAACGCAAGAGGAGAGTGACCGCTGTCGACGCATAGGAATATTAGTCGAGAAGTGGAGTGGTGCACTGGGCCTTGCTGTTTCCTGGAGGTCAACTATCGGAGGCGGGGATATGTGTGGGCTGTGTGCATTGATCCTTGTGTGCCACTGGTCACGGTAATAAAGCGCCCTGATCTACAGCATTGGTGGCATCACACGGTATATTGGTCGCACGAGGTGAGTCGCCATGGGGAAGCCGGAAACATATCAGCCGAAGATTACTTTTGATTAAAAAACGAACAAACCCACGGACGCAGACGCAGACGCGGACCGCCAGGAACCACCGGGGGACAGCACTGTGTTCCAGAAACCAGAGGATGAGATTTGTTCGATGTTTAAAGACTTGAAATCCAGTCTCCAGGGGATAGACTCGAAAATGGACTAGTTGGCGGAACTGTTAGATAGAATAACACAACGAGTTGAAAAGCACGACGGCCGGCTAAGTGTGATTGAAACAAGGATCACAGAGACGGAGGAGGGTCAAACTGACATGGACAGAAAATTGCGTGGTATGGATGGTGTTCTGCAGCTCATTAAACAGAAGAATGAGGATTTGGATCCCAGATCGATGCGAAATAACATTCGCGTCACGGGGATTGCAGAATCCACAGACATTCAGAATATGGAGAAGTACATAGAGGAGATGATGCGCGAACTCTTTGGCTCTGAGCTGTCGTCAATGTTCTTAATTGAGCGCGCACACCATACACTGGGTCCCTGGCCCAAGCCGGGAGCACCGGGCGAGACCTATCCTGGCCCGAGAATTAAATTATAGGGCTAGAGACTCGATTCTTCGGCTTGCTAGAGAAAAGGGGGCTATCCAATTTCGAGGTAATAATATAGCACTATACCCGGACTTCACGTTCTAGGTGCAGGCGGCGCAACGTGAATTCATCCCTACAAAGAAAATATTCCAACAGATCGGTACCAAATATGCTTTAATCTACCCGGCAAAACTGAGGGTTCAGAGCCCTTGAAAGCCGACCTTCTTTACGGACGCTAAAGCAGCGCTGACGTATGCGAAGCAAATGGCGAAAGAACATAAAAAGCAAACTCCACACACGGACTCGCAATCGGAGAGGACATTGAGTGATAATGACTGACATAATGGGTATTGATCCTTGGACTCGCAGATAAGTGGAAATATGTTACTTCTGTTCTATTCCGATATGGTTATCTTTTTTGATTTAGAAAAATTGTGCTATTGCCTTGTACATTGCTGCCCCCACATAACTGGCCGGTGGATCCCTGTTGTTTGGGTAGTTGTACACATTACTCTGCTGAGTGGTATTGCATTGACGTGACATGTTCTGGCCTAGGCCGCCCTACCAAGAGAGTAGGGTAGTATGCCGTTGACCTCAAGTACCCTGTGGGAGGATTCCCTTGTGCTTGTTCTTTTGGTTTTGGGTTCTTGGTGGGGTGGGAAGTGGGGGGATGGACACAACCTAATTGGGGGGTTGGTGTGGGAGGTGGGAGGGGTAGGTAGGGGTTTGTTCCTTGTTGTTGCTGCAAGGTTACACAATTTAGAAAATGTCTTGTTCATGACTGCCTTGCCATCTTGCGTAGCAGTACTTTCTGGGAGTATTTTGGGGAATTTTAGGGCTACATATAATTGGTCATCATGGCGGGCAGTATGGGAGAACAAGATTGCCCATGAATATATGGTTCACAATCAACGACTATGACTACTCTTAATTGTCTCTCATGGAACGTCAGAAGATTATACGTTAGACGGAAGGCCAGACTAATTCACTCCTACTTAATTAGACACGGGGTGGATATATGTTTATTGTAGGAACCTCACCTAGCATCACCAGCTACTAATGTCCTTAAGCATGCTAGATGGGGTGAGGTGGTGGAGGCCACGTACTCTAATTACTCCAGGGGGGTAGCGATATTGATACGCAGAGGACTGCAGTGGAAGACACATCAGACGATGATTAATAATGAGGGAAGATATGTATTGCTCCTAGGTACGCTTTGCAACACTCCAATAGTGATCGTTAACACATATGGTCCCATCATTGACTGTCCAGAGTTTTTACAGACTTTATGGCATGAAATTCAATCACTGGGTAAGGTGGTGATGCTCTGGGGTGGAGATTTTAATGTTGTTCTGTCCCCTAGTATTGATAGACAGGGTGCAGATCGTGAGCACCATCCAAGGGCGGCTGGAATGCTCTTGGGCATTAATGAAGATCTACAATTAGTTGACACATGGAGAACATTGCACCCGCTAGCTAGGGATGGCACGTGTATTACTCAACATCGTAATGCCTGGTCCAGGTTGGACTTTTGGCTGACGACCCGTGACTTGCATGCTAGGATAACTGGAGCTAGGCACTTCCCGCACACCTTTTCGGACCATGCCCCTGTACAGAATACATTGCAAATCCCACAACCATACATTCAGCCATTCAGCTGGAGATTTCCATCGAGGGCGCTGTTGGATTTGGTCTTCAGAGAAGAGCTTAGAGTGAAAATAGTCGACTTTTTTTAGCAGAATGAGGGTTCGGTGGACTCCCCTGGGACACTGTGGGAGGCCTTCAAAGTGGTTGCTAGGGGGCACTGTATGGCACTGAAGACAGGAGTGTTGAGGCACATACGCAATACCCTACACAGGCTGGAGGGTGAGATTAAAAAGTTAGAATTGAGCCTCCAATTCAATCCCTCCCCTAACACCAAGGCTGCGTTGAGAACTAAATCAACAGAATTCCAAGAAAAGGCAGAAGGGGAAACTGCTTACTTGCGTAAATATACCCAGGCCCGTAGATATGGTGAGGGTGATCGAGCAGGAAAAACGCTGGCGAATATGCTCCGTCCCCCTAGGAGATCGGACTACATAACTGAACTCCACAGGGACAATGGGGGGTTAGCTGGAATTCCGCAGGATATCCTGGCGACCATGACAACATTTTATAAGTCACTATATACCTCTCAGAATGACCCGTCTCATTCCGACATCTCGGACTATTTGGACACAGTGGCTTTGGCATGGTTTAATGATGGGGCTAGAACTTATATGTAATTGGCCATTACTGTAGACGATGTGAGACAAGTGATATTGAGCATGCCTGCGGATAAGGCCCCGAGCGCAGATGGTCTCACTGCGGCCTTTTATAAGGAATATGTAGACATTATATATAGCCCCCCGTCTGCTGCTGGTTTTTCAGGAGGCAATGGAGACAGGAGAACTGCCACCTACTCTTAGAGAAGCCACAACAATAACACTATTGAAACCCGATAAGGACCCAACCAAACCCGATTCTTATCCACTGTCCCTGATCAATCTAGATGCAAAAATATATGACAAGCTTTTTGCCAATAGACTACGTCCTATGCTCCCACAGAAAGCGTTATCGGATCAGTCCGGTTTTATACCGGAGTGGTCAATAGCACATAATCTCCGGGTCATCTTTGGCCTGTTGCATTATTTGGCAACGCATGTTTAGGCGGTGGCAGCTCTGGGAAGGACAACCTCGACATCGTCATGAGAGCGTTGATCCGCTATGGGGGACTGACGGGGATACAGATAAATTGGTCGAAATCTATGTTGATACCTCTTACGGACAATACTGAACCCTGCGTTACGGAATTTCCCATTTAATGGGTGACGGAAGCAACACGTTACCTGTGGATTTGGATAAGCAGATCCATTCAAGAATTGTGGCTGGCCAACTACAGACGAGATGTAGATTTGATAGAGAGTAAAGTACACAGATGGAGAAATCTCCCATTATCCCTAACCGGCCTTATTGCTATAACTAATGGTAATTCTCCCCAAACTTTTATATTTATTTGTGAATATTCCTTTGCCTCTTAACACACATTTTTTTAAGCGGCTTCAAACGATTATACTTGAGTTGGTGTGGGTGGTTAGACAGCCTAGGGTGGCTTGGAAGTTGTTGACCCTGCCATTCTCTCAGGGTGGCCTGGCAGCCCCAGAAATAGAGTTATACGCCTATATTGCTCAGGCACAGTTTTTGGACTACTGACTGCATCCAATACCATATCAGCCACACGTTGCCATAGAGATTGACAGGACTGCGCCCACCCCTCTGGAGGTAGCAGTATTTCAGCCTTATAGGCGTCCACACTCAGAAATAGATACAGTGGAAGCACTGAAATGGGCGAGGGCGGGTCAACCCCCTTTGGGGGGGTAACCCACTCTTGGGGCCACTGACAGGCAAGGCTGTTACTGAAAGAGCTAAAAGGCACAACTTGGTGATGGGCCGTGATTTATACCCAGATGACAAATTTTTGACCATTCAGCAGATGTGTAACCCACTCACACCCTCTGCTTCGGACATGCTACTTTACTATCAACTAAGGGCGGCGTGTCGGGCGAGGTATGCTGGTTTCCCCGCTGCTCCAGCAGCGCTCCACGCTCTGGAAAACGTTATATCCAACAAGTTCCCTCGCAAATTAATGACGCGTATATATACTATAACTCAGGAGTCATCACCCATTTTTTCTGGTAACTCTAAAGTTGACTGGGAAAGGGAGTTAGATTTGTCCATCACTGACAAACAGTGGCGGTTCTGTTGTACACAGTTAGAACACATCTCAACGAATTATAGGCTACGACTTCTACACTTTAATTTTCTACACAGGGTTTATAGGACACCGCTACAGCTAAGCCGCATGGGTCTAGTCTCAGATGCGGGCTGCTGGAGATATGGAGCCTCGGATGCTACATTTGCTCATCTCTCCTGGTATTGCAGGCCGGTAGCAAATTACTGGAAGGAAGTTTTTCGACACATTAGTGACGTCATTAATATCCCCTTGCAGGCTAATCCCCTGATGGAGCTATTGAGCTTAGTATCTGAAATCCCTAACAAATCTAGGAAATTGGTGGCCATGCTGCTATTGTTGGCGAAAAGACAAGTAGCAATGCACTGGAAAAAGGCTCATCCGCCTTCTATAGCAGAATAGATAAATGCAGTCACGTATTGTAAAGATCAATTATCAAATTATTGGGAATTAATGCCAAGTGGCTCTAGGCCGCAGGATATATGGGGTCCCTTTGTATACTGGTTGGCCCAAGGTGGTTCGGACCTCCGTATGGACAGAGATAGACAAGAATAAAGTGGCCTGAAGTGTGTCTTTGTGAAGCAGGTACATGATGCACGTCCTCTGATAAGAACTGCGGTGTTTTTCTGACAATGGGTCGTGCCCGGACGGCTACACAACATTGGATTGTTACGCATGGTGGGCTGTGGGTTGGGGAATTGCAGTATGTGTTACTTTGACCTGGCGGGGGGGCAGGAGGGGGGGGGGGGTGGGTTGGGGGGAGTTGTTCTTTTTTAAATTGTTTGGTAGAAATGTGTATACGGTATAGATTGCACGTTCTTGCCATGTGAATTGGATTGGTACATATTTGTGGACCCCTACATTGTTGCCGGACCTCTGGGTTGTCTGCGAATTGGCTGTGTTATATAAACCTATGGTGCTTACTTCACTGCTGCCAGCCCCTGGGTTGTGGGCAAACAGACGTGTACTTCATGCAATCTGTAATAATTTTTTTTTTTAAAAAGAGAAAAAACACATGCATAACTGAATGGTTGTGAGCAGATGCCCCGGACCCTTGGGAAGAGGATGTGCCCAAACGGCTAGAGCAGGTGACCTCAAGACTGGCGAACCGGGTTCGAGTCTTGGCAGGGATTCTCATCATCCTGTGATTCTGGACAAATTACTTAATCTCCTCGTGCCTAACAAAATGAGTGTGTTCAGCTGTAATGGAACTGGTGCTCATGTACAGCGTTTTGATACCTTCGGTCGAATTTGCGCTATATAACTACAATGAAAATCCTTTAACAAAGACCGCACCAGCGAAGTAGATTAATCACTGACGAGAGAAGCTTAGACAGAAACTGAGGGTTGGAAGTCCTGTGACAGCCAGATAACCATCCCGCCGCATCCATACACACATAAACGGGACTCTACTTTAGGAAGTCCTTAAAAACCTTGATCTTTGGTATCCCTGACAACACTGTGTGGTCTCTTACCTAAAGTTCTGACATCTGAGTTTCTGTCAGCTCTTCTCCTATCAGGTGCCCTCTTTCTCCGCATAAAGCGCCAAGATACTCCTTGGAGTGAACGTTGCGCTATATAAAAGCTCTTTCTTTCATTCAATCATTCAAAGCACGTAATGTGTAGTGACCTCGTCTAGTGCTATTTGCGAATTTTGAAATAATAATTGTTTAGTCTACAGGGAATATTGGTAAACATTGGTAAAATCTTAGATTGGGTTTTAGACCTCACTCAATCCCAAAATCTCCTTAGCTATCTGAGCTGAAAATTCACTTAACCTATGCTATGATGCGATCTCAAATACAAAAAGCACCTTCTTTGATAAATGTTTCAACAAGCATCTATGCAATGGTACAAATGACATCAATCTTGTGAGTTTTGAATTAAGATACTATGTGGATGGTGAAGATCCGTCCAAGTGAACGACTCAATGTCTTCCAAAAATTAAAAAATTAGTGTTACAAGTATATTATAAAGTGGAAGGCTATCTTTCCTTCAATCAGTGCATTCTAACACGCAGTGCATTAAGTAAATGTAGCAAACATTACTGTATGTCTTGCACCAGGACATAATAATGTTAGGTGTATTAGACTGCTACATTAATAATTCATGGAATCAAATATTGTACAGTGTAAAACCATCTGCTAGTTGGTCGCCTGACCGGTTTAAAAAGCTCCATGGATGGTTCATTATCAAGAGAGGACTTCTACAAAATGCTCACCAAATGTGAGAACCATGCCTGGCCCGTAATGTAACTACTAAATTAATCTAGTCTTCAGACCTTCGCACTTTAAAAAGAAGACACATCGAGCCTCCGAAGGAAGGATTATGTTACTTGCCCAGTACGGATCGGTTCTTGGCATGTAGAGCTGTAGATTCACATGCTTTGCATACTCCTGCCATCTAGTGTTGGGTCAGGATGTTTGCAAGTTGTTTGTCTTTGAAGAACTCTTTCCTAGTCACGAGGTAAGGTGACTCCTCCTTTCGGTGATAGTGCGCATGGGCATCGATTCCATTGTCAGATAGTTTTTTTCAGCAATCGGGTTCAGACGGGTATTGGTGCGCTCCAGTTCGAAACCGTTCTTCGGGTTCCCCTTGGTGCGCAATTCTCTCTACCCTCGACTGTATTGTTTCTTACACGTTTCCCAACTCTCCGCATATCGTTAAGGTCAACGAAATCTACTTTTTGATCGTAAAGCTTCATGGGCGGTCTTCGGGCCTAACCGCATCGGTCCAGCTCTCTGATGTAACAAACTCTGCTCAAATTCTGTCCACAGTGCCACACAAAGTACCCGCGCACTGACTCACACCAGGTATGTAACTTGTGCTTGTCTCCAGAACACGAAGAAGAAGACTGCAACGCTTGCAGAAAGTTTCGGTCAAAGAAAACCCTTTGCGACCATCGGGCTCGACATCGAGAGATGGAGCGTGAAAGCATTGAAGTCACGCCAGATATCTTCGGTGAAGATATTGGGAGGATATTGGGGTATCAGCAGCTGCTTAAAAATGTAAACACAGACACCTCTCTTCCCCACGACCATTTCAAACAGTAGAGATGAGTGCCAATACGATTCATGGGCCTTGCCAGATATAAAGACCTGCAAAGCACCTGTTCCCCTAACTTTGCACAAAACTGAATATCCTCTGACTGATCTTATAGCCCTTCAACCCTCTTCTCCGGTGGTCAAACCCACTATTGTCAAGATTGCTTTGTTGTGTTGCCTTTCATGCATTCCTCCAATGCTCCCCAATGGTTACGGTTAAGAATCAGATACTCAAGCCACCGCTTTATTAACAAGCAGTGCTAATTATGCTTCCTAAACAGTAAAAGACGTAATACAGATAACACCGAATATATGATAACTATTAACATTCAATGTAAAGCTTAACAAATATCTTTCAAAAGTAATTTCTAATTTTATATGTACCTAAACCTTTACAATAGCTGCATGGTTCAAGAAATGGCAATGCAAAGCTTTAAACAATTTGGACAGATTTTAACATCTGCCGCTTTTTCTTCGATGCCCTGCAATCAGGTTTTAAGTCGGCATCAAAGGAGCAATCAGAATGCAAGAGTACCTGCCCATATTTTGGGGAAGAAGTAGTCCTCTTAATTGCAGAAACTGAAGTTATAGCACCTAATAAGATAGTGGAACTTAGCATGAATTACATTCTACATTGCTGGAATACTTGTCATGCCACTGGACCACAATCACTTACTTGCTAAGAATTCATAGTAGTCCTCGTCAGTAGCAAAATCGAGGCGAGAATACTCACAGCTGGGGTGATTATTTTTGGAAGGAAATCCCATCTGTGAGGAAAGAGTCATTAATTAATATAGCAATAGCAGTGTCAGGTAAATAAGCCCTGCTTGGGCTGTAAAAAACAAATGAAATTGTGTAACGCTTTCACAATATGAACACAGAGACCGACAGATAGAACCTCCACCCTCTTCTCCCCCAACAAAAAGCTAGGATGTGAGGGCAGGGGTGTGGGCAGAGGATGGGGCACATTGTGTCCTAGAGTAGTCTTTTTTCTGGTAGGCGCAGATTAATCAACAATTAAGCTATATAAAAATCATTCATGGCAGCTGACTTAGATGTACTTAATGACTGCAATGCTTATCCATCTGACTGTATTTGTAGAACCTAGAGCCTTGCACAGTACTGTTATCTGCGTAGCAGAAGTACTGGCATGAGAGGAATAAGGGATTGAAGCTGGGCCTTGGCTTTGCATTAAACTCTGTCTGTATTTCACATCAAATTATTGATTTGTACGTCGACATGTGGGCTGAGATCTTTCTGAGTGAATATTGTGTGGAGCCTTTTCAACTCAGGGGAAGCTACTTAGACCATCCAGAAGGTGCAGTTTCTGTGAAGAGATCAGTTGCAGATGGAGGTTTTTGAAAGCTGGTTTGTGTCAGGTAGTTGGTAAAAAGATCTTATTCTAAGGAATGGAAGGAGATGCACCCTAATCCTCTCGGTAAGACGCAATGTGAGGTGATCTGAGGTTAGGTCTTAGTATTTGAAATTTATCAGGGCACATCTCAAGTTAGATTATGAGAGGAATTCCATGTTCCATACGTCTCACCTAAATTTAACTAAACTCTTATAAGCAATATTGTGTTGTTAGTAGTGTGAGAGGTGCAACAAGTGATTAATAGAATCAGTCATAAACCACAAGGGTCTTACTCAGAAACATAGGCCAACAGGCTGGGCACACTCATTCAGTTCCATAATCATTCAGCCCAGTGTGTTCACGGCAGAAACCCAGAAATACTGAACATCTATTCTGATAGGCTTAGTAACAGTTTACTGACTGCATCTGATAGTGTTGTGCAATGATTCAAGGATGCTCTCTTGCTGCTCTTTTTTTGCAGTGGTAATCAAAAAAGCTTTGAGACACTTTCTAACTTTCGAGTCACCTGGATCATTGTTTATCTCTTTTCAGAATGTCCTGTAGGAGGTTCAAGTTCCTGGAACTGCCTGTATGGCAGTCTCCTATATGGACACAGAAAGAGGAAGAAGGTCTGTAAACCCCAGCCACTCTGGGGCTATTACAATCAGCAATGGTACTTGACTATGTGGAGGGCTTGGCCAAGGCAGTCAAGAAGATGGACATGATCTTGGAGAGCTCTGACCCAGCGCTCCAGAGTCACGGAATATGCTGCAGTAACAGCAAACATTAAGGGCTGCACCAATAGGGCACTGATGGAGGAACTTCAATGAAGCCAGTCTGAGAGTATGGAGAGTTCCGGTGTGGCTGCAGCCCATGCACCCCCTCCTCCTGAGAACAGAGAGCACCTGAATATGTGTGGGGGGGCTACAGCCAAAGTGATGTGCAGGGCCGCATAGAGGATTAGATTAGCTGTGTGGGGGCATATGGCGATCAAAGCCCTCTGGCATGCAGGTATGCCCCTTCTAAGGGTGAATTCCATCAGACAAGAGAAGGCAGGGCGTCACAAAAAGGATAACATCCAGCTGCCTAGTAAAGCCTACTCTGTGAAAGCTTGCATATTTCCGCTAGGCTACTTTGATTTGTGTAGTGCGGGTTGGCACTGAAGCAGCTCGCCCTATTCCAATGGAATGAAGACCATAAGTGGGTATGAAAGCGGAGAGCAAAGGCTAGCAACCCCTGGGATATGTCCCAGGTCCATCGAACAAACAGCCTCAGACTCGCGCACATTGGTTCATCTGAGGTGGGAAGCGGGACCGAGGCACTTAATTACCTGAATCACAAACGAGTATCCTGGCCCCCAAAAACAACCCAACCACAACTTTTTCTGTATAGTAACCAGGACTGCACCCGACAACTGAACAAAGCCACATTAGGGGCAGACTAGATCAAATACAATGGACAGTCAAAACATGAAAATGGCTAAGCAGCCTAAAGATAAGCTATAAGGCACTAAAGATCCTGACAGAAACAAGGTGTAGAAACGTGATAGGCTGGATATCATACTGGAGACATTCGACATAATTAGGAAAACAGTCACCCTAGATCTGGGACCAGTGAGAAAAACATACTGACAAAATCTCAGACTGAATAAACTGTGTAACACTTCAACCACAAACGACTGAACTACGACTACAAATGCAAGCCCTCATGGTCCACAATCGCGTCATGGAAGGCAGAGCAGAAAACGCTGAAGGGCATGCTATTCAGCGGCAAACTGTAAATAGAAGGCATGCCAAAGGAACGGAGGGACAAAATACTATTGAATTCTTGGAGAACTGATTTCAAACCATAGTGACAGCTCAGAAATCAGAGTTATTCTGAATTGAAAGAGTTCATCAAGTGCAGACAATATGTCCTGCCCCAAGCTCGGTAGTGGCAATGCTGATACATTATAAAGATAGATACATTTTCCTGCAGGTAGCCACTCAAGCCTCACACCTCAAAATAGAAAAACAAGTGTTAAACAGTCTAGCCCATAGGGCCTCATTTCAGGGAGTGAAACACAAGGTGTGCAAAATAGGACTCAAGTGTGCTTTGCTCGTCTTTGCCAAGCTAATGATAAAGAAGAAACAAACATACTACTACTTCACTGAACAGGAGTAAGCCTGGGAGTGGGTCATACAACAGGGTTCCTCATCTCCACAAAGTTGCGAGACACAAGTCAACAAGTGCAGACGACAGAAACAAAAGAAGGGACGCAACCTGCTCTTGAGGCCCACTGCAGTCCCCACCATCAAATGTGGCAGACCCAATTGGTCCAACGCCTATTTTAAATGTACACAACAGCCAAAGAGAGAAATACTGAAGACCATTACAGCAGTTCTGCCTAAAGATGACAGACCAGCCGAGCTGCTAACTATATCAACGGTTGTCGATTGCAAAAATGTAGATAAGTTAAGAGCACACAGAAGACAAAGGGTCCATCCACAGCTAATTCACAGCAATCAGAGGGAGTTTGTCCCAGAAAGGAACACCTTATTCAACATCTGTGGGCTCTTTCACATAGTAGACAGCATGACAGAAGAGAACGCAAATGAGGGAGTGGGCTTAACAAACATGGAGAAAGAATTTGATATGTTAAACTGGGGTACCATGTCAAGGTGCTTGAAGCAATGGGTTTTGGTGCAGAGATGAGAGAGTGGATTAAACTGTGGAGGACCAGCAGGGTGATTTCAGTGCCTTGGTGGCTAAAGAGAGGTTCAAGGCTTTGCCCCTGCTGGTATTTGTCTTGGCCATGAAGCTATTAGCTAGCCAAATGAGGGGGGAAATGGGAGGACAGGAGCTGGATATTACAGGGCAGAAACATGTCATATGCTTTATGCAGATGATATTTGCAATGCAGCAATGGGGCTTCCTCATACACTGGGAAAACTGGAATAATCTGAAAATGTATCTAGCCTGATAGTAAACAGAATTAAACATGCAAATACATGAACTTCACACTTTCATGTGTGTGCATTAGAATACTCAGACAGTAAGCAGATGTGTTGCCTGCCAGACAAAATAAGGAATTGGTATAAACTAGATAGGTAATGAGCTTTTGGATTAAATTACCTCCGTCACTGCTCGGTAGAGTAGCACTCCGAAAAAAGGTCCTGCTACAGCACATGTTATATATATATTTTTTTTTATATATTTTTTTATTAATAGAAGAAAAACAAGAGGAAATAGTACACATATCGGGTATCATACAATAGAGTACATTACAACGGTGAGTAGGCGAATAGACCAATGTGGTAAAATCAATGCACGGAGTTTAAGACATCAACATTAGCAGGCATGTGAGAGAAGAAAAACAGTACGATCAACAACCCCGTTGAGCTGATGCCTTCAAGGCCTGTCCACCCACGAAGCAGGATAATTGAGACCAAAGTAGACACCCAGATATGTGAAAAAGATCGACTCAGGATAAGCAACCCGCCTCTCGTATGAAAGGAAAGGAAAGAAAAAGGCCAAAGAACTAAACAAAGACAAAACAACCCCCCCCCCCTATTCCCCCCACCCTGCACCCCTGCAATGGCTACGGCCTGACCCCACTAGCAGCGTGCCTGTCGCCCAACAACTAAGACCTAAAAGAAGGAAAAGAGTGGAGGAGGAGATATCATACAGGCTCCTGGTCTCCCCTAACCCCCGCCAGAAGCCAACCACCCCTAAATATAGTCAAAACATTGTAAAAGCTGCAATTACAAGCTAAACAAACCGTGGAAGGTTATAAAAACCGCCCGACTCCCGCATCATTATAGGCTGCAAGTCCTGTATCAAATGAAGCCATTATATCAAACCCAGACAATCAAACTCATCCCTGGCCCTTGTCATCTTTCGTGCGAGCTCTCTCCGCTCGAACCGCCATCTCGACAGGAGAATCAAAACGTCCAAGAAAGTCAAAACCAGTACTGTAGGATCGAATCCAAAGTTTTAGTACTCGAAGTCTACAATTCAAACGGAGTTATCGGTCCACCAGCAGTAAGTCACGAGAACGTAGTTGAACCAACTGGGAGGAGAAGAATGACAAATTAATCCGGTAGGCACTGAGGACGTTATCCAGGAGTATAAGATGGGCTGTGTCCATCCTGGGCGGTATCACCATTGAGTATGATGAGTTTTTGGTAGTTCCAAGCTCGCAAACTGTTGTTCGGGAACTGACAAAAAACACCAGATTTGGTTTCCGCACGGGGCCCTAAGTCACAAGCAAGACCTGCTTCGCGGGTAACACAACTTGTTTCGAATATGGCAAAGGGTCGGAGTCCGGTCTCAAACACATAGTTTCAGCTGTTACGATCATTTTGTGGATGATGGCGGTGACATGCAAATGAAGCGCCCCAATGGCGGCCATTACGGTCTGCAGCAACAGCGTACATTCCGCCCGCTCCATCTCCTCTCGCGAAGCGACAGATCAGATCTTTAACCCCGGAGGTCGACAACTCCGGGGTAACAGGCACAAGCGGAGCGGACGGTAACGGTGGGAACACGTCAATCTTGTGGTTTCTACCCCGCCAGCGAGGATCCAAACCCGTCGACCCCGGGGGCTCAGCAGGGTCTTCGGGCAACGGACCACGGTCCACAGCTACAGGTGCGTCTTGCCGCCGTACCCTTGGCATCAACCTGACCACAGTACCACCATCCAAATCGGTCAGGATATTCTCCACTTCGGGAGACCGGACGCCGCCCAAGTCCCGCGGCCGATGTTGTTCAACTCCAACCCGGATGGGTCAGAAATCGAGGCCCCGGCTTCCACGCTGCGTTAGGCCGAGAATGAAACACGGCGTAGCTTCACCATTCGAAACGATAAAAAGCTCGGTATTGCACCTTTAGGCTCAGCAACAATTCAGCCACACGGGAGTCTGGTCCGAATTCAGGATCGATATCAGGATTTATCAGCTACTGGCGGAGGTCGGCGGAGCCGGGAGCTTACGCGGCTATCTTGGTTGCTAGCGTAGCTCCTCCTCCGCACATGTTATATTTAGTTTCATATATACCGACTGTACTCACAGTGCCATTCTTTCTGAATTAAATATCCTAACTGAATTGATATGGAGCCCTGACAGATGTAGGGTGGCACTGGAGTTCTACCTATGCATCGAGGAAGGTGGCCTACGGGTGGCTGATTTTCAGACCAAGTTTTAAGAGTGGAGCTCCAATGGACTGCGGTATGGTAAAGTCCAGGGGCACACCAGAAGCAAGATAAGTTCAGCCTGAGCACGCTGAGTTAGGCAGCACCCAAGCTGCTGAGTATTTGTGTGGGCTCCTTCCTCACATACAATTGTGGTCTATGCTCCATCAAGTACCTACAAAGAAACTGGGCAACAGAGTCTATTCTCCCGAGCTGCCAATGTGATTCCTATTCAAACATAGGCACACAAATACACATTAATTCGCAAGGCATGGACAAGAACTACGACTGTATTGGTGGGGCAGCGTTATAATTTGAAATCCCTTAGGTCATTTGCTGACCTGAGGAAGGAATATGAGATCCCATCCAGAGAAATTGAAGCGCATGTCGCCCTATATAGGACTACAAAAGAGAGAATGCCTCTTGAACCATAGATCGCTTATACTTTCGGATACGAAGGTCTACGCTCTTTACCCTCGTATCTGTTCTAAATATGAACTAGGGTTATTTCAATACCCACTTAACCTGAGGTTGGGCATTCAAACATTTCTTAACATATGTGTGAGAAGTTGGCCTGGTATATGATGTTCACTATTCTAGTGAACACCTTGCACCAGTCCAAACAAACCTTATGGTGATGGTTGCAAGTCATCTTTATAGACCAGCTATCCTAGTGGTAGCATGGACAGAACAGTCTTAGGCTAAAAGACTCTTGAGGGCGTGTAAAGCCAGCTGTTTTACCATATGTAACCCCTTGGATATCAAATGAAAGGACACTGAAGAACCGGGTTTTAGAACCCAGCGACGCCAGGGGAAACGCCCAAGTCTCCGGGTCCACCTGTCTTAGAGTATAGAGACACGGGGTACTTCTTAGTGACGTCAAAGATCAATTTTATTAGCTGCAGCCAGTAACAGAGATCCCTAGAAGTACAACACGGTGTATGTTCTCAGGAGACTGCTCAATTTTACAAAGCCAGTCATCCCTTTTTATACCGAATATTATGCTTCAGGCACTCATTCCTTATTTACAGTTGACCACTCACATGTTTTCACGATAAAGAAAAAGCAGGAGCATGATGACAAGTCCATTTTCAGTTTGTTCAGCCCATAATCAATTATTGGTCAAACTCAACATTCTTCATCAGGCAGGTCGAACGAACCCATAATAAAAACGGGCACATCCCCATCGTAAACGGACCATAAAGAAAGGAGCAGAGACAGGTGTGAGCAAGATAAGACATAGTTGGGCGTAATGAAAAGGTTTATGGTGTCCTGTGTCTTGATCCATAATCTTGATTAGCTACTGGAAGGAACTGGCCTAACAAGTTTGGCTTTAGGCAAGAGGGTCGCTCGCTCAGGTCATTCAGAAGTCAGCTAAAGTGTACGTGTGCTTGAAGACTCGTTCGGCCACTGTCATCGGCCTATGTGAGGGCAACCACAAAATGGCTGCCGTACACAAAATGGAACCCGAGGGTTCAGAACGGAATCCCATATTTCGTAGTGAATCCATCACGCGAACATGACGAAAACACTCGTACTTAATATACTCGCTATTTTCGGTCCGCTGATATCAAAATCGTCACGATATGACAACCTTCATTGAAAGGGTTCAGAATCTAGGAACCTCAGACCCTCCTTTTGCCCTTGCATAGGCAATCACCTAAACTCACGTCAGTCTGAATCCAGGTCTATACTCATCAGATCATCAAGATGTTGCTGTAGCATCATCCTATTACTTAGCACGTCCTTTGATACAGGTTTCCTTACACACGATGTAGCACAGAGGCCACATATAGCAGGAGCACACTGTACACAAAGACAGAACAGGAAAAGGATGGCTAAGATCATCCCGATGACCATCAGAATCTTCCATCCCCACGTGGATAACAGTTCACAGAACCATCCTATCAACGACCAATCTCCTTTTTCCACGTGTATAGATTCGGAGATCTTATGCAGTTTGGAAATGGCCTGGTACACTGTCGGAGCATTGTCTGGAATGAAAACACAGCAACTTGATTGGATCACTTTACATACCCCACCTCGATCTACAAGTATGACATCCAACGCAACTCTGTTCTGGAGAGTCATAAGACGATCCGACTGGAGCTCAGCAGTCAAGTTACTAAGGGCACCGGCAGTTTCAACTACGGTGGACTCAACCACCCTCGTCAATTGCCGTATGTTCCTGCTGTTAACCATAGGTCCCCAAAACGGCAGAAAACCCTTCAAGAAATCTCCTAATTCTTGTCCTGCAGTGTCTTCCCTTACTGAAGACACCTCTAACAACTCTCGTCTTGTGGTAATCTGCCGCCGCTGTGTAGGTGGGGGGCAACAGGAACGAGACAAAACATGTGCCCGAGAAATCAGGGGGCAACCATGTGTACGCTCTATCATAATAGACAAAATAGGTACCCATAGCTGCTAGGAACGATGGGGAAGCCTGGGACGCAAAAACATACGTCTCAGTGCAGATACTCTTCCCTAACTGAGCTCTCGGATTCTTGCCATTACCTTGCAGACAAAGATGACCCTGATGGGGTACGATCCAGATCAGAGATGATCTTTTCGCTCGCTGGTTCTCACTCAGACTAACTCCATATCCAGTCACGTTCCATCCAATATACGCTAGTGTCTCATCTTTCGGGATTGTCTCATAGGAACTAGTTCCTTTAATCATATCGACTACTCCCTTAACTAGAGCACTATTCTTTGGATTGTCTTTCACAGAACGTAGGGGGTAGAGTTCACGAGCATAGATGAACATCGTTCTGTATGCCCACACAGAACCATTATAGCTGAATGGCAGGACCAGGTAAGGAATACCTTTATCAGTAGTATGGGGCATAAGGCCACACACCCAACAGTTCGTCGTGTTCACTACTAGCTGGTGTTGGTGCAAAAGCTGAACAAAGGGGTTATTAATGAATTCCAATCTCCTAATGGACTCATGTTCGGGCAGAGGATGAAAAGAATGCGAAGAAACAGTAGAAGAAAGTATGGGTTGTGTAGTGGGTGCAAACGTCACTTGAAAAGAGAATATAATATATCCCATTAAAAACATCATTAGGCTAAGCAACATAAAAAGGCACAATATTAAAAAACATTTTCTGCTCATTATTTTACACATTCTGCTTTTGAAACTCTCTTCTTCAACAGGTCTCTCCATCTCGAAAAACTCCATCCTCTAACCGTGCTGCTCGCGGAGGTAGGGTGTTCCGTGCTAAGAAATGCGTCTGTCAGTCCAGGGAACGCCCTAGGACCAACCAGAACCGTCGACCTTGTGTCTTCGGCTTGCCCTCCAAAGACTTGACACCGCGACCCTACAGCTGAACCCGGATGGCGGTTCGAAAAACAAAAATCAGCCAAAACAGTTCCTCAGATGGGAGAGCTGAACTTTCAAAAATATCAAAGAAAAAATGTCATTTTATTTGTCCCATGATTCTTGGTCGTAAGTTATAACGGCTTTTCTCAGGCAATGTCTGGTCTCGGAATAAGAGTTCAGGCTCGGTAGTGTCCAGTCGAACTGACGGTGGCACGGCTTCTTGCAAAAGATCGTCACTTTCATGCTCAGAACTTGTCCCAATTAAACGTGCATCGCTAAAAGGCAGACAACGAGGCACAGTTTCAGTTTCAGAATCAGGAATGCCCTCCTGGACCCACTGGTCGTATGGCAGAGGCAAAGGAACCCTTTTACAATGTACGCCATGGATCCAGTTTTTCTTCCCTTGCACTCGTACTACGGTTCGCGTGGATAAAAGCACCAAGTAGGGACCGATCCAGCGGGGCTGATCGTTGTTTGTCCGCTGAAAGTTCTTGTTCAGTATCCACGATCCAGGATCGATTGCATGTCCTGGATCTTCAGGAGCCTGAGGCAGTGTATCATGAACCTGTTGGTGTAAGACACGCAATTTAGCCGTCAAATCATACAAGTAGTCAAGTAGTACAGGGTGTTCAATCTCACAGAATTTTGCCGGCCTCGGTACTCCCCATATGTTTGCCGGGCGACCAAAAACTATCTCATAGGGACTAAGTCCCACTCGTGAATGTACAGTCATCCTTGTCGATAAAAGTGCTAATGGCAACGCGTCAGGCCATTTAAGACCAGAGCTCGCCTGTATCTTTGCCAACTTCAATTTGAGGGTGCCATTATAGCACTTCACTAGACCAGCTGATTGGGGGTGATTTGCAGCGTGGAACTTTTGTCGGATTCCTAGGCCTTTACACACTCTCTTCATCACTTGACCCACAAATTCACTCCCATTATCACTCCAGACCATTCTCGGCAAACCATACCTAGGGAAAAACTCTTTGGCAAGGGCTTTAGCTGTGGACAAGGTAGTATTATCTTTCAGGGGATATGCTTCTACCCATCTTGAAAAAGCACAAACTACCACGAGTACATATTTCAAATTGTTGCACCTCTCCATGTGGATGAAATTTAGCTGCAAAACCTCGAACGGATACGTCGGAGGTGCAAAATGACCAGCTGGAGTTGGAGTTCCCTTGCCAGGATTGTACTTCAGACAAACCATACAATTCTTGACCACATTCTCTGCACACTTAGGAATTCCAGTATTTTGCCATACTGGAGCCAACAACTTACAAATCCCTTCCGTACTAATATGAGCCATTCCATGCGCCATTGTAACCACTGCTAGCACGTACGCATTGGGTAACAACCATCGCTGATGCTCTGACAACTCAACCCAACAACCATTCGCGTCTAATCTACCCGTACTCTCTCTCCACACACTCAACTCCTTCTCTGTAGCTTCGGCTTGGATAGACTTCACACTCTCTTTTGTATCCTCACACATTCCTCTATCCGGAACCCATCTCGCCAGACCCGCAACATACATTCGACTCGTCACATCTCTTGCCGTTTCCCTCGCGACTTCATCCGCAAATGCATTACCACGACCAACATCATCGGTAACCTTCTTATGTGCACTGCATTTCACAATCGCCACTTGCAACGGCAAAGTAAGTGACTCAAGAAGCTCATTCACCAACTGACCATGCTGAATTTTAGTTCCATGAGAAGTGAGGAACCCGCGTTCCTTCCACAATCGTCCAAAACTATGAGCCACACCAAACGCATACTGGCTGTCGGTATATACAGTCACTCTCTTCCCTTTCGACAACACACACGCTCTCGTAAGTGCAATCAACTCTGCTGCTTGAGCTGAATTATGTGGGATACATGCAGCTTCATCAACCGTATGCAAAGTCGTAACAGCATATGCCGCAGTCATATCACCATTTGGGAGCTTGAAGCATGAACCATCCACCCATAAGATACCATCACACTTCACAAGAGGAGTGTCCCTAAGATCTACTCTCCCTTTCGTTTCCTCCTCTGTCCTGAGAAAACAATCATGCTGTTCAGAAACATCTGTCTCAGCTGTAATCGGCAATAACGTCGCTGGATTCAACGTGTTGCATCTCTTTATGTGTATATGACTCGCTAAAAGTGTCAACTCATAACTTGACAATCGAGCACTAGTTAAGTGCTGTGTCTTGGTCCTGTTTAGCAAAGTATCCACTGCATGTGGAACCATCACAACCAACGTATTATTCATCACCAAACCAGCCGACTGTCGAATAGAAACAGCTGCTGCCGCCATGGCTCTCAAACAACTCGGCAACGCTCTAGCTACCGGATCCAAAGTCGACGAGAAATACGCGCATGGACGCTGCTTGTCCCCAAAAGATTGTGTCAACACTGACAATGCACATCCTTCTCTCTCGTGGACATACAGTGTAAAGGGCTTACTGTAGTCGGGGGTACCCAACACAGGAGCCGAACACAGTGCATCGCGCAATTCCGAAAAACTCTTCTGACAATCATCAGACCACGGGAGGGGATTCGGTGTATCTTTACAAGTTAATGCCACCAAAGGTTTGGCCAGTAGAGAAAAATTCGGTATCCATTGTCTGCAATATGACGTGATACCCAAGAAGGCACGCACTTCTCTCTGTGTAATTGGCACACTCAATTTTGCATTCGCTTGAATTCGTTCTGGGGTCAATCTTCTTCCCTCCTTCGATAAGAGATGACCTAAGTAGGTCACTTCTTGTCGACAATACTGTAATTTCGAAAGAGACACCTTATGATGCAAATCAGACAAATGACGCAACAACGACAAGGTGGCTTCTTTACAAACATCCTCAGTATCGGCAGCGACTAACAAATCGTCGACGTACTGAATAAGAGCAGCACCATCAGGTAAAGCAATCGCATCAAGCTGTGTTTTCAAAGCCTGACTATATATTGATGGACTCTCACAATAGCCTTGAGGAGCGCGCTTGAACCGGAAGCTTCGACCTCCTAAAGAGAAGCCGAAAATATCCCTACTCTCCACGGCAATCGGGATGCTGAAGAAAGCATTCTTCAAATCAATCACCGAAAACCAAGTGGCTGAAGCTGGAATCATGGTCAGTAAGTCAGTGATATCTGGAACGACAGGAAATTGCGGAACCACAATCTTATTCACCTCGCGAAGATCGATCACAAACCTATATACAGGCGGTTGTGAGGAATCAGTCCTTTTTAGAACAGGCAAAACCGGACTATTGCACACATTACCTCTCGTTTCTTCAATTACATCTTTCTCAATCAGGTCATGAATGATCGCTAGCAACGCCCTTTCGCCATCACTAGAGATCCTGTATTGGGGAATACGTGGCATTTTAACATTTGCTTTCAACGTCACAATATATGGCGGTATTTCCAAAAGACCCACATCATTAGGACCAGTAGCCCAAAGAATATCAGGAAGAGAAGACAATTCTGTCGGAAGTTTATCCTTCGACAAATACATCGGGGAGACCACTTTCTTACCCAATGTAAGTTGTACTCCCGAAGGAGAACAATACAATGTCGCGTACAATCTTTTCAACAGATCCAATCCCAACAAGTTCTCACCACAACCTGTCGTCAGAATAAGGGGTGCTTCGAATTCACAAGGTCCAACAGAAAGAGACATAGGACTAGAAACCGGGTTTCTAACTGGGGCGCCAGAAAAACCTACCGAAACATTCGTTAAGCCAGACAAAGGTGCGCCAGGGAGTTTAGAGTGCGTAATAGAACTCTTCGCAGCACCAGTATCCAACAGAAAAGGTTCTGGCACACCTGATATAATCACTTCAACATAAGGTCCACTCTGGTCTACTGGAACTGAAACAACTCCTTCTCTTTACCTATGGCTGTCCTAGCAATCATTACCATCCATATTCTCACCTTCGACATAGTAGTCATCAGCATAGTACGGAGTCGTCCTACCAGATGCACCATTTTGCTGATCAAAACAATTCATCGTATTTTGTGGAGGAAAGGAACGCCCGTTCTGGGGGAACCCTCCACGTCCTCTACCTCTAGAAGCTTGCGGAACACCCCGACCTCTTGCACTAGAAACACCATTCATACGCTGCAACAAAACAGGGCAGCTATTTTTAAAATGACCCTCTACTTTGCAATATGCACACTGATTAGGACCCACAGGAAAACACTGTTGAGAAGACTCGAACCTTTGCGAGTTTCTCTGAAATTGCTGAGGTTGCTGAAAATCACGCTGACCACTACGAGGCGGGTACGCCTGCTGTAAAAGAACCTTCGTCTTCAACTCTTTAGTCTTCTTGTCTGCTCTATCCTTCTCGTCCTTATCTCTATTTTCGTAATACTGTGCAGAAGCCAATATCTGTGCTGATGAGGAAACAGCCCACGAACTCTCGGAATCCTTCAACTTGGTACACAACTCGGGAAGCAAATTATGCACAAACTTATCAACAAACAACCGTTGACCACCTTCAGTACTCATGTCTTGACCACTGTGGTTAATAAATGTTTCTTCAAACCTAGTGAAGAAATCGGACAGTTGCATCTTTCTTCTGATTACACGCAGACAATTTGTCCCAGTTTACTCGCATAGCAGGCATTAAGGTCTTCATGTAAGTAATGATCCTACCAGGAAGGTCTGCAACTGCAGGCTCAGGTTTAGCACCACCAACTTGTCGGCCATCTGCAGCAGCAATATTAACCCAGGTATCACCTAACTCCTGCACATGATCCGTGTGCCGAATCAAACCCTATAAAGGTTGTGGAACCACATTTCCAAACAACATGTCTATATCAGCTAGATTCATTACATAGGAGTCTGCAGTCTGTCATAATTCCTTATATTACCCTGCAGGATTTTTACGAGGATCAGGCAAAGTCTGCTTAAGAGCCAAAACTTCAGCTCGCTTCCACGGAACATGTACCCAAACACGTTGAAAATGAGGCAGAACAGCTGGATTAGCGTTTGGGTCCCCTTTTTTCAAACTGGGGGAACTTCTCTCATGGGATATTGTCTCACCTTCCTCCTAACAGAAGGGTCAGGCTCAAATAATGACCGAGAAGGAGACTTATTCCTGAACGAAAGCAGTGTCGCTACCGCTCTTTCAACGTCGAGACCCACAATCGTGCCTTTCGCAAACTCGAACCGTACACGGCACAACTCATGCGGAGTTTGTCCCAGATCACTATCTTCCAATTCTTCACAAAGAAAAACACACATTTTGTCAAAAACATATCTTTGCTTCGGTGCTTCCCATTGGCGGAAGACATTCATAACAGACTCTAACTCATATCTTGTAGGGTCAGTAACCCATCTATGTGCCAAATGATCCAATACTCCCTTCTCTCTAGAATCAGTCAGTTGGCTACGCAACTGTTTACGCTCTGAAACGGGGGTCGTGCTCAATGACCCAAAGAAAGGAGACAAAAGACTAGTAACAGTATCCGTCATTCTCTGTCGGACAGAAGGAGAAGTTGACCGGACAGGAGATAAAGCGGACTGAGTAAGAGCTAATGTAGGAGCAGTAGCAGAAGAGGCAGCAAGAACAGGCGGAAGATTCGTAGGAATTAAGGACGGAACAGGTAGCAAAGTCAGCAGCCCTTGAGAAGGCTGCACCAGAGAAGTAGGAGCCAACTGAAGAGGAGCTGGCGGCTGTGCAACAGCAAGAGGCAAAGCAACCGGGGGTTGCGCAACTAAAGGTTGCGGAGGTGCTGTAGCACTCTGCGCATAAGGGAGTGGCGAACTCAACAAATGTGACATCAAAGGATCTTTCTCAAGTTCCTTCGTTGCATCTTGCTGATGAGGTGGCAAAGCTGGATAGCACTTATCAATCGCCATTTTACGTTGCCTATGCAACTGCTCACACGCTTGTTCTTCTTCGTTATCTTTAAACTGTATAGCAGCTTGCATTATCGAGATACCATTTTCTCTTTTATTCCTCTTCGCTAATTTAATTTCTTTCTGTTTGGCTTCCTTTCGCCATAGGCGGAAAGAGTCAAACATCGCCGGCCGGGCTTTCTTCTTAAAAAGTCTAACCTCCAGATTGTCTAAAATTTCCGTGTCAAAACTACCATATTGGGGCCATTGTAGGACACCGTCCTTTCTTGTGTAACAAATCCATACTTCATTATACGTGATGGGGCCCGCGCCATGTTTCACGTAGAGCTCATAGGTTGGAGTTCCAATCGGAGGAACCGGACACAAATCCTCCAATCGGGAATCCTTATTACAACCACAACAGAATAACTTTCCAAGTCTGCTAAGACCAGGCATCTTTGCTCACTAGTCTAGTTTCAAACTTCAAGGGAATATCGAATACGATAGTCTCGTGAATACACGAGTCCCTCGGCTTTGGTACTTGCAAGTCCCAAATCAAAGATCCCAAGGGATACCCAAAAACTAAGGACTGGTAGACGGCCCACTCATACTTAACTGAAGTATCGATGACGTCGCCAAAAGACCCGTCTATCGTCTCGCTTTACAAATCGTCTAAGGGTCCAAGACAGGACGACCGTCAGGGCAGCAGTCCATTGTAGCCGTCAGAAAGCGGGGAACCTCGCAGCAAAGACTTTCGGACCACGACGACATACAGGGGTCGATGAAGTGGCAGGCCTTCCTCCAGAATTTTCACACGAAGCTCCTCACGATCTTCAGGCTTGGACCGGTACCACTGAAGTCGACCTACGTTGGGTGCCAAATGAAGAACCGGGTTTTAGAACCCAGCGGCGCCAGGGGAAACGCCCAAGTCTCCGGGTCCACCTGTCTTAGAGTATAGAGACACGGGGTACTTCTTAGTGACGTCAAAGATCAATTTTATTAGCTGCAGCCAGTAACAGAGATCCCTAGAAGTACAACACGGTGTATGTTCTCAGGAGACTGCTCAATTTTACAAAGCCAGTCATCCCTTTTTATACCGAATATTATGCTTCAGGCAAACATTCCTTATTTACAGTTGACCACTCACATGTTTTCACGATAAAGAAAAAGCAGTAGCATGATGACAAGCCCATTTTCAGTTTGTTCAGCCCATAATCAATTATTGGTCAAACCCAACATTCTTCATCAGACAGGTCGATCGAACCCATAATAAAAACGGGCACATCCCCATCGTAAACGGACCATAAAGAAAGGAGCAGAGACAGGTGTGAGCAAGATAAGACATAGTTGTGCGTAATGAAAAGGTTTATGGTGTCCTGTGTCTTGATCCGTAATCTTGATCAGCTACTGGAAGGAACTGGCCTAACAAGTTTGGCTTTAGGCAACAGGGTCGCTCGCTCAGGTCATTCAGAAGTCAGCTAAAGTGTACGTGTGCTTGAAGACTCGTTCGGCCACTGTCATCGGCCTATGTGAGGGCAACCACAAAATGGCTGCCATACACAAAATGGAACCCGAGGGTTCAGAACGGAATCCCATATTTCGTAGTGAATCCATCACGCGAACATGACAAAAACATTCGTACTTAATATACTTGCTATTTTTGGTCCGCTGATATCAAAATCGTCACGATATGACAACCTTCATTGAACGGGTTCAGAATCTAGGAACCTCAACACCACACAGGATATATATAAAATATATATGTATTTATTTACTAACACACTCCTCTGAACATAACAAGTTACTTAGTCAGAATACGTTAAGTTGCACAAAATACAGTTAGGCCCTAGGGGCGAAGGAAACCATATACTAAGAAAGTGGTATAAGTACCACGTCACGAGAAAAGGAAAGGCCTAGGGCCTGGAGAAGCGCTGGGGCTACACTATCTGAACCTTAGGTTAGGAGTAGGAGGCCCACAGGCGATGCGTGCAGTGTCTTTACACACACGCGTGAGTCAATGTTAAGTCAATGGGAACTTAAGAGTTTAGAAAAAGAAGGATTTAGGTCACTTCCGGTTTAGCTAGAAGGAAACAACTAAAAACCTAGACACTGGGATAGTCAATACCCTTGGGAGCACCGAAGTACTCGCGTTACCTCACCCACAGGAAGCGGGTGCATAGGTGTGAAGATGTGTCAGGTTTCGCCGTTGAAGTCTATGGAGCCTGTGAAGAAAGATGCTGCAGGCGACCAGGAGGAAGATGTCCGGGTGGATCCAAGGGTGGATCGTGGATGAAGAAGACCTGAAAGCAGAGGGGACAGAGTCTGGGTCACTAGCCAGTGACCGGGTGGAACCAGACGACGTTGTGGAGCAATTAGGTGCTGTCGTGAAGCTTGTCTCTTCAGCCACGCGGACCAGGAGGCGTCGAGGACGACCAGGTGCTGGAGAGGAGCTGTCCCACGAAGGTTCTCGCGTATGGAGGGGTCGACTGCCGGATTGGAGTCAACAAGCCTTGGCAAAGGCAACCCACGCAGGATTCAAAGAAGACTTCTGATGCTGACCAGCAAGGTGTGAGGTGCCTCACCTTTGCAGGGAGGCAAGGGCCAGTCTGCAGCAACCAGACCAGCGAGTTGATTCAAAAGGATTGTCATCAGAGAGGCTACTAGCCAACGGGCCAGCAACCGGACAACGCGTCGCACAGAACACAAGCAGAAGGGCCACACGCAGAACTCGTGGAGTGTGGAGGGCTGATCTTCGGTGCAGGTGGAGCTCGGATTCGGGGCTTCTCAATCCCCAGTGCACAGCTGCGAGGATACCTCAGGAGCTGCACAGTTAGCATGTCGAGGACTTTTCAAGATGTCCGGTCCCACGTGTCTCGTCGCCTCCACGGATCTCAGCTATGCTGCAGACGTGAAGAGAGGGTCAGAGAGGTCTAGAAGTCTGGTTCTAGTCAGGCTCTGTACTCGGGTTCCGGCGGGAGCGTCGACACAGCAAGCCGTTGATTTGCTGGATGGTGCCTGGTTGCCCAGGGTGGTCACTCTTTGGCCACAAGGGAGATTCTTCAGTCTTCAGCTTCAGCAGAATGTCGAAGGTCCAGTGTTTCATTTCAAGTTTCAGTTCAGGGTCAAATCTAATTTCCTGGGGCTCAGCTCCTACCTTTATACAACTAAAAGGGGCTGGATTACTTACTAGGTCCCTCCTATGGGTGGGACCAGGAAGGTGGGTGGTTACACCCCCTTTCCTTTGTCCAGTTTCACGCCAGAGCTGGGGCTGGAGTGCCCCAGCAACCGGTTTGAACTGGGGTATGCATGGAGCACCTAGTGTGCCCCAGGCAGTGTCTCATTCTATTCAGGCCTCCCTGTCCCAATACACAAAGTCCTGTCTGGGGTGGTGCTCGCACCTCTTCAGGCAGGAAACCTATTGTCCAAACCACCGTGACAGGAAGGACTCCCAGCGGCAGGAGGTCAGACTTGTGTCTGTGGCGGCAGTGTCCATTTTGTGACGCTGGGGCTCTGGTTAACTTTAACAGGGATAGTCAGCAACAA
The DNA here is from genome assembly GCF_964261635.1 of Lissotriton helveticus. Classification (NCBI taxonomy): domain Eukaryota; kingdom Metazoa; phylum Chordata; class Amphibia; order Caudata; family Salamandridae; genus Lissotriton; species Lissotriton helveticus. The sequence continues at coordinate 113,905,358 of NC_136067.1, read as the reverse complement.
CATGTCTTCTCCCTCTAGAAGGGTGGAATGCTACCCCCGTCGCCAGAATTGGCGAGGGGGTAGTATTCCAAAGCGTATGACACCTTACACGACATGTTTAGATAAAGCCAAACCAAAGTTAGCATTCAACCGCGAGGATTATAATGCACTTAAGAGTATATGGTATGGCGATATCATAGAACAGCTATAAGGACATGTTTCCGCAAGCTGCAGACAGGCTCAGCTCATGCTAGAGCACCATCTCACCCATAACCAAGCACTCTGCCTCCAGGATTGTTAAGGCCTGCCATAGGAGTGACTTATAGTTTACTATGTGTCTATATAGAAGGTAGGTATAGGGATACTATACCTAAGCAAGGGGTTATTACACGACCTTGCCCCAGCTGAGTGATCAGCCAGTTGGGTCAATTTAGGTGGCCAGCCAGGGGTGGCATACTATATGATGCAGCCCCTGGTAGGCCTTGGGTGCACCTATGCCCTGGGTACCTATGGTACACTTAGACAGGGACTCACAAGGGTGACCCAATATCCAATTTGGTATGTACCTACATTACATGGAGTCCATTTTACAGAGAGAGCAGATAGCCTGGGGTCCTGAATAGCAGGATCCCAGGCCAACTAAGTCGAAAGCCAGCTAAACACTAGGCAAAAAGTTGGGGGTAACCATAGTCAGGTATCCACCTTCCTACAATATGCAAGGAAAATCATGAACAAAATCTCTTGTATATTCATCAATACATAATTTACTTCATTTTTTTCCAAAAAGTTTTTTAAGAAATTACATACACATAATAACATGATCATATCATCTTATAGATCCTAAAGCTAATTTGTGATACAAAGAAATTTTATATACAGTGCAAAAATTCAGAAAAACAAGAAAAACCAAATTGTGAAATCCGAAATTGGTGACCAATAGTTACATGTACATTCTTATTGCAAGTTTGTTATGCCCTACTGCTTTGGGTACATGTGCCAGGATAACTGAAGCACAGGTTACTACTTGTGTAAAAATATATCTGTAAGAGACATTAGTTAGTAATAGATTCCTTACCTTAGAATATTCCCAGGCGTCAGACTAGATCCAGAAAGTTTTTCTTAGCAGTACCCCTGCACGTCAGTAGGTGGCGTCCTGCGGCTCAGTGTCCGTCGCTTGTGTCATATGCGCCAAGATGACGTCACGGAGACTACTTAGGTGCCACCCATGCATGCTGGCATCAGTTCTGTACACAACTTTCCGCGCCAGGAACGCAGAGCCATGCAAGATACTGACCACTGGTGCATTGAAAACTAGGGCCTTGAAAGGGATGTCCTTAACCCTAGTAATCAGGTCACAGAACGGGGAGGATGGGTAGAGCGGTAAGGAATCTATCACTAACTAATGTCTCTTACCGATATATCGTTACACAAATAGTAACTTGTGCATCTGAAAGAGACACGTTAGTGATAGATTCCTTACCTTAAAATAGATACCCCAGCAATACCAACCCCTGTGGTGGGTCTGTGAACAAGATTACACCAGAAAGTCATGGAGAAGCCATCTCTTCGGACTTGACTGTCAAGGCAGTATGCTTGGTAAACGTGTGCAGAGAGGCACATGTAGCTGCCTGACAAATGTCCTGCAAGGGAACACCGCATCCCAAAGCAGTAGTGGCTGCCGTTGCCCTGGTTGAACGGGCACGCATCCCTATAGGAGGCTCCTTCTTAGCCAACGAGTAACAGGCCTTGATGCAGAGAACGACCCACAGAGAGATGGTCCGTTTGTGCATGTCCCAAACTTTTTTGGCGCCCACGTAGCCAACAAAGAGCTGGTCATCCACCCGGAACTATTGTGTGCACTTCAGATAGAACGAGAGCGCACGTTTTGGGTTCAGACGGTGGAGCCTCTCTTCCTCTTTCGAAGGATGCGGAGGCGGAAAGAAGGTGGTCAAAGTGATGGTCTGCCCGATGTGAAAGGGCATAACAACTTTTGGCAAGAAAGAAGGACGGGTTCTTAAAACCACCTTGTCCGGATGAACAGAAAGGAAAGGAGGTTTAGAAGAAAGAGCCTGGAGCTCACTCACTCTTCAGGCGGAGGTGATAGCTACTAGGAAAGCCGTCTTGAGAGTGAGAAGTCGTAAAGGACAGTTATGAAGGGGCTCAAAGGGAGCGCACATCAGATATGTCAAGACAAGATTCAAGTCCCATTGAGGCATTATGAACGGCACAGGAGGAAACGTGTGCGTAATGCCTTTCAGAAAACGGTTAACAACCGGGGACTTAAAAATAGAAGGTTGATCAGGGAGCCTTAGAAAGGCGGAGATAGCAGAAAGATAACCTTTGACAGTGCCCAGAGCAGAGCCCTGCTGGTCCAAGGAAAAAAGGAACAGAAGGACCTCAGAAAGAGGGGCAGAAAGGGGATCCAGAGCTTTAGCTGCGCACCATGCCACAAACTTGTTCCACCTGCAGGCGTATACCATCTTAGTGGAGGGACGCCTGGCTGCCAGAATGACATCACAGACTTCAGGGGGAAGATCGTAAGCCGTCAACTGTCACCGCTCAATCCCCACGCATGGAGGAGGAGGCTGGACAGGTTCGGGTGGAGGACCGTCTCCTGCTGCTACGACAGAAGATCCTCCCGAAGAGGCAGTTGGGTCAGGGGATCGATCGCCATGCTGAGTAGCTCAGGATATGAGTTCTTCATGCCCAATCTGGAGCCACAAGGATGTCTTGGGCCCGGTTGCGCCGAATCTTCTTCAGCACTCTCGGCAGAAGTGGTATAGGCGGAAAGGCGTACAACAGACCGCAACTCTACTCGTGGCGAAAAGCTCTCCCCCTGCAGAAAGAGACCTTGCACAACGTTCAGACGCCAATCGTGATCCATCAAGCACCAGCGGCTGAATTAATCCGCTCTGGCGTTCAGAAAACCTGCCAGGTGTTGAACCACCAGGGTGATGCCCTGATGTTCCAGCCACGTCCAGAGGCGCAGAGCCTCCTGACAAAGGCTCCAGGACCCCACCCGCCTTGCTTGTTACAATACCAAATGGCGGTGGTGTTGTCCGTGAACACCTGAACTACACTCCCCCGGACAGAGGGAAGGAATGCCTTCAGTGGCAGTCGGATCGCCCGAAGCTCCAAAAGATTGATGTGGAGCTGGGAGGGACTCCACCGGAGACCAGAAGCCTCTGTTCTCCGCCTCTCCCAAGTGGCCTCCCCATCCCAGGAGGGACGCATCCGTCACCACTAAGTGCTCCGGTTGGGGAAGGGAGAGGGATCTGCCATTGACCCAATCGAGATTCGTGAGCCACCACCGCAAGTGCCGTGCAGTGCCCTCCGAGTACTGGACGTGATCGGACAGGTTACCCCGATTGCTGTGCCCACTGGAACTTCAGGTCCCACTGCAGAGCCCACATATGCCATCTGGCATGTTGTACCAGCAGGATGCAGGAAGCCATCAGGCCCAGGAGCCGGAGGGCCATCCTGACTGAAACCTGGGATTGAGGCTGAAAGATCGGAATCATAGCCTGAATATCCCGGAGTCGCTGCTCGGGAGGATAAACCCGAAACTGCGTCGAATCCAGAACCGCTCAGATAAAGGGGAGCTTTTGAGAGGGACTCAGGTGTGACTTTGGCACATTGATGGAAAACCCCAGCAAGTGCAGGAGGTCGGCCGTAGTCTGAAGGAGGGTGAAGACTGCCTTCAACAACCAGTCGTCGAGGTAGGGGAAGATTGACACCCCTGACCTGGGCAGATGAGCTGCGACCACGCCATCACTTTCGTGAACACCCGAGGGGCACTGGTAAGGCCGAAGGGGAGCACGGCATACTGAAAATGCTCCTGGCCTACCATGTACCGCAGATAACGCCGGTGGGCCGGCAGGACGGGAAAGTGAAAATAACCGTCCTGCAAGGCCAACACTACCATCCAGTCTCCAGGGTCGAGGGCAGTCGAGACCTGAGCCAGAGTTAACATCTTGAACTTCTCCTTCTGGAGGAAGCGATTGACGTCCCTGGGGTCCAAGATATGGCACAAGCCCCCGTGTCCTTCTTGGGGACCGGAAATTAGTAGTGGGAATAACAACTGCGTCCTACTTCCGGCCCAGGTACCCGCTCAATGGCTCCCTTGGCCAAGAGGGCCGTGACTTCCTGTTGGAGAAGCGTGAAGTGATCCCCCGACATGTGGTGGAACTGAGGTGGCATGGCCGGCGGGTAGACTCATCAATGGCTGTGATGTTCAACGCTGACAAGTCTCTTGCTTCACGATGGGATGATTTGTGTGGCTGGAGAATTAAGCTCACTCTTTTACTTGCTGTGTCCATTTGAAAATATTTTCCATTTATCAGCATACCCAGAGTTATTACCAGAGCTAACCAAAGTAGAAAGACAAATATTTCCGAGACAATCCATAGTTCAATCCATGGTGAAACCAGAGAAGTCTTTTTCAGGTGATGAAAAAAGTCTGTTGCTTGTTCTTTGAAAGTTCTTTGCGCTGGTGTTGTTTCCGGCTCACTGGGATCCTCAGAAAACGTATCAAAGTTAATGAAAGTCTGAGGCAGTTCTGTCAATGGTTGGAATTGCATCGGATTTGTTGAAATCGCTGGATCCAGTTGATCACTTGTTACTTCGTTGTAGACAGGTGTCTCAGGACGAACTGTTATTTGGGTTTCAAGAGGTACGAGTTCCATACCTTTGTTGCTTAGTCCTTCTTTTCGCACTGTAGAATCTTCAAAGGTGATGAGTCTTTCAGTTTGAACCTCTTGGATTGTAGCTAGAGGAGTGCGACTGCTACATTGTCAGAGTCCACTCAGAGGTGTAGCTGGGGGCGGGGGGTCCACCCCAGGCGGCACTATTTCGGGGGTGGCCAGCGGCTGTCGCTGAGTAGCACCACCGAACGTGCGCGTAAGTGCAAGTGTACCTGCTTGCAAATGCATGCTGCGGTGGTGCGGCGCATCGTGCCTCCCTACAAAGTGGGAGGCCTGTGCCGCAAAAGCCATTCCTTTACGTGTCCAATGACTGCTCACCTCTGGGTTCCACTCACAGGAAAATCCGGATGTATATCTTGAACTCCTCCGACCGACAGGTCTCCCGCGAGGAGGAGTCTTCGCAGCGCATCTCCGGCCTCCATGCAGAGTTTGTCCTTTATTTAGTTTAGGATTTAAAGTAAAATGCTCAAAATTCTATATTCTACGTGCTATAGTCCAGCTTCAGATAAAAAAAAAAAACCGCATTTGCTCACGTAGGACGTCTGCTCCCAGTGACTCCCAGCCAGACCACATTGCGCTATCTCAGCTCTCGAAGGGAAGCGTCACCAGGGCCTCAGGAAATCCTCGTCTATAAGGACTCGTTCAGTTTAACTCGTTTACAACTGTTAAGTGCTGGGAGCATGGGGGCATTCGAACGTCACGAGAACGGGGCCTTTTTAAAATGTATGTAGGGTATTTCAGTTGCTTACCTGTGATATAAGGCCACTGCACTGCTGTACACACAATAGCAAAATCGCCTTCAAGCTGACAAGTCTGTCATACATGTCTGCAAATGATGCAGCTTCTCAAATCGTGACACACAAAGACCAAGTACTGACAAAGCCAATAGGTGTGATTTTTGTATAGTGCATGTGCGCAGATACTCAGCATCCGGACACAGACTGGCACAGTGCTTTATTAAAAAAAAAAGTATAATCACTGGAACGCAAAGCTTTTGTTAGGCTCTGCCGCTGGGTCGGCCTAAAACCACAACTGCCTAGTCTTGATTCCACTTCATGCCTCTATCTTATACCACCTTACACGTTTTTTTTTAAGCTCATCCCTGCAGTTTTGTATCCATTCTTTCTATCTGTCACTCTTCTTACATCTTTCCCTTCATTCAGAACCTCCCTCCCACCCCCCCATCTGTCTTTCCCTCCTCTCTTGCTATGGGTCACTGTCTGTTAAAAATAAAAAAAGACTTTCGTAGACTACAAGAATGAATACCGAGTTCCACCTGCCACAACTTAAGTATGTGGCACAGAGCACAGACTCATGCACTTATTCAGAGAGATATAAAATAGAGAAAAAAATGACGGTGAGAAAGGAGTGAGAGACTGAAGGTTGGAATAATGCAAGTGAATAGTAAGAGAAGAGGAAAGAAAGTAAGGATCTGCCAGCTGGTGGAGAAAACTGGACCACAGAACAAAATGGGGCAGAGAAAGGAATACAAAGCAGATACAGAAAGATACTAAGGGTGACAGAGAAAAGGTTGAAAAGAGAAAAAAGGGAGAAGGAGGCATATAAAAGGTGAGGTAATGGAAACCACAAGAAAGCATGTGGGGGAGGGAGAGAAGCAGAGACGAATTGCAAGGTAGGGGAGAGGAGGTAACAGATAAAGAATGCTAAAGCGCCCCCAATGACGGCCCTGGTAATCATTTTTAGCAAGACCCCGCGCTCCAGCGGTGATGCTCACGCTGCGCACTTTCAGGCACGTGACATCACCACCACGTGCATGAGTGGAAGAGTCTCGCGCTAGCCTTAACATTTCAAATTTGCTGCAGACAGTCTCCAGCACCTCTGTGGCTACCTGGCGTCATCCAGTTTCACTGTCCCTTGGGCTTCCCTGCGTCTCTCTTCACCCCCCTCTGGAGCATCTCCACTATCATTTGGAGCTACCAACATAGGACTTCAAACCAGTGATCTTGATCTCTTGCAGCTGCAGTGCTAGATGACACCTGCTTCCTTGGCCAGAGGGTTTCCTCTCCATCTAGAGGTGCTCTTGGTAGCTAGGATGAATGCCAGCTCCCAGGGGAGGAGGATGCTAACTTGGGATTCCTTTTGCATAAGAGAGGTTTATCTCTATTGGAAATTAACATTCCTCAATTTGGTTAGAAATATCAGCTGTTCTTCTTAGTCTTCGCCATTATTAGTTTCAGTCGATGGTCATTGTTTCAGGGAGACTGTGGCTTATGTCAGTCAGGAAAGGGGACTTGTTCCTGGTCTCCACCTCATCCACCGAGTTAGAAGCATGCCCCTCCCCCACCTAACCAAGGTAAGTGAAAATGAATTACATTTGTTTTTTTTTTTCAGTACTTAGGAATGCTTTAGAAAAGGAATAGAGAAATATATTAAATGATGAGCATAGAAAGCTTGTCAAGTCTAGATTTATTGTGTTAAGTGTTGTGGTACGCACTTTTTAAACCTGACTCAGGAAGGGTTTATGTGAAAGACTCTGTGCACATTTCATAACGCTGTGACTAGAACTTCTATAGTTCTTGAATCTACTGAGTGGTAAATGCTGATTCCGCTCGAGAATCCAAAGTAAGCGCTTCATCAGTAACTGGCAACTATTCCAAAAGCCCTGTGATGTCCAGCCAAACAAGCCTCGTACAATGAAAATGTCTGTTCACCTTTGATGATGAAGGTGGTTGTAAATACTGATGCTTAGAAGTCATGAGTAACTCTCAGACATGCGCTAAATAAAAAGAAAACTGACACAGAACTGTCATAGTTTCTCCTTTTCTTCCTCCCCCTTTCAAAGCAGAGAGAAACATCATTATTTTTAAAGGCCATTCAAACATCCCCACCATTACAACTCCCCTTAGACTTCTTCACTCCTGTATTTCAGCGATATGATTGTCCTGTGCAGTATATTTGTGCATGGGGATATTTGTGTAGGTATAATGACAATACCCTCTCCATTTCCACGGAGAGTCAATTTAACATACCACAGGCATAGAACTAAATGTTCAGGATGTGAAATTCGTTTGCACGATGCAGATTTTAATAAAGTTAACACACGTCAAATAAACTTCCAGTTGATTTCTCTTGGAAGTTTGTTTAGTGTGCGTTTAATTCTTGCAGCTCCAGCATGTGGGGTGGCAGGGGACTATCCTAGTTAGTCAGTATGCAAGTGACAACATGGTATGTGCCATCACATCCTGTAATGTCACAATGCATGACACCACACGTGGCATCACAGTAAGTGACATCACATATCATGAGTGCATTTAAGCACATTATGAGCTTTAACAAATTAGATTTTGCTTTGGGGTTGTGCTAAAAAAGTGTCACAATCCCAATGTAAAATCTGGGCCTCAACTAATTTTACGCATTTTTTAAACCCTGCCACAGAAAAATTGGCAACATGGAGGAGCATGTTGGTAGATCTGTTATGCTTAATCGGTTACAAAGTCTCCATTTTCTAATATTTTTATGGGGTCATGACAACTGCTGTGGAGGTGCCCAGTATATAACAGAGAATAATAATTGGTGAGATAGCCCTGGAGGTTAAAAAAATTCTTGGAGAGATTTCTGTTTTGTGTAGTTCCAGATCTCACTCAAAGTAGTATAGAAGGTTAATGTGCTTGCAAAGCATGTAATATGCAGGTGACAGAATTATTATTATTTTTTAATGTAGCTAGGTAAGTGGGTTACTGCTTTGAACACAGATCCTTTCATTACTTGCAGTTCATAAATATTAAGCCTTTTAATGAAGAACAATGGCTATGCAGGATATGTGACTGCTACACCTTTTAACCTTCACTGACTCATGCAACATATCTTGTACACTGATTTACACACTTGCATAATTTATTGTCAATTTGTATGTTATGTAAATCGGTCTGACACACTGCATGGGGTGCGTAGCGCTATAAAAGAAATAAAATAGTGCTATTTAAATAGTGTGTGAAAACTGGGACAGACCAACACATCTGACATTCTTACAGTTCATGCACTTACATAAAGGGACCTAACAACGTCAAAAGCTGCCTCTCTTAAGTACCTGTGAAGAGATAACAAGCTGTGTGGTTTGTCTCCTTCCATTGCATTTACATTAAAGTGTGAAGTTCCAGGCCACTCGATCAAAAGGGTCGTTACTCAGTTGAGTATGTGCGCCTTGGCAGCGCGTGTTCGCTGGGAGAGGTTAGTGTTGGGCACGCAGCACCTCTGCTCTGACCTTTGCTTTCTCCTGCATTGGAGTTGAGAGTGGCGTCGTAACTTAAACCCTCCCAATCCACCCGCGCTGCTCGCCATCCTTTTCCCCCAGAAACCCCCTCCTCCCGCTACCAGCCATGGGCGGCAATCTGAGGGATAGCCCCGGGTGCCAGAAGCTCTAGGTACGCCACTGAGTCCACTTGGCCTACTGCTTAGAATCGGCCACATAGTGTGGTTTGAGCAGGTCGATTGAAAACACAAATCTTTTCTCCTTTTTACCAGCAAGGGGCAGCAATAGTACTTTTCTTGATCCGTGGATTGCTAGGACAGGTACTGGTTGTCTGTAAGAAGGCCCAAATTCCTTCTTGTCCGCGATCTTTTCTCTGACTAGATCCCCAAGCTGTGGGATCCAGACAGGCCTTGCTGAGACAGCCGGATTTTCCCCAGTGGTGGTTGGCTTCAGGAACACGTTGCTTTGTTTCGCTCTTAGTTCATTTAAGTCCTGTGAAACAGCCAAACGATCTTTATTATAAAATTTCTTATTTTCCACCACTGTGCCTTGCAGATCAATGTCCGGTACCAACATTCTAGTCCCAAATAGGACCTCCTATGGAGTGGCACCGCCTAGAGACCTTCTTGGCAAATTGTTTAATGCGCGCTGGACCCCATAAAGATGTTTGACCCACCCGTCACCCAAACCTAATACCCTAGCTGTTATAGACTGTTTTATGTCCCGTTTGTTTCTTTCCACAACAGAATTTCCCTCAGGATGGAATAGAGAAGAATACCGCAATGCTATGCCCAAACTGGCCATGGCTTCTTTGTAAGCTTGAGAGCTAAACGCCCTAGTCAGAATGTAGTTCGCCAATTGCGTATGTGCCGATAAAGACTCGCAAATCTTTTATAACAGTTCGAGCGTCAGCCGAGCGCTGAGGCCACATCCATAGGAACCTTAAACACGAGTCCACTGCGACCATGATATATTTATTGTTACCATCCCTCTGTAAGGGACCGTAGTGGTCCAGGTAAACACAAGTTAATGGTTTATCTGAAATTAACAGGGGCGTCTGCGCAGGACGTTTCACAGTAGAGATTTTCATCTTCTGGCATATTTCACATTCCAAAACATAGTTTCTGGTCTGTCTCCTAATGCCTGGCCACCAGTATCTCTGTTTTAATAATAATACTGTGGCGGAAACACCTGCATGAGCAGAAGCGATCCCTTCAGGTACTGCTAGGATTAGTCCTTATATATGTTACATGTTTGGAATTATCCTATCCCCTACTACAGGGAATCGAGCAAACTGAACATTGTTTGCATCAATTGTATATGAGTATTTGAGTGGAAACTTTTTAGGTAACTCTGCACCACTGCCTTTGCTTGACGCATTGACAGCCAGTATTATTTCACTCTCTATTTTTGTTTTTGAACGAGCGATTGCAGCTACAGAAGCCGTTTGCAGAGCCCCCTTCGCGGCTTCATCAGCCAATGAATTCCCTTCAACGTGGACGCCATCACGTTGATGACTCAGTGTGTGTATCACGTGAATGTTTTGTAGTTCATTTCGCCACTGAATAATTTGTTGCCAAAGCATTTTATGCTTGATTGTGCCACCTTTTGCATCTTTTCCATTTTGAAGCCAATTCTGTAAATATTTATTAGATGACTGAACATAATAAAAAGAATTGCACACTATGAGTGTGTGGAATTCGCGACCCGTATTTTCAAGTGCCATTATGAATGCTTGTAGTTCAGTTCGCTGAGCTGTACAAGCCCTTAGAGATTGCGTTTTTGTGACCATAGGTCTGAATTTGCCATCGTGCATACGACCTTTACCGATCGCGCATGCCGCACTATATGCTTACCTACCCCCCGCTGCGAGTTGTGCAGATACGTCAGTATAAATGATGAATTCAAACTGGTCAAAAGGGAGAATTTCAGTAGGCAGAGGACATTCGTGTTCGTATTGCAAGAAAGCGTCTGTTTTCAAATAAGGATCAACAACATATTCAACATAAGTTTCAGCAAGATAATTAACCCATTGTATCCATCCTGGATGTAAAGTTTTTGCATTCGGAATGCTAGCTTTTGTAACTGCCTCTAAGGCTGGTACAAGAGTTACGACCATAATGCGTTTCCCCTGTGCAAGGGCTTTTTCTTTTGCTACAGTGGTTTGAACTGCTGTCAGAATTTTTTCTGACGATGTAAATTTCATTTCTGCTTGTGTGTACAAATGTGATTTGTATGCAATTGGTACTTTTAGACTTCGTTAAAAGTTAAGTAGGTGAATCTGCATTGACCCGGAATGATGTCGGATCACTACGTTGCGTACGTTTACGCATGTTTGTATGTGTTTTGTTACAAACATGTCAGTTTGAAGTGAACGCAAAATTTCTGTGTGTTCTTGTGTCCAATTTGTGATTTTGAAATCAAATTTGATTAATTCGTAGAGAGGTTTAACCCTTTCTACATAGTTTAGAATGCAAGTTCTTCCAAAATTCAGGAAACCTAGAATCAACGAAGATTTTCAGCGATTTTGGAGGTTGGAGCAGCGCACACTTTTCTAAAGAGTTGGCTGCCAGGCTTTTGCCTTCACTTGAAAGTTCATATCCTAAGTAAACGACGTTGAGATGGGCAATTCTCGATTTCTTTAAATTGAATTTGTAACTCTCAGAGGCGAATCCAAGTATGATGGTGTTCACCCTGTTCAAGTGCATATCCAGGACATCGTCTGTCAGATAGATATCATCGACATGTGACAATGCCTCATCATCATAAGTTTGTAGTAACTCTGTTACCCTTGCTGAGAATAATCCCGGGCTGTTCTTGAACCCACGTGGGAGTCGATAAAATTGAAGCTGGATCCCCATTATTGAGAAAGCGCTCAAATACCTACTTTCAGGTGCAATGTTTTGACAAAAGAAACCATTTCAAATGTCTAATGTGGTTTTATATTTTTTTACGCACAATGTTATTCATTAATGCTGTACTGTGTGCTTTTTGCACTGCAAATGTTTTGCAACAAGAGTTTATGTGTCTGTAATCCAAAACTAGACCATATGTATTGTCTGGTTTGGAGACCGGAAACGCGACAAAGGCAAGCCCGTCTGCGCCCGTCCGCGCCTGGACCGGGCCAAGGGCCACTCCCCCTGGTTCTGACCCCTTGGCTCCGCAAAGAATTTACACTTCGGACCTGCTCCTGGAGCTGCGTCCTCCTCTTCACCAGTCATGTTGTATTCTCGACCCTCTGCTCCTGGTAGGAAGCGCCGTTCCACTCTGTCCCCATTGTAAAACTTCGCTACCAACCGTCATGAACCCCCCCTCTATCATCAAGGCTATACCAACCAAAACCTACTCTATGGCTCTCGCCAATGTCCGCTCGGTCGGTAAACACCGACAGGATATAGCGGATCTCATAGAGGATAGAAAATTAGACATCCTATTTTTGACAAACTTGGATGGACAATTCGTCCGATCCGGATTTAGTGATCGCAGTGCCTAGCGGATTCACTATCCATAGATTAGATCGACAACGTAAGAAAGGCGGTGGTATTGCTATTATTTCACGTGACGCTTTCTCCGTCAGAACTAACATTATTACAGTACTGTCCTGCGAAGCTCTACAATTTTCTATTAAGTTAACTCCCTCCTACAATTTTAAAGGGATCCTTCTGTATCGACCACCCGGGTCAAGGACTAGATTCATCTCCGAGTTTAGGACCATCCTAGAATCATCAGCTCTGGACAGCTCCTTCTCTGTCCTCGGTGATTTTAATTTTCACTTTGATAAAACCGAGGATAAAGACACCGCCACCTTTTTAGCGGATATGACAACTTTTGGTCTCCCATTGTTAATCAAAACACCCACACACGAAGGTGGCCATATATTGGATGGTATTTTTACCAATTTGATGGAGCTACATGTTCCACAAATCCTTCCCCTAACATGGTCAGATCATCATGCTATTCTGGCTACACTGACCATTAATAACTCCGGGGCCTATCGGGCTTCCAAATCGTCTTTTACCTCTCGCCAATCTTTTCAGGCGTGGAATGACATTAATCATTTCAGCCTTGAAACACTTCTGATTAAATCTACTCCCCACCTATCTGCCGACCCCAACATTGCCATTTTGCAATTCAATAAGTGGGTGGGTTCTGCTGCCACCTCTCTGGTCCCGATCAAACAACATTCTCGTAATAGGCCCGCCCCATCAGCCCCATGGTTTTCCGAGGCCTTAACATTACAGAAGCAGCAGTGTAGAAACAAGGAGAGGCACTGGCGGAAAGATTACTCGGGAGAGGCTAAAATAAAATATAAAGAAACGTTGGCTATATATAAAACTATGATTAGCGATGCCAAGAAAAACTTTTACAGCGATAGAATTCAACAAGCTAAAAATTCCATCAAGGCACTATACGAAACCACCAAACAGTTAGCCGGGCTCTCCCAAAATTTGACTCCCCCTTCTTCCCAATCTCTCTGCGATGCCTTGGCCAACTTTTTCTTTAGTAAGGTCAATGACATTTACTCGGTTTTCGCCAATAATATTAACACTTCTTCCAAGCCATTCACTACATCCCGTACTGGTCCAACTCTTTCTCAGTTCGCAGATATCTCCAATACCCAGACTGCGGATATCCTATCCACCATCAGATCGGGTTCCGCTTTGGACCCATGTCCGGTTAAAGTTTTACTTCCTGTCATTGAAGCTGTTCTTCCTGCCATCACTCTGATTTGTAACTCCATGTTCAGTACTGGCATTTATCCAGCCCCTCTAAAAAAAAACCTCAGCAAGCCATTGCTAAAGAAGCCACACCTTGATATGGAAGAGTTAAAGAACTACCGTCCCATTGCCAGCCTCCCAGTTCTGGCAAAAATAGCCGAAAAAGCACTGAACCAGCAACTCGCGGCTTTTTTAGAGGAACATCATCTTTTGGACGAATCCCAGTTTGGCTTTCGCCAATGCCACGGGACAGAGACGGCTTTGATAAAAGCCGCGGATGATATCAGAACCATCCGTGATGCCGGGGGGACAGCAGTTTTAATACTGCTTGACTTATCGGCAGCTTTCGACACGGTCGATCATGCCACCTTGATCGACCGTGTCGAGAACATGGGTGTTCTTCATAATGCGAAGAAACTTCTGGCCTCTTTTCTGGCTGATAGGACTCAGGCGGTTAGACTGGGATCTTTCCATTCGCCTACCTTGTCTCTGCCATGTGGAGTACCGCAAGGCTCATCCCTAAGTCCGACACTTTTTAACATTTATGTGTCGGACCTTGCCAACATCATTCGGGCCCATGGGATGAGCCTTACGTCCTATGCAGACGACACCCAGTTAGTCCTTGCCATTAAGAATGATGGCCACAAAAGAGCAGATGACCTCAACTTAGGCATGCGGGCAATTGGGACCTGGATGGCTTCCAATTGCCTAAAATTGAATTCCGAAAAGACGGAAGTAGTAATCTTTGGACATTTGAACCCGGAATGGTCCCCGCGTTGGTGGCCTTCGTCATTTGGCCCCCTTCCCGAGCCGGTTGGCAAGGTCAGGAATTTGGGAGTCATTTTTGATGATCGCCTCACTTTTCTTTCACACGCCAACCAGATCACCTCCTCTGCTTTTTTTAAACTAAGACTTATCAAGAAAATCCTCCCCTTTCTTCCCGATGCAGCTGGCAAAACCTTGGTTTCCTCTTTGGTACTGTCCACCCTTGATTACTGCAACGCCCTGTTTTTAAATGCTCAGGAAGGAGTTCTGAACAAAATGCAAATTGTTCAAAACTCTGCTGCTAGGCTACTGGGAAGACTTCCCAAATATCAATCTGCCTCGAATACCATCAAAGACTTACATTGGCTACCTATCAGAAATAGGATAAAATTCAAATCCCTCTGTATAGTCTAAAAGGCCTTGCATCAACTGGGACCAGCATTCCTTGCCCAAAATCTCACCCCCTACTATCCTTCCAGAACCTTACGCTCCTCCAGTCTAAATGACCTTGTGATTCCTCGCACCAAATCTGTCGCATGGGGTGACAGAAGATTTCTGGTGTCTGCCCCCAAGCTCTGGAACTCTCTGCCTTACTCGATTAAAACAAGCCCTTCGCTATGGTCCTTCCGTAAACAACTTAAGACCTGGCTTTTTAATCAGTAAACACAGCCTTTAATCAGTAAACACTGCGCTTCCCTCTTGGGTTAATTTCTGCAGATACTTTAGCGCCGAGACGCCCACGGGCCATTGTTAGCGCTTTATAAATGTTATTAATAAATAAATAAATAAATAAAGGATTGTTCATTGATGAGGTGCATGTTTCAATCCCTTGGTATTCAAGTTGATCTAATATCTACCTGACCTGTTTTTCGGTCTCGCTGAGCTAGCGCATGTGCTGCTCTGTGAGACATTTAGTAAGTGGCTTTTGAAAATGCCACCACAGGATTTTGGTGGCCTCAAGCTTGAGTGCACGTGAGCGTGCACGCGCGCAGCCACCATGCGATCGCGATCACTTTCATGGCCGCGCGGCCAATGCTTGTTTTACATTACACTAGTATAATCTCACATAGCTTTCACTGTAGCTAGTTTCATTTCCTGCTTTCCTTTTGCCTATTCCGAAGGACTAAGTTAGTGGTGCTGGAGAGTTGGATCAATCAGAAGCCCAATGTAGGATCTGTGAATCTAGATGTGTGGCGAGTGTGCAAGCAATATTTGTTGTGCGACATGCAGAACGCTGGATAGTGGACAGTCACTAGGGAAAAGTACACAATATTATTTATTTTTGCAGGCCAATCTTATGATGCAAAACATTGTGAAACTTCTGATTTTCATGCAGATGGCAACACATGCGTAGCTTACATGGAACCCGTAGTTCTCATAAGAACGTATGCAAGGTACAAACCACGCAATCTTATTAATACCTTAACTTAACGTAAAACAACATAACATTTAATAACTTAAAACTGTTTCTACTTCCAATATTAGAAGAGCCAGCAAGGTGCACTTTATTAACCAACATGCTGAATAATCACAGCATTAAATAGAGCTGTTTTCAGGCTCGGGCAAACTTCTCCAAGGGGCTTTGGGCTAAGACGGAGACTATTTAGCCAGCCCCCTCCTTCAAATCTTGCCACCGTACCACACTACCTGCACCCACACTCTTTATTCTCCTATAAACTGGGGTACTTTATTACTTTGTTAAAGTTCTCTGCACCCGCTTAACCATTTTGTCAAAGACCTCTCAAGCCAAGTAACACTCTTTACAGGCAAACACCAGTGACCCTACTGTGAAAAGTATTGAAACATTATTAGCTCTATATAAGAACAATGCTCTTCCTGCTGTAACTTTGAGACACCTCATAAAAGAAGGCATTTTGTCCTGTGCCCTGCCGTTGATGGGTTCCGCTGACTCACGTGCCACTCTCTCGCAGGTACGTCAGAACAACATGGCCGCTTAATGAAGGTAAATAAAGTTGATGCGTGCTGTGTACTAGAGTTGCAGACATGTGACGAGTGTTTATGGGTGCATAATTAATGTAGTGTGACCAACCTTTGTGCCTGCACGCCTAGGGAAGTAACAGCCTCTTGTGTCTCTGTAATATGCTGTGAACTCATACCAGAAAGTGCCCCGCAAATAGGCTCCTGGTCAATGTTCTTAAGGGAAGTTTCATGCATTATGTAATTTTCTGTACCCTTCCTATGGCATCGAGTCAATGGCTTTTAGTGGAGCATGGCTTGCACGCAGTCTTCTGGTTGCTTATGAAAGAGAGAGTTGAGAGATTCATTTTCATCACACAGCATAAACTTTCTGGTTGTTCAAGACCTCTTGTGAACTTTCAGTGGGGCTTAGAGCCCGTCCAATTCATTGTCACTGTTAGTTGCTTGCTTCTTATTTGTTGGCTTTCCTTGTCCCGTCTTTTCAATCTTCTGTTTGTCCCTCCCCTAAGGCACAGCTTCTTTAGAATCCTTTTGATTGGCTGACTTGAAGCCCTGTGCTGCTCACTTTTAGGAAGATACTGTTTTCGATTTGGTTAAGCACTCAGGAGAGAGTGCATGTGTTTTTCCTGCACATGTGCTTCTCTCCCTGCTCCTCACACTCTGTAGTGCTCTTCTATGCTCCTCCCCAGGCCTCGAACTCTGTACTGCAGATCTTACAGTCTGCGTTGCAAAAACACATGGGAGGGGGGTGACACAGGCATTATTCTCAGGTTATCTGGCAGTACTTTTTAGTCCAAGCAGCGTACACAGATAACCTTTCTCAGCCATCTTTAGCCAAGCGCTATTGTGTGCGTATTGGACTATAACGTGACAGACAGATCCAAAAAAGAATAGCGCTGCTGTATTGCACAAGGATGAGTCCTTTAGTCTAGGGGAAGCGTTGGCTAAACAAATGCAAATAGCTTTATGTTGATGTGTTCTTGTCTGCAGAGTTCAACAGTGTGTAAACTCGGGTTAGGCAGTAAAGTGTCACAGTTTGAAAAAAATAGTTTAAACATTGCAGGAGGTAGATTTTAGGAGCCAGATGTAATAAGAAAGGAAAACAAGCATTGGCAAATAAAATGAAATGCCAGCATTTGTAAAGCGCACAGTTACCTCCAACGGAAGTGTCCCGGCACTGTCCGTATACCGCTATGGAACCCTTCCTGGCTTTTTCCCTGTGAAATGTCCACTCCTAGGCACTCCCAAGGTGAAGCCAGGCATCCAGCGCTGTTGGGGCCGTTGTGGAGATTAAGCAAGCTATTGCCCAGAGTTGCAGAGTGGGACCCATGATTAGAATAGGCACCGAGACGAGAATTATCAGGTTCGAGGAAATTGAGCCCAAGACCCGCCGAGGCGGGTATTGAAGCCTGGTCCCGGGCCAGACTTCTGCATCAGGGTCTGCGGCTCTAACCATTAACACTTCTCCACAAGCCAGTCTCACCGTTGAAATCTATTGACATTGCATCCCAAATACCTTGCGACACGCCTTAATATAAAATAAAATAGACCTGGCCTCCCGCTTCATTTTGTAGCATGTGCCTACAAAATGAAGCATGCATTTTTTTTTCTTCTAAGTGATCGATCTGAAGTGGATCAGTAAGCAGAAAATGTGAGAAAGCATTACAAAATAGCATTGGCATAGCCAATAGGTCTCGCCTTTGGGACCTTATAAGTGTTTAGCAATGCAACACTTAATGTTGTTGCACCAAGGATATTGTGCTGGATAACTAAACACTTATAAGGTCCCAAATGCGAGACCTATTGGCTATGCCAATGCTTGTTTAGCTTCTTGCTTAACTGGGTACTGCCTTTGTAGAGTTGGTTGACCTTTTAACAGGATCTTATGGTGCGGTGAGTCCTCATCCCATCCTACATGATTTTTATATAATGGTGGGGCTTGGGCAACTGCCCATTTCCTGGCATAAGTATATTTTAAATGTACTGGAACATCGTTAGAGAAGACTGGCATAATGATGTCTTCGCCATGTGGGCACTCCGTTACAAATTGTGGTGGCCAGTCCTGTTCTGCTAGAAGTATATCATAACCCTCAGAAAGTCGCTCCCAAAAGAGTGCTTTCACTTTTCTTGGTATTTCTCCCTTCATCTGGAGTGTTATTTCATATAACCTATGTGGAGAACTAACCCTGGTGTCTGCAGTTTCAACTTGAATATCCTCATTCAAGCCCACTGTCTCCAGAAGTCCCTTCAGATTCTAGCAAGCTATTGTTACTTCTGCTCCACTGTCCAGCATTGTCTAAGCCAGGGGTCTCCAACCTTTTCAGTAGTGAGAGCTACTTCTGATCAGTAAACATTGTCGTGAGCAACTGAAGGCCAAGCAACTTGTGCATTTTTCCAAGGGTACCCCACGCCCAGCTTCATTTACTACTTTAAGCCTAATTTCGTAGGTTCACCAGGCAAAACAAAAAAATGCTTCCCACATAGGATCACAAACCAAAGAAAACACTTCCAACCACCCACCCTACACATGCCATAGCTTGCTGACCATTGTAAGTCAATGCTTCAGTGCCACACTTTGGGTAACGTTGGCAAGCACTAAAAAAATACTGCAACACAGTGCCCCCACCCCCCTCATCTTCAAAATCAAATAAACAAAGGGAGAAAAGTTATGTTGCAAATTAATACAGAGGATCTCCTTTCATGTCTGGGCATTTACAGACTATTAAAACAATAACAAATAGCTGGTATTTGGAAAGGTGGTAATCCTAGTTTCACTAGGTGCATTACTTTATTTTAAATGACAATGCATGCTCATGCCCATAATCTCTGTTTTTAAAGAAAAAGTTACAAGTTGTCCCTTGGCACAAATCTGAACCACCGACTTTCTTTTGTGACTATTAATCATGGAAGGAAAGTTGTATGCCCTGGTTCGCAAACTTACAGCTAGCTCAGATAGATGCAATTTCTTTTTAAAAAAATTAAAAGAAGTCCAAAACACTGCTTTATTCTTGTTACAGTAAGGGATGGTGTATTCTGGGCCTTGGTTTTAGTTTGAACTTCATAATAGCCAGACAATTGTCCAGTAAACAAAACAATATTGATTATCACACCAATTGGTATCACCACATGGTAATGGAGAGGTATATCCTAGGTACGAAAATGGGAACTTTTTTTATTGTGGGGAAGCATTTAATTTTAAAATGAAAAAGAGTAGGGGATATAAAGTGTGGTGCCAGCCGATGTTCAAATTATAGTGTCAATTTAAATAGGCAGCGTTTCCCACTGATTTTGTTTTTATTTTGGGAAGCATTTCATTTTGTAACGTAGATCATAATTACTTGATACTTTTGCAGCTTTATATACAGCGAACTTAACCAAAAAGTCTTGAATTGCTTTGCATGTACACCAAATACATTACACAAGGACATATTCATTTTGTAGGCATTTTCTCAGACAGCATGTTGAGACAACACATAGACTCGAAGCCTTTTCCCCATTTCGAAAGTTGGTAGCTCGGACCCTAACGGCCCATCCTCTCCAATTGAGAAGTTAATTGATGCTTGGGCTCAAACCCTCACCCTTCAGCTGAGTGTCCAGGACCTCAACAGTACAGCCATCTGTGATTGACTCGAGCTGCCGAACTCTAATTACATAAACGCATATGAGTATAATGACCCACGACGTCCATCACCACCCCCTTTTGTACCGCTTTTGGCAGCCATAAGTGTGGCAGGGTATGCTCAGACTTGAGTCCCTTGCTCACTTTGGATTCAAGCAAGCCGGGCTGAAGACGGCTGGAATGCCAGAAACCGGTCCTCGGAAGCTTGTTTCCGGTCCAGGGAAGGCATGGCTTGGCAGTTCGGGCTGGACTGTTCCCATGAGGCACAGGGTAAGACTGATTTGCATATAGCCATGTCTGAACTGGGGTGGCAGAGTGGGCTAAAGAACGGTGATGGATTAGACCCAGATCTTTTGACTGGGTGTGAGTGTTTGATTGATTCAGATGCTCCGTCCATCATCACCCCCTTTTGTACCGCTTTTGGCCGCCATAAGTGTGGCAGGGTATGCTCAGAAGTGAGTCAATTGCTCACTTTGCCACTGGATTCAAGCAAGCTGGGCTGAAGACGGCTGGAATGCCAGAAACCGGTCCTCGGAAGCTTGTTTCCGGTCCAGGGAAGGCATGGCTTGGCAGTTCGGGCTGGACTGTTCCCATGAGGCACAGGGTCAGACTGATTTGCATATAGCCATGTCTGAACTGGGGTGGCAGAGTGGGCTAAAGAACGGTGATGGATTAGACCCAGATCTTTTGACTAGGTGTGAGTGTTTGATTGATTCAGATGCTCCGTCCATCACCACCCCCTTTTGTACTCCTTTTGGCCGCCATAAGTGTGGCAGGGTATGCTCAGATGTGAGTCCCTTGCTCACTTTGCCACTGGATTCAAGCAAGCCGGGCTGAAGACGGCTGGAATGCCAGAAACCGGTCCTCGGAAGCTTGTTTCCGGTCCAGGGAAGGCATGGCTTGGCAGTTCGGGCTGGACTGTTCCCATGAGGCACAGGGTCAGACTGATTTGCATATAGCCATGTCTGAACTGGGGTGGCAGAGTGGGCTAAAGAACGGTGATGGATTAGACCCAGATCTTTTGACTGGGTGTGAGTGTTTGATTGATTCAGATGCTCCGTCCATCACTACCCTCTTTTGTACCGCTTTTGGCCGCCATAAGTGTAGCAGGGTATGCTTAGACGTGAGTCCCTTGCTCACTTTGCCACTGGATTCAAGCAAGCTGGGCTGAAGACGGCTGGAATGCCAGAAACCGGTCCTCGGAAGCTTGTTTCTGGTCCAGGGAAGGCATGGCTTGGCAGTTCGGGCTGGACTGTTCCCATGAGGCACAGGGTCAGACGGATTTGCATATAGCCATGTCTGAACTGGGGTGGCAGAGTGGGCTAAAGAATGGTGATGGATTAGACCCAGATCTTTTGACTGGGTGTGAGTGTTTGATTGATTCAGATGCTCCGTCCATCAGTTTGTTAGGATATCCTCGTGCTTTCAGTTTGGATTTAGTCTTTTCAGCATGTTTGTAAAAGTCCTCCAAATTGGAGCAATTTCTCCTTAATCTAAGGAATTCCCCAAAAGGCACATTATCCTTTTGGGCTTTGGGGTGGTTACTTGAATAAAGGAGCAAAGAGTTCTTATCTGTAGGTTTAGTATACAGCTCAACTTTAAGAATCCCATCCTCATCCTTGATACTGATATCCAAAAATTGTACTTTCTCGTTACTGTACTGTCCTGTAAATTTTAAATTTGGGTCACCCAGATTGAGCCATTCCAAGAAGGCTTCCAGATCCTCGCTGGCACCGCTCCAGATGAAAATAATATCATCAATGTAGCAGTGCCAGCAGGAGATGTTCTCATAAAAAGGGGCAATTTCGTTAAAAATGTGTTTATTAAAGGAAATGGGTAGGGAGCGACAGGGACGTCTGTATGATATGGGTGACAAAGCTGGTAAGCTGCTTGCTTGGCTGGATAAAAGGGAGAATGCAACCCGGGTTGTTCCTGTGATTGTTGCCGCAAATGGAGAAAGTTACCCTGACCCTGTTGATATTGTTACATGCTTTGCCGAATACTTCCAGGAAGTGTACTCCCCAGTGTCTGATAGATCTGAACAGGACTCCCACTTGCTTTTACGGAATATCGCACTTCCCCGTTTGTCTGATATTGATAGGGACACTTTGGATGTGCTGCCTACTGTGGAGGAGATTGCTGCTGCCGTCCGTTCGGTCCGATCTGGCAAGGCGTCGGGCCCAAATGGACTTCCCATTGAGCTCTACAAACTTCGCCCAGATACGCTAGCCCCGCACTTGCGCTTGATGTTCCTCGAATCTTTGAAGGTGGGTTCCCTCCCCCATGACCAAAGACTGGCCTCTATAGTCGTTATTCACAAGGAAGGAAAACCACGGGATCGCTGTGCCTCTTTTAGACCTATCTCGTTGATTAACGCCGAACCTAAGATCCTGGCCAAAATGCTAGCTACGCGTTTGGCTACTGTCATAGGGGACTTGGTCCACCCGGACCAATCCGGTTTTATACCGCATCGCAATACGGCGCTTAATCTTCGACGTTTACATGGCGTCCTAGCGCGAGCTGGGACGTTGCGTGAGCCCGCCATTTTGGCGTCTTTGGACGCCACTATGGCGTTTGATACAATAGAATGGCCGTACTTGTGGGCGGTTGTTGTAAAGTTTGGTTTCGGTCCGGAGTTCATTAAGTGGGTAAAACTGCTCTACACTGATCCCATGGCTCAAGTAGTTGTTAATGGTCATGTCTCCACTCCCTTCACACTTGGCAGGGGTACGCGACAGGGCTGTCCTTTGTCCCCGCTTTTGTTTGCTCTCGCCTTGGAACCACTGGCGGCCTGGTTGAGGTGGGAACTGTCTCTGAGGGGCATTGGATGGAATTCGGAGCTTGAGGACCGTGTGTCTCTCTATGCGGCTGATATTCTGCTATATCTAACGTCACCTCGAAAATCCCTCATTGTTTTGTTTGATGTCTTGTCATCTTTTCGCAAGAACTCGGGTCTCGTCATTAACTGGTCGAAGTCCTGTATATATGTCCTATCGGGAGACACTCCCCTTCTGCCGCGAGGCTGCCCCATCGCGGTCGCGCAAGACAGATTTACCTATCTAGGCATTTTTATCACTCTGCAGCCTGCTCTGCGTTTTGAACGGAATCTGCTGCCCCCTCTTCAACGCCTCCGGGTGGATGTTATAGCTTGGTGTAAACTGCCTCTCTCCCCTCTGGGAAGGGCAGCATTGTTTAAAATGATGTCCCTGCCCCGTTTCCTCTACGTATTGCAAAATACACTTGACATAGTGCCTACTAAATATTTTCGTGAGATTGAGAGCTTGCAGAGGCAATTGGTGTGGGGGGGAAGATCTCGTATTGCTATTGCTAAATTGACACTCCCGTGGTACGATGGTGGTATTGCTCTACCTGATATCCGTCGTTACTATTGGGCGTCCCAATTGGGGGCGATAAATCATTGTATGTACGGCCTTTCACCGAATCCAGCCTTCGAGCTGGACAAATGGCTTTTGCCTGGGGGTGATTACTATAGAGCTCTTTACTCCAGACCCGTTCCCCCGAAATGTAACGGGTCCCACCAGGACAGCCGTTCAAGTATGGCGTCATGCCTCAATGGCGTTAGGCTGGACTGATAAATTGACTCACGCCACTCCACTGTATGCCTCTGACAGGCTCGGGTCCCTTTGGCAATCGAAGGGATTTGATAGATGGGATTTGATAGGTATCAGCAAGGTGAACGACGTGTGGGCTGGAGGGAGAATGAAGATGTTTGACGAACTGAAAACTGAATACGGTCTGAATGATCGCGAATTTTTTCGCTATGCCCAGGTCCGTCACGCGGTCCTATCTGTTTTCCCCTCGGGTACAGACATACCTGAAGCGTCCCCACTTGAGGACAGAATACTGGATGGGCACGTCCCGGACAGTACGATTTCGCTCATTTATAAAAAATTGATTAATTCCAGGTCCGATCTCTTGTGTCACCTTAGAGAGAGTTGGACTAGTGACGGACTAGAGCTCGACGATGAAGATTGGCAGGCGGCGATCTCCTCCCCCAAAGAGGTGGCCATCCCGGCGCGCCTCAGATTTGTACAGCTCAAAATCCTTCATAGAGTGTACGTGACTGGTCCCCGATTGGTACACATGGGCTTTTCTGTTGATGGCCTGTGCCGGCGTGGCTGTGGTCTCGTGGGCACATTCCTACATATAATATGGGAGTGTCCCGAGATAGTGCGATTTTGGTCTCGTGTGCATGAAGTGATGAGTGAGGTTACGGGTGTGCGGTCGGTGCCGGAGGCTAGGAGATGCTTGCTGAATGTGTGGGAGCCGAATGACTACAATGTACCGCAGCTCCGATGGGTGACCCTGGGTAATATGATCGCCAAGAGGGATATTGCCCAATTATGGGGTGCTCAGGGACCGCCCAGGGTTCGGCAATGGAAACAAAACATGGATTGGTGCATGTTCAGGGAAAAAACTGTGTATATTTCTCGAGGTACGCCCCGTAAATGGGGAAAGATATGGACTCAATGGAACTCTTACCGTGGCGATATATGTACCCCCCCCTCTCCCGGAATTGGATATCGAACTGACGTCCCCACAACCCAATGATTCCTCCACTTGATGCTATATATTGAACCGTTGAACTGCTGTTGCTCCCTCTGCCCCCCCCCACCGAAATTCCTTCCTGAGATATTGTATGACCACTTGTAGACTCTCCCCACTCCTCCCACATGATGCAACCCTGTAAAGAAATGATGTCGTTTTATTTCTCTTTGTTCCTTGCAAAGTTGTTTGTGTTCTTTAAAATTAATAAAATGTTTAAAAAAAAAAAAAAAAGTGTTTATTCTCAAAATTGGACACATATAGGCAAGCCAGACTGGGGGCACAGGTGGCCCCCATGCTGGTCCCCTTTACTTGTAGATATAACTCATCCTTAAAAAAAAGAAGTTTTTCTTCGAGATCAGATAGATACAAGACATTATAAAATTATTGTCACCGCCTTTCAAATCTTCCATCTCTAAAATTGAGGCTATCACTTCTATGGTATCATTTTGCGGTATATTCGTATAGAGGGCTTCAATGTCCAGGGCGACCGAAAATTGGGTCGCGCTGTTGAACCCTCTACCCTCAAAAGTTTATCATTGCAATATATACAAGATACAGATTTGGACATCAATAGACCAGCTGCCAGTCTCGCTAGGGTAAGCATCCCCCAAAATAATAACTTTGACGCCACCGTGAGCCCCAAAACAAAGAAATATAGTGGTTTAAAAATCACACTAAGATGTTATTATGTGGCTTCCCATGAAGTCTGTGATTGAACATAGGACTCTCTCGAGTATTTTATTTGTCTACCAATAGAAAATTGCCTATGTAATGTAAGACTCCAGGAGACCAATTGCGAGTGAGCACTTGATATTTTTATCTCATGTCTTGCTTAGCCACAGGATGAATTATGACTTTTGTTGTATACACAGTGTTGTGGATTTATCATCTACATTATGTTATAGATTGTTGAAACATAGAGATTAACAACATGTCTGCTTTTTTTAACAAATGTCAGTTCTATGACAATTAGACTGAAGAAATAGGTTTGAGATTGGGAAGTCAACCATGTACTTATGTCCCTATTGTGTATTACTGTGTAGAGATGTACCAGACTATTATTTTACTCTAATTGTGTGTATATACATTTTAGGGAGATTCAACTAATTCCCTATTACGACAGATATACAGAAAGTCTTGATAAAGGTGGTTTTCATCTGTTTATTCCACCGAAACACGTCAACGCCATCCTTGGTACAATTCAAGACTCCAGCATCGATGGTTGATTCACAGATTCAATAGTAACATAAGATCGATGAAACCATAAAGGAGTTCGAATGTACAAACTGTATCCAACAATTTTATGTTTTACACTTCTGTCTTGCTTTTCAATTATGCAGGTCATAATTGATTGTGATGTATCCATGTTTTTTTATTAGCTGATTAGATTAGCTAGTTAGAATAATTGGTTTTAATGTTATGTCTTTGCATATATAATAAATGACTTCTTAACTGCTATATGTTTGTGTTATATATGTAAGAATCATTTTCTCAGAATTGCGCATTGATATAATCCTGCTTGTAACTCACCTCAAGGTAATCTCTCCATACTTCCTGTTCCCATGAGGCACAGGGTCAGAATGATTTGCATATAGCCATGTCTGGATTTTGCAAACATCATCAATTCCATCATCATGGAGGGGAGCCATTATTTCGCCCACCTTTAAAAAGGGAGACCAAAGCGATCCAAAGAACTATCGGCTAGTGGCTCTGCTCGACAACGAAGCAAAATACTTTGCGGGTCTGCTTCTAGAGGAACTGACATCCTGGGCAGCTGAGGTTTCTGCAATCCCATACAACCAAACAGGTTTTTGCAAAGGCATGGGAACTAACTCTAATATCCTAGCCCTTTCTTTATTAATTGATGCAGCCCAGGAAGCGAATCGCCCACTCTACCTGTGTTACATTGATTATAGCTCGGCTTTCGACCATGTCGATAGAAACCTTCTGTGGGAAAAGCTACATAAGTTGAACATTCCCCCGCTGCTTTTAAATCAACTAATTCTCCTTCATAGCGATACATGGGTGCAAGTTAGGCTGGGCATAGGCGACTACCTTACAAGAAAGATTCCAACATACACAGGGGTAAAACAGGGCTGTGTACTTTCCCCAATGCTTTTTAATCTTTTTATGGGAGGCCTATCTACACTACTGAACGAATGCAACTCCCATGCTCCAAAGCTAGGGGGCTCTCAGATCTCAAACTTATTCTACGCAGACGACCTGCTACTTATCAGCCAGACCCCGGTTGGCCTCCAGCGGCTGTTGGACATCACCTCAAGATATTCTGCTGCCAATAGGCTTAACATCAACCGCGAAAAATCAAAAGTTATGTGCATCAACCTTTCCGAGAAGAAAGCAACACGTAACTGGCTCTTGTCATCCAGAAAGCTAGAAAAGGTCTCCGAATATCGATACTTGGGGGTCATCATAGACCATAAGGGCAATTACTTGCCGCAACACGAAGCCATAAAAAGGAGAGGATTAATCGCTGCGGTGGCACTCAGAAACTTAAAAAACACAGTCTCTGGTCCCAGCTTATATCCTCTCATAAAGGTTATACAGGCAAAGCTAATCCCAGCGATTACCTACGGTAGTGAAGCCATGAGAGGGAGGGATGCTCCTTTATTAGACCGAACAGTGGCAAAAGCGCTACGTATGATCTTTCGCCTCCCAAGATATTCATCGCCTGCCCAAATGAGACTAGAGTTCGGGTTACAAAAAGAAGTGCTGGCACGCAAGGAAACCTACATAAAAACACAGGGTCAGCGCTGATTTGCATATCGCCATTGTCTAACCCAGGGTGGTGTGGAGTGGAAAAACGATGGATTTGGGCCCAGATCTTTGGACTGGGGTGAATGTGTGACATTGATCCACATTCTGTCCATCATTGTTGTGTTTGCAGTTACCGCTCTAAGTGTACTGGGGATGCTCAGACGTGAGTCCCAGGCACTCCACACCACTGGAGTCAAGCTAGCCGGGCTGAAGAGAGGTGTTACCTCGAAACCGGGCCGGTCCTCGGATGCTTGTTTCCGTTCTGGGAAGGACATGGCTTTTGTAGTTCGGACTGGACTGTTCCCATGGGGCACAGGGTCAGCGCTGATTTGCATATCGCCATTGTCTAACCCAGGGTGGTGTGGAGTGGAAAAACGATGGATTTGGGCCCAGATCTTTGAACTGGGGTGAATGTGTGACATTGATCCACATTCTGTCCATCATTGTTGTGTTTGCAGTTACCGCTCTAAGTGTACTGGGGATGCTCAGACGTGAGTCCCAGGCACTCCACACCACTGGAGTCAAGCTAGCCGGGCTGAAGAGAGGTGTTACCTCGAAACCGGGCCGGTCCTCGGATGCTTGTTTCCGTTCTGGGAAGGACATGGCTTTTGTAGTTCGGACTGGACTGTTCCCATGGGGCACAGGGTCAGCGCTGATTTGCATATCGCCATTGTCTAACCCAGGGTGGTGTGGAGTGGAAAAACGATGGATTTGGGCCCAGATCTTTGGACTGGGGTGAATGTGTGACATTGATCCACATTCTGTCCATCATTGTTGTGTTTGCAGTTACCGCTCTAAGTGTACTGGGGATGCTCAGACGTGAGTCCCAGGCACTCCACACCACTGGAGTCAAGCTAGCCGGGCTGAAGAGAGGTGTTACCTCGAAACCGGGCCGGTCCTCGGATGCTTGTTTCCGTTCTGGGAAGGACATGGCTTTTGTAGTTCGGACTGGACTGTTCCCATGGGGCACAGGGTCAGCGCTGATTTGCATATCGCCATTGTCTAACCCAGGGTGGTGTGGAGTGGAAAAACGATGGATTTGGGCCCAGATCTTTGGACTGGGGTGAATGTGTGACATTGATCCACATTCTGTCCATCATTGTTGTGTTTGCAGTTACCGCTCTAAGTGTACTGGGGATGCTCAGACGTGAGTCCCAGGCACTCCACACCACTGGAGTCAAGCTAGCCGGGCTGAAGAGAGGTGTTACCTCGAAACCGGGCCGGTCCTCGGATGCTTGTTTCCGTTCTGGGAAGGACATGGCTTTTGTAGTTCGGACTGGACTGTTCCCATGGGGCACAGGGTCAGCGCTGATTTGCATATCGCCATTGTCTAACCCAGGGTGGTGTGGAGTGGAAAAACGATGGATTTGGGCCCAGATCTTTGGACTGGGGTGAATGTGTGACATTGATCCACATTCTGTCCATCATTGTTGTGTTTGCAGTTACCGCTCTAAGTGTACTGGGGATGCTCAGACGTGAGTCCCAGGCACTCCACACCACTGGAGTCAAGCTAGCCGGGCTGAAGAGAGGTGTTACCTCGAAACCGGGCCGGTCCTCGGATGCTTGTTTCCGTTCTGGGAAGGACATGGCTTTTGTAGTTCGGACTGGACTGTTCCCATGGGGCACAGGGTCAGCGCTGATTTGCATATCGCCATTGTCTAACCCAGGGTGGTGTGGAGTGGAAAAACGATGGATTTGGGCCCAGATCTTTGGACTGGGGTGAATGTGTGACATTGATCCACATTCTGTCCATCATTGTTGTGTTTGCAGTTACCGCTCTAAGTGTACTGGGGATGCTCAGACGTGAGTCCCAGGCACTCCACACCACTGGAGTCAAGCTAGCCGGGCTGAAGAGAGGTGTTACCTCGAAACCGGGCCGGTCCTCGGATGCTTGTTTCCGTTCTGGGAAGGACATGGCTTTTGTAGTTCGGACTGGACTGTTCCCATGGGGCACAGGGTCAGCGCTGATTTGCATATCGCCATTGTCTAACCCAGGGTGGTGTGGAGTGGAAAAACGATGGATTTGGGCCCAGATCTTTGGACTGGGGTGAATGTGTGACATTGATCCACATTCTGTCCATCATTGTTGTGTTTGCAGTTACCTACATAAAAACTTGGCATAAATTAAGCAGAGGAGACCCGAAAACCTTAAATGCTCTTCTGTGGAAGGAACTTCAAAACAAAGAAACATGCCCGGCAAGGCGGTACCTGGAGGCAGACATTGAGGATCTTGGCCTACAGCAACTTTGGCTACTTCCATGCTCAACAGCAGTTTTCAAAAAGATGGTCAATAAGACAGTCAGTAATGAATCATTGCTGAGAGACAAAGCCGCCCTAACAGAGCGGGCCCATGGTTGGCTTACAGTCCAATCATACACCGCGCCTTTGCCTCAAACATACCTACAGATAGGTTTTACCCAAAAAATAAAGGAGAAATTCTTGAAATATCGCTTAGGGCTACTGCCGTCAGCGGCCCACCTACTCCCATGGTTACGGCCACATTTGACAACAACATGTCGACTCTGTGGTAACGGCAAGGAAAATACAGTCCATTTGATCACTACTTGTGCCAAGCTCACCCAAAATCGACGCGTCCTCCTGTGACCACTTTTCAACAAACGTAAGATACGGTCCTGCAGACAAGCAGTGCTAGCCTGCTTCAAAGGGGATGTCATCCAACTGAGTTGCCGAATGGTAAAATTTCTCGAAACAGCTGAGGCTTGCTTTAAAATTCAGAAAGAACCGAATAAATTAAGTGGCACTGCAAATGGTCAGAGGGACGAGCTCAATGGTACCCTAGTGGACGAACGTTCAGAGCGACATCTCTGACCCTCCTTTACAACGACTGACACAGATCATATAATAGGGACATTCTGATCTGTTATTATAACTTAACCACTTTCTTTTGTATGATGGCATAATTTTATCTTCTTTTGGCCGCTAGGGAGGTAGTTTAGCATTTTACATTTTTTTCCAGGATAAATAGATTGTTCAATAATACGTTAGCCTTATTCTTAATTGTGTTATTGCCACCTTATTACGTATTCTTGTTTGTTTTATGGACGGAATCTTTGGTTTTAACACGTTTAAATCTGATTCATGTTTTTTTTTGTTTGTTTGTTTTGGGTTTTTTTAAATTGAATTTCCTTTCTTTGATATTGTAAAGGTTTTAATTAACCATGCACAATAAAGCATATCTATCTATAGCCATGTCTGAACTGGGGTGGCAGAGTGGGCTAAAGAACGGTGATGGATTAGACCCAGATCTTTTTACTGGGTGTGAGTGTTTGATTTATTCAGATGCTCCGTCCATCACCACCCCCTTTTGTACCGCTGGTTATTTAAATGACATCGTACTAACTGCATACTCAATATCAGGCATACTGCGACCCCCTCTGATCTTGCTGTAACTGGGCCATGAATTCAGAAAGTAAAAGCCAGAACTTTGAGCTAAAATACTTTCAGAGCTAATCAGGCAACACAGTTAACTAAAAAGTGCTTTAGCTCGCGGTTCTATCTGAACCCTTCTTTTCAATTTATAGTCCCCCCCCCTCCATCTCCCCCCATAATGCATGCCGCCATAACACAGTATTTCGAGAGGCCACTAAATGTAAATGTGCAGCTCGAAGTTAACCTCGGCCAGAGGAAGGACTGCTTTAATGAGGAAATCAGGGAGAAATCGAATTGCCCAGCTAAGTTTAGCGTGCCACATATTCAACAGGGGAGCCTAAAATAGGGCGGGAAAGGCAGCCGCAACGTCTCACCTGAAACATTTGAAGAATTGCTGCCCGTTCTAGAAAAGGCTCCACTTCTGCCTCAGCTAATGACCCACGTTGCCCCTGCTCCTCGCAACCACTGCGCTGCAGAACCATTTATGTCTGCATTTGCCTTTTTCAAGAATTTCTGTTTCCGAGTACAGATACAATGGATCAGTTTTGAATAGTCTAAACTTGGAAGCGAGATTAGTAAGCACAACGCTTTCCATCTAGTAAAGAATGGTGGTAGCCGACGATAAAATCAAAGGGCTTTGCACACTTTCAGCCGCTTTCACTGACTGTATGTGATGGCAAATATAAAGTGCGCTGTAGTCACTGAAAGCGGCTGAGTGCACGCAAAGCCCTTTGATTTTAACATCTTCTGCCACAGCGCTTCTTACTAGGGAAGGCAGATATGAAGTGCGGTGCCAGCCCATGTGAAAATCAAAAGCCCATCCATGTACCGAACCGCTTTTGCCGACTACGCAGCTACTTAACTATGTCAAAGACTCACTTACCAATCTGCTACTCCAGTCCGCCCAAAAGATCCATTTTAAAGTGCGGTGCCCATCTGAAAAAGGCTGGTGGCGCGATTCCTAATTGTGTCGGACTACAGGAAGTGCGTCATGTTCCTCTGCCCGCCCCACCCCAGCTAAGCTCAGTTCAGCCAATCTGAGCAGCTGGGTTTGGAGAGGGCGGGCAAACGTTAATAACAAACCTCAAATGACAATGAAGAGCTAATAAATACATGCTGGTGCACCGAACAAAAGGTTAAATATTAGATGCTGGGCGAGCTACTCCCAAGGGGTCGGCGAGCTACTAGTAGCTCGCGATCGACCGGTTGGAGACACCTGGTCTAAGCTCATTCTCCGTTCTTGAGCTGTGTTCTCAATATTCTCAGCATGTCTGATCCTCAGACCTGCTACCTTCTTCTTTGTGAATTGAGGTTTTTGTTTGTTTGTTTTTCTGAACGTGTTGATCGTCTTTGGACTTCATGCGTTCTTTGTTGTCTGACCGTCCTCTTCTTTCGGATGTCTGAAAGGTACGAGAGGAACGTGTATCAGTATCATGATCCCGGTCAAGTTTTCTCAAATTATCCCTATTCCTGAAGTTGTACCTCCTTTCTGAGGACTCCTTTAAAGGAGACCTACCTCGGGGATGAGAACGTTTCTCTTTGGAAGGTTGTTTGCTATTTTCCCACTTCTTTTTAGAAGAGTTAGGATTGTTTTTAGTAAGGACGTTATCAGGACTTTCAGATAGTTGTGTTTTAACTGGTTTCCCACCCAGGCTGTCTCTGCCTAATTCGTCATAGGATTTTTCAATTATTCTGGCTAATTCTTGTGGTTGTTCTATTACATCAAATTCCCTTAATTTATGGCGGTTCCCCACTGATGATGCTTCACCTTTAATATTAGATAATATTATTGTGGAGACCTAGTCGAAATTTTTCAGTAGTATCAAACCTAAATTCAGAGCAGGCTCTGCCCGGTATTCGTATTGAATTTGTTTCAGGACATCAGGTATTACCGCCATAGGCGGAACACCATGTGTTTTTGTGTAGCAAGCAGCAAAGACTGTGCCCCAAGAGGTGCAGTCTTTCAGGTGTGGTGTGATCCCCATTGGTAGGCAGATTGTTAGACTTCTGTGTTTCTCATAAGGGCTAGTATTAGGAAATACTGCTTCGATTTGAGTAATTTTTTTAGCTATCCAGAATGGAATTTGTTCACGGTTTGCAGGCAATTTACCCATGACTGCGTGTAAAGTCTGTGGAGTGATTTTTAGTGTATTCCCCTGGTGAGAGGATTGTTGTGGAATAACTAATGGTGGTTGGACTATCAAAGTCCGCATGACATATTGGACCGATTGTCTATAGATCTTGATTAACTCTTTGAGTTGAGCAAGTAATTAATAATTTGACATTTCTTCAATGTCAGGATGAGGTGCATAGCCGGTTAAAATCGGCCATATTGCTCCTGGTGTACCTAGTGGACCGAGCCTTGTAATGAGATTTCAATTTTTTAGCCGCCTTTAAACCAGAGCTCATGCTCCTGGTATGTGAGTGAAATTTCAACATCCTCGATAGAAATATATTCCTCAGGTGGATAATCTTCCTTGTAGAAGTGAAACAGTTTAGTTACTGGATGTGATTCAGGGTATACTATCCATGAGTAGAATACCTCTGTCTGGTGAGATTCATGAGCCTCTATCACAAAAACTGCTCTACCACCTCTTGGTGATAGGCTATGTATTATACGTTTTAGAGTGATGGCTCTCCTTAAATTTGGAGCGATGATTATGGAATCTCTGTCGGGGTCTTGAAAACCTGTACGGTTAAAAGCTGTAACGACTGAGTCGGCAGCAGCCCCACCGTTTCCGGTGTTAGGCTCGGTATCGGACATTGTTTAATGAAAAATGCAGAGCAAGTTTCAAGGGAACAAAAATAAGGTGCACGATATTTTGGAACACTGTATCCTTCAACGTTGAACAAACCAAGCAGCTAATAAATACGATTGTTCATCCTACTCAGCTATGGCGGATATTATCCCTTCCCACTCCAGATGTCTAATGGAGTATTATGAGTAGGGGGTCTCTGAAAAAGCACGACTGAGTTACTTCAGCATCTAGCTTTAAATTAGTGCCTTACCAAACCGTTGGGCGCCATGTAGTGTAGTTCCTATATCCCTGATAGGCTCTGCGCATTGGAATAATATACACTATAGATTTTACATAGGAATGAGGTCAGTATGTCTCGATCGAGTACATTAAACTTAATTACTTGTGTGTGCCAGCTAAATCAGAGGTCACTAGAAATTTCTTGCATGAACAAGAAGGGATTAGTTTCTGACAACTGCATAAACATGACAACTTTATTTCCCTTAGAATCGGAACAATCTCAGAATCGTAGAAACAATAGATAACAGTTTCACTCAGTCAATCGTGCATGCTTAGTTTCTACAGAGTTGTACAGAAATAGAGAGTCGGGCGTTTCAATAAAAAGGGTTTATTGAACAGTATTATTTCTCATTCAAGAGATATGAACTGCTACAATCGTAAGACAGAATGCGAAGTATAATACGTACAGCGTTCGCAGTACGATAAAATAATACTGCAATAGCATGGTTTGTAGCTATGGCTTATATTCATAACAATACACACATAAACAACATGCTAAAATGTGAATACTCATCTGGTGCTTCTAAATAGTTCTACACCAGTGTACCTAACCTAAGTGTAGTACGAGGTATGAAGTAGGTGCCGTTTTCGAACGTATAGCTAGCTATATTTTAGTATTGCCAAGAGTTGCCAAAAGTTTCTCTAGGTTCTAGTCTGCTCCATACCTTAGAATGAGAGAGGTTGGACTCTCTTTCCAGGACTCGATATCTAACACCCCGCAAGGGGACTCAGAAACACTGGAGCTGGATTCTCTGCGAGGAGGATGACAGCGTCTGGTTAGTGCGTCAGGCGGGGACTCGATCTCCTTCCGAACTTGCCCTGGCGAGCTGTGTAGTCTAGCCGTGCAAGTAGGCAGCCGAACCGTACCGTAGCTTGCCATGGTACGAGAAGGTATATTTATACCTTGAAGGTGTTTAAGAATGCCAGTACTGACGTAAAAGTCGGGCAGAGGAAAGTCATATGAAATGAAATGAAAATAAATTTATATAGCGCAACTAAAGCCCAATGGGCGTCAAGGCGCCTAACAAAAGAATATCAGCTATTAAGGTAAACTCTTACTGCGGGTAAGCCTTGATAAAACACCAGGTTTTAAGCGCTTTTTTAAAAAGAGAAAGAGATGGTTGGGTTTTGATCTCTTGGGGAATCGAATTCCACAGTTTGGGGGCCACAATGGAAAATGCCCTATTGCCCCAACGTACCCTTTTGGCACGAGGAACCACAAGCAAATTCATCTCCGAGGATCTAAGAGATCTACAGGGCAGGTAACGAGTAAGCAGGGCACTTAGAGGATCCGGTGACCCATCTGCCAGAGCTCTGAATGCTAAGCATAAGATCTTAAAAGAGATCCTCAGATGAATTGGAAGCTAATGAGTACTCTTTCTTGCCCTTGTAGCAGAGGATGCATTGGGAAGTGCAAGGACGAAACGGGCAGCCGCATTTTGTACGACCTGAAGTCGATGAATGAGTCCCTTGTTGGAGTCTGCATAAAGTGCATTGCAGTAGTCCAGCCTGGAACCCACCAGTGCCACCACCGTCTGCCTACGTACTGAAGGAGAGAGATAGTGAAGGATCCTCTTAAGAATTTTTATGAATCCCTAAGGAATAGATGTTCATGCATAATAAATGAGTTCTTGGAGGAGAAATCAATATCCAAGCAAGGGGAAGTCCTAAAGGCTTGAGAGTCTGGTTTTCCAATAGCACGCTGTGACGTCGATGGACGAATGTAGTTGACCATGCCTGTATTTGGTTAGCATGGGCAATGCCTAAATAAGGGCTGAATTTCTATGCCTAAATAAGGGCAATGAGAATTGTACCTATATAAGGGCATAAATCGGGAAATATATATACAGTATCTAAATCGACACGCAACACTAAATATAAAGGAGACAAACCCTCCTTTTACTACATGGTATGGACTTCACTGGTGTCTGGGGAATCGGCAGAACAGTGTAGAGAAATTTCCCTGACCACTCGATCTAAAGGGCATCCCCATTCATCCATGGTTGGCAGTATTTGAAGGCCAAGTGTGGGCATCTTTTGTTGTCTGCAATTACAAGATGGTCCAGTTGAGGAAAACCCAAGTTGCAGAAGATGTTGTATTCAACAGAATCATTTAGAACTCACTCATGGTTTTCTTGTAAGATCCTACTGATAGTTGAACTGCTGTGATCCTCAGGTTCCTGCCTAATATCTATGCACAGATGAAATGTGCTTTCGGTGATAGTGCTTCCATTGTTTGTTCACATAATGCATGGCTGTTGTATTGTGGTTCACAACCCATTCTGAAGAAAGGTCTCCAAGGCTAGGTATACAATCATAGTTCCAGGAGACTGATGTGTTAGGACTTTCCTTGGAAGTTCACGCTTGGAATCTGAAGATGGTCTATATGAGCACCCTAACCTCTTCGAGCGGAACAAGGTACTTATGTTTGGTCACACTCATTCCATAGAGCCACGTCAAAACCTCCATCAGTTACGTGTGTCCTGCAGATAGACCACCAACCCCATATGGAGACGATATTGTTAGGGTTGTCTTGGCTGGGTGCATTGCAGTAAGACTGCAGGTCTTCTAAGCCTCCACCTAACTCGAATCAACTCTTGAGGTATGGTTCTTGCTCGGGTCCATACTATGTGCCATTCTGAAGGGGTTAATTGCCTTTTTACCTGTAACTGTGTTCCATTGGTATATTCCCAAGAGCTAGTTTGTATTACCCTATTCCTGCTGCATGAATTAATGTTCAAACTTCTTGAAAGCACACTGTTACACAGGAACAAGAAGTAAAGGCACCAATATTTGAATGCTACAAAGGAAGAACAAGGTGGAGCAAAGTCTTGAGAAGCTTGAAGAAGTGCATCAGAATATGTATAACACTGAAGGTTGTAGAAAAGTACCCTAGAACTTGGCAGTGATAAGAGAAACAATACAACACCAAAGTTAGTACAGTACAGTTTTGGGAACCATTAAAACTGGTGCCCCCGCATAGATATATGTTGAGAGAAGACCTGTGCTCAATAAAACACGGGCCTTTATGATAGATCGCCGTCATCCACAAAGAAACAATCCGCTGCACCACCTCCCAAGATGACACCACATCGATCATGGAATACCTTAATTACCAACTCCACAACGACAACAAAACAACCATCAAAGGCACCCTCACCTACAGAACCCCAGGATTACGCCCGGCCACTGGGACACCATCACAGACTTCATCGCCGCACTAGCAATAAAGTCCAAGCACTACGTCTTCCTCGGAAACAACTTCCACCTGGACGACCCCACAGACACTATCACCATCCTCCTTGAGTGAATGGACAACATTGGCTTCACCCAGCTGGTCAGAGTCCATTACACACAC
Source organism: Lissotriton helveticus (assembly GCF_964261635.1). Lineage (NCBI taxonomy): Eukaryota > Metazoa > Chordata > Amphibia > Caudata > Salamandridae > Lissotriton > Lissotriton helveticus. The sequence continues at coordinate 113,868,296 of NC_136067.1, read as the reverse complement.
TGGACCCCATCTTCATGTTCAGCAACAGAGTCAAATATAGCCATATCACGGAACTCACTTTGACCGACCACTCCATGGTTCACTCCACAATCACAGGAGCACATCACAACACCCGCAACCCTCCCAGCACCTCCTTCCGCAGCTGGAGCAAAGTGGCTCAGACCTAATTGATGGAAACCCTACAAAACCACCCAGCCCGACGCCGCAACCCGCCTGGAACAGGCAGTTGAGAAATTCAACACCTGGATTGCCAATGCTGTTCACCTAGTCACCCCCGTCAAACCAGCCAAAACCCACAGATCCACCAAACAAACCAGCTGGAACACACCCAACCTTAGCACCATGAAACTGGAGAGAAGATGGCGTATCAGCAAAGACGATACAGACCGAGCCACCTTCAAGTCAGCCCTCAACATATACTACCAATGACTCTAAAACACAATAAGGATGCCCTCACAAACCGCATCAAGGACAGTGCCAACCATACCAATGAACTCTTCACCCTCGTCAGAGAGTTCTCCTGCCTAACAGCCACCAAGAACACAATCTTTACCTCACAGGAACTCTACGCAGCTCTAGCGAATCACTTCCGCCACAAGATATCCACCATCTACAGGAATTTTGGCCCTCAAACCACCGACAGTCTCAACCTCCTCACTCCAACGGAAGCCTCCCCTGACCAACATCTCACATCATGTAAACAGCTCACCCCCCGGATACCACAGCCATCATGAACTCCATCCACTCAGTAGCACCCACCAACCCATGCTCCCACCGCTCTTCAACCTAGGAAGCAACAAAATCAGCCACCAACTCACCACCATCCTCAATGCATCCATCACCACAATCACCTTCCACGACGCATGTAAACATGCAGAGCTCAGACCTCAGCGAATTCCAGAACTACCACCCACATCTCGTTGCACCTGTTTCTCACCAATGTCCTGGAGAAAGCCATCAACCGACAGCTGACTGAAAACCTGGAGAAAAACAACCTGCTAGATGCCTCCCAATCCAGTTTCAGTGCCAACCGCAGCATCAAGACTGCCTTGACAGCCGCCACGGACTACATCCACACCCTGCTCACCAGAGTAGAATCAGCAGCCCTGATCCTCCTCGACCTGTCTGCAGCCTTCCACACCGTATCCCATTACACACTCAACAGACTGCCGCAGATTGGAATCAAGGGATAAGCACTCAGATAGATTGCTTCATTACTCTAAGGATGCATGCAGAACATCTGCCAAGCCCCCTTCACCTCGAAACCCACGAACACCATCTGCAGCGTCTCTCAAAGCTCATCCCTCAGCCCCACCTCTTCAACACCTACATGATGGCCCTAGCCGACATCATCAGAACCCACGATATCTACATCAAATCCTACGCCTTAGACACCCAGCTCATTCTCTCTCTCACCTCAGACCCCACCACCACCGAGGCCAGTTTCCACAACTGTATGAAGAACTTCGCAGTCTGGGTGAAAAACAACAGTCTGCAGCTCAATACGGGCAAAACCGAAGTGCTGATCTTTGGCAACCATGCCTCCCTCTGGAAGGCACCTGGTGTCCCGTTGAGCTTCGACCCACTACCACACCAAAAGAACACACCTGTAACCTCTGCATCGTTTTAAGCAGCAAACTCACCATGAAACGACAGATCAATAGTCTCCTCTGCTTGCTTCCACACTCCGCATGCTTTGAAGAATCTTCAAACAGCTCCCCATAAGCACTAGAAAAACGGTCACGCAATACTAATCACCAGCCGTGTGGACTATGGCAACCCACTGTATGCAGGAAAACCACCGAACTCATGAGAAGGCTACAGACAATACAGACTGTAGCAGCAAGATTGATCATCAACCTGTCCAAACCGACCCACATAATCCAATACTTGAGGAACCTCCACTGGCTCCCTGTCCAGAAAAGATGGCAATTCAAACTCCTGACACACACTTACAAAGCCCTCCATGACCAAGGACTAGCATACATGAACCATCGCCTGAAATTCCACCAGCCATCCAGAAACCTTTGCTCTGCCTCTCTCGCCTGGAACATACACAGCGCTTTTGCCATTCCATAGTGGGGGCCTCACTTTCTCCCATCTCACCGCCAAATCCTGGAAAGCATTCCTTCTCCACCTCCGAACATCACCCTCGCTGACGGACTTCAGGAAGAGACTCAAGACCTGGTTCTTCGACTAAGCCCAGCAAACCAAAGCCTGCAAACTCTCATGGGTGGTAAGCAGCACAAGTACTATCTGATTGATTGATTGATGGATAATGAGATGGCCGGAACAAAGAAATATGCAAGGTGAACAGAGAGCACTGGAAGCCACTGGAGTGAGTCCTGTTAGGTCAAGTTACAGGCAAACCTGTTGAGACGTAATATGAGACATGCTGCTGAGTTCTTGATTAGTTGGAGTGTTTGCAAAAAGTAGTGAGGAAGACACAGACTGCGAAATGAGGTAATCAAGACATGGGAGTATGATTGACTGTAATACGGAGAGGCAATTAAACAAAGGATGTAAATAAGAAGAAAAACTTTCAGCAGAGTCATTTCTTATTAAAAACATCTAAAAAAATACATGGAGATAAGTTGTTAAATATTTTAGGCCACCAGTTTTGGTGTGCTGTAAGTTGCCAAAAACAATTACTTTTCTTGTGTCTGCGTTAAGGTGAAGTGAATGAGTGCCTATCAATCAAGCAAAGGAGGTTACACAGTCCTTAAAATGTAAAGTAGGAAGTCTGTCTAATTCAATTACATTTTAAGCTGGTGCCATTACTGTAAGGAAGAAAGTGGTGACAAAAGAAAATTAGGGGCTCAAGTCAAATCCCTGTGGCACCGCACAAGAAATGGTCTTGAACAAGCATTTACAATGCAATAGGTCTTGCATTTGTCAGAGTTAGAGCTATTGGTGTTGTAAATGACAATGTCTTATCTATGTGTTTTGGATTGGAGTGTAGCGGATGTATGAACAGATACAAAGCTGCAGCACTGCATAGAGGGCATAGAATGAGGAACTACCAACGGGGCCAGAGAAGCGGCTGCAGCACTGTCTAGAGGATTAAGAATGAGGAATTACCACTGGGAACAGAGAAGCAGCTAGCAGCACTGCCCAGGGGACTGAGAATGAGGAATTACCACTGGGAACAGAGAAGCAGCTAGCAGCACTGCCCAGGGGACTGAGAATGAGGAATTACCATTGGAAAAAGAGACACCTGCAGCACTGTCTAGAAGGCTCAGAATGGAGGAGTTACTGACGCGGAAGTGGAGACAGAGTGCCCGACAAGAAGTCCTCTCTGCGAGACTAGACATCGATTGCAGTAGCAGTAGTCTGTTCCAGTTACTCTGTTGCTTGCTCCTTCCACTCTCTCCTTCACAGTCGACTTCCGTCGACTCCCTGTGCCCTTAATAGCTCAGTGGGCTAATGCACTACTTGCAGCTTGCGTATTCGGATCAGACCGAGGCCCTGTTAATTTGCCCTTCAAGGGTCACAGTAAAAACTGTTGCCTACGTCTGTCGTTTATAGTGCCACGAATCTGCAAGCTTTGCAAAAGTGCTACGTAAAAAACTTTAATTGATACCAGTCTTTCCTCTCTCCAGTTCTTCTTTTCCTATGTATCTCTGTATATACTATATGCTCCGAGGCCCCTGTGTTCCATCTCAAGTGAAAAAACTGAATTCAAAAGTATACATTGAAAACTTCCAATGTCCACAAGTGTACCATACCTGCAACTCTCTCCACAAGTGTTGTGTTCTGTTTTAATTTATAAAATAAAGCAAACTCTTTTTCCCCACTTAGAGGCTTCCTCATTCCTACCTTAAACTCTCCAGTAGTGCCCTTTCTGGCTGACGCACGTACTCCGGTCCACTCCAGGATTTTTTCCCGTTTGTGTGGTGAGTGCATGCAGTCTAGTAGTCGAATTCCCCTCGGCTTCCAACCTCGGGACGCAGGGACGACAGCACAAATCCTTCTGGGCAAGCCCATTTAATGCACCAAAGCACGCTGGTGCGCCTAAAGCAAGCCCATCTGCGCACGTCCACGCCCAGCCGTCCCCAGGAGCCAGGACCCCTGGTCGTGAGAATCACCATCTTACATCTAGGCTTGACTACACTCATGCAGAACTTCTACAAATTCATGCCTTGCCTATTTGGAGGAACCTTTTGCCTGCAGACACTGTCACTACCAGAGTCAGTTGGATATCACCCCGGCTGAAGCATGGAAAATGGCTACTCTAGAAACAAACGTGGTTAGGAAAGCAATTTTACTAAATGTAAGGTCCTTACTCAAACACTACACTGAGAGATGGGACTTATTGAATTCCCAGGCCCCAGATGCAGGTTTCCTAATGAAAACCTAGTTGAAACCTCTTCTATCTCTGCCATTGCCTTGGCCCACCCACAACGGTACCGCATTCTGCAACTAAATAGAGATTGCAAAGCAGGTGGAGGGGTTGCAATTGTGTTTAAACCATCAACTGAAGCTACTATTATTGAAACATTCCAAGATAACTCTTACGAGATCTGTGTCTTTAAAATTGAATACTCACCCCAGAACTACTGGAAAGGTGATCTAGTATATCGCCCTCCAGGACCCCTAAAATATTTCTCCCTAAAACTGATGGAAAGGATCGCCCCTCATGTCTTTGCATCCAAGTATTTTCTCCTTCTTGGGGATTTTAATATAAACAGTGAAGTCAAAGGGAACGCAGATGCTGCACGGTTCTTAGCTGACATGACCTCGCTGGGGCTAGTTATGAACAACACAGGGCCTACCCATACAGCAGGTCACACCCTTGATCTTATTCTTACCAACTCACCCAATATATCTTCCCTACCCCCTGTACCAGTGATCTGGTCAGATCACTTCATTATCAACTTTCCGATACATTGTCCGAATCAGACAGCAGTCAACCCTCCCCTCACTAGGAAGGCGTTACGCCAATGGCCCAAATCCCAAAGGAGAGCTTTCGGCAGGTGTTCAGATCTCCTGACTACTCTAAATCTAGAGATATAGATAGTAGACTCTATCAACTTCATTATGCTATAGAGTCATCCTTCGATGTGATAGTGCCTCTAAAACCATCAAATCCCTAATTGCAAAGAAAACAGGCAGTGTGGTTCTCCCAAGAATTACGAAGAGAGAAACCGCACTGTAAAAAGTTACATAAGAACCTGCCGCAAATCTCATCTACAGTCAGAGAAAGAAATCTTTAGGGCAGCAATCAACACATACCATATGAATATCAAGCTAACGCGGAAGAAGTGTATCTCTGTGCAACTAACTGTAGCAGGTAACTCATAAAAACAGCTATACGCGATTCTCAAATCCTTTATCTCTCTTATGGCCTGTACTAATCGTATCCCTGCCTCCCAGACCTTATGTGACAATATTTCTAACTTCTTTGTTAATAAGGTTGAAAAGATCTATGATACTTTTCCTAATGGGCGATCTGGTGGTGATACTCTCACTGCACCCTGTATAGAGTCCAGAGAAAAAAAAGGAGCTGGCTCGCTTTCCTCCCTTACCGGCACCTAAGTAGAAGAGCTGCTGAAAGTAGCAAAATCAGGATCCCCCACTGATATAATGCCGGCAATATGGTTTGCTTTATTGGTGCAGCCTCTTGCCTCTTAAATTGGCTCACTTATTAACTACTCACTGAGTGTGGGCACAGTACCCTGGGCTTCGAAAGCTGCACAAATCTTACCAATTATAAGAAAACCTAATCTAGCGCCCTCCGAGCTACCAAACTATCGCCCTATCTCACTCATTTCCCTTATGAGCAAACTTATGGAGGATAATAATAGGGTTGATGCACGGCTGTGATAATTCTCACAATTCAATTGTTACTCAATTTTTCTCAATGTTTTAGGTGCTCCATAAGTGGCGTCGAGTGTCCTACGACGTCGTCTATAACATATGATGGTTGTGGGGCCTGTGAACCACTGGTCCCATCCTTATGTGCACACTGATATTCCCCACACAAAATGGAGGTTTCACACACTTTTTAGCTGTTCAGAAATGTTTCATTGTCTTTTATTCACATCAAGTATTTTGTAAAGAGATTCAACATCCAGTATTCAAAGCTTGATTATTTTGTCAACATATCACAATCCTTTAGTCAAGTCCAATGCATTTCGGGCCCAGATTTTGGCCCTTCATCAGGGAAAGGACACTATGAATGTAAAACATAAACAAAAACAATCTGTCACTAAATGTATATACGACTCTGTATTGTGGGGTTCGTGCATATGATGCTGGGAGGGTGATGATATCATGTGTGTAAAATTAGGTGATCACCTTAAAAATCTGGTAACCCAAGTGAAAAAATAAAAATAATCGTGGCGAGTCTCTTACGTGATTCGCAGTTCTGTTGGAGCGTGATGTAACTCTATATTAAAAAAGAGGGGGAAGCATGGTGTAATACACTAACGTGATAGACGTGATTCCAAGAATTGGCATACTGGACGTAGTTCAAAAAATTAATTAACTGGCCGCTATGTAGGACTAACCTGAAAGAACTCGTCACGTTCGGTGCATTGATCTTCTGTTTGAGGACGCCGGTCAACCCGGAAGTGCCGGTTGCCGCGTTTAAAGCATTTAGAAAGTTCCGATCACGTGATCAGTCGCAAGTGTAGATAGACTATGTTTTAGAGATTGAAAACGCGGTTCCTAGTCATATATGTATAAAAGTGATAGGGATAAGGTTATGCCAAAATAGATTATCATGGTCATAAAATGATAAAGATTCGGGTGTAAGAATGCTCTATCAATGATATAAAAAATAAAAAATAAAAATTGAAATGGAGCACGCTGGAGGAGGTTCGATCCGGTGCAGTGTGGGACTGTGAGCCCAAGGCTCTGTAGATGTGCTAAAGGATTGCATTTGGCAATGTGGTATCTAATACAGGTATATACGGACAGATATCAACAGACATAAATGGCTTAAATACAATAAACTTAATTAGTGATTCATTCATCATGATGAAATAACACAGGAATACTATGTCGGTATTTTGAGCAGTATTACAAGTAGCACGAAAGTTCAATTCTGTCATTTAAACCCATAGGCTTCTGGGTTGACAGTTTGTATATCCAGGTGTTCTCTCTTTGGAGCAGGTATTTTGTATTGTCTCTACCTTTAGTTTTCGGGATAGTTTCCAATATAATAAACTTCATTTGGGAAATGTTATGTTTCAATTCAACGAAATGAGTTGCCACTGATGACTTCATGTTTTTGAGACGAATGTTGGACTTATGTTCCGTAAGTCTAGTTTTGATTTTTCGTTCTGTCTTACCCACGTATAGTTTGCCACATGGGCATTTTAAAGCATATATGACATTGCTTGAATCGCAGGTGGCATTCACTTTGAGAGTGACTTCATGACCTTTCATGGGGTGGTTAATTTTATTTCCTTTGATGATATTGTTACAATTTCCGCAGTTGTGACAAGGTTTAGTGCCTTCGTATTTCATGATTATTGTTGGTCTATGTTGTACCAGTTCTCCTAGATTAGGTGCCCTGGTGAATGCAAACAACGGTGGTTCCTTAAAAATCTGTTTAAAGTCAGGTTCCAAGTTCAAAAGTGACCAATGTTGTTGAATAATTCTTTTAAATTAGGTACTGGAAGTAGAATATTTCGATACTACCACAGTCCGGGTCTGTTGTTTTTTTGGGCTAGGTTGAAGTAGTTGTTTCCTGTCTGTTTATGAAATTTTCAATTTAGATTCCTCAATGATATTCTCAGGATATCCTCTCTTTCGAAATTTGGTGGCAGTTTCTTCGATTCTGAGTGTCATCTTTTCTGGGTCTGATGTGATTCTTTTTGCACGTGCCATCTGAGAGAAAGGAAGATGTTTTTTTAAATGTGGTTCATGAAAACTTGTAAAGTGAAGCATATTATTTCGATCTGTAGGTTTTGTAAAGAGATCAGTTTCAAAACCGTGTGGATTGATCGAAACTTTGACATCCAGAAAGTTAACTGATTTTTCTGATATTTCCCATGTTACTTGGATTCGTTCATCAACTTGGTTAAGTTCAATGAGGACCTTCTCTAGTTCATCCTTGGTATTTTTCCAAATGATGAAAATATCATCAATATAACGTTTTAAAAGTTTCAAATTGTCTATCCATTTGCTGTTGGCAAAGATGTAAGTTTCCTCAAAGTATTGCATAAAGATGTTGGCATATGCTGGTGCCGCCGAATTGCCCATGGCCATTCCAATAAGTTGTAAATACCAGTTGTCTTGATTTTCAAAATAACTGTGGTACAGTATAAAAATCATGAGTTCCATCAAAAATGTTTGGAAAGGTATTTCCAATTCTGTATTTAGTAGAGCTTGTTCAATAGCTTCTATACCCAGAGAGTGGGGTATGGAAGTATAGAGTGAACGTACATCCGCTGTGCAGAGTATCAATTTCTCTTGAGGTTCAAATGTTACATCTTGTAGAGTAGAGATGAAATGTGTAGTGTATTTGATATACGTTCTCATAGTTTGTACTGTAGGTTGGAGATACTTATCCAGAAATTGTCCAATTGGTTCATGGAGACTACCACATGTGGAGACTATGGGTCTCATGGGAGGATCCATCATATTTTTGTGAATTTTAGGGACCATTCTCAATGTTGGACTCTTAGGATGGAGTTTAGTGAGAAAGTTCTTAGTCTTTTGATTAATTATTCAATTTTCAAGTGCTTTTTCCAAAATGTCTTAAAGACTTCTCATAAATTCAACTGTGGGATTGTTCTCCATTTTCATGTAGGTGGTAGTGTCTGAGATATGTTCCATCACTTTGGCGTCGTACATGCTTCTATTCATGATGACAAACGCACCCTCCCTCCAAACGTATGGAGGGACATATCAATGCACAGCTCATGGAATTCATGGAAGCTCAGTCATGCTTGGACCCCTCACAATTGGGCTTTCGACCTTAACATTCAACCAAAACTACTCTGCTTGGTGTCACAGACGCCATCAAGCTTGCCCTAGACAAGGACAAAGCTATAGCGCTAGTGCTGTTGGATTTATCCGCAGCTTTTGACACTGTAGCACATCTTAGACAGCTACAAAGACTGACGGAAATTGGCGTAGTAGGGTCTGCCTTTCAGTGGTTTTACAGTTTTCTGGAACAACGCACAGGGATCCTGCCTCAGTCCCACGTTATTTACCATATAAGTGGCTCCCCTGGCAAAGAACATCGGAGATCACAGCTTTGTCCTCTTCTCATATGCAGATGAAATGCAGATCCTGTTTTTATTTGATAACAACTCGGATGCTACCAAACAGTTGTTTGCACAGGGCATGCGCGCAATCTCCAACTGGATGTCAAAGAACTTACTCCAGTCGAACACCAACAAAACAGAATTCCTTCTCTTTGGCAAAGCTCAACTTCTCTGGTCCCAGAATGGTGGCCGGCAGTATTAGGCCCCGCTCCTGTGCCTACGAACAAGGCAAAAAACTTAGGAGTGTATTTGGACCTTTCTCTATTTATGAAGGAGCAGGTGGCGGCTGTCTCAGGTAGCTGTTTTTTTTTGCTAAAACTCCTATGGAGAGTGTTCAATCTTCTCCCCTTATTGGCATGCAAAACCATGCTCCAAGCCCTGGTAGTTATTAGACTGGACTATTGCAAAGAATTTTTGGGTGCAGCGAATGAGGGGACACTTAATAGGCTCCAGGTAGTGCAGAACACAGCAGCTCGAATGGCTTTAAATAAACCACCCGGGACTCTTTCCCGGCCATTACTAAAAAGTCTACACTGGCTTCCTATTCAGAATCAAATAAAGTTTAAAATGTGCTGTTTGATTCACAAAACTTTTAATGATAGTGGACCCAAGTATATGACCGATAGTCTTGTCCCCTATCATCTCTACAGATCTCTACGTTGCAGTGGAAAGGCTCTGCTGGTAGTACCCCGGGTCAACATGCTTCGTGCGGGAGGCAAATCTTTCGCCTATGTAGCCCCACGCCTTTGGAACTCACTCCACATTACGTTACGTGTGTGCCCTGATTTGCTTAAATGAAGAAAACTACTGAAAATCAAACTCTTTATCCTTACTGTGTCCAATACGCCATTTCAAAACCTCAAGTTATATGAAAATAATTCTTTATTGAACCCAATCCTTATCATGCCCGATGATGCCCGATGATTCAAGTCGTGACGACTTGAATCATGGTATCAGTCGTAAGGGGAAACACTGGATATTGCGGTGCATTGAACTAATGAAGGGGTCTGAAGAATAATGGGACACTGGGACCCGTAGAGACATTATAGGAGGGAGTCTTCCATCAGGAGTGAAACCATCAAGGGGCATGATAAGGATTGGGTTCAATAAAGAATTATTTTCGTATAACTTGAGGTTTTGAAATGGCGTATTGGACACAGTAAGGATAAAGAGGAAGGTTATCCAGGACCTTGTAGGAGACTGCAGGAGGGTCTTTGCAACTGGAAATATATATTGTTTTAATTATAGTGAACTCTAGATTGTTCTTTGGCCACCAGATGGTTTGGGAAGCAGTTAGTCAATACCAAAGATACGAGGAAGGTTACTCCTGGACAGTGGATGCCAGAGAATTACGCAACCAATTGTAACGTGTAAGATTACGAGAAGTTGCTCTCTCAAACTGAAGTTGGAAAAAAGAATGGGAAAAGTCTCCCAATTTTCTGAGGAGCCCTGATGATGTCCCTGAAGGGACGAAACGCGTAGGCTGTATTGTCTGCATATGAGATAATAAAGTTGAATTCAAGAAGAAAACACAACTGCATTGGGATAGAATTATTTCATACTTGTTTTGGATTACTCTCTAATGGCAAAGATAGGTCTTGCTTAAACCCTTTGATACTAGAGATACTCCTCTGTATATATTTCTTGTTGTTTAACAGCAGTGTTAACGGTGGGCTGCTCAAAGTTGAGTATCGACTTATTTGAAATAATCGATAATAAGAATTAATGAATATCCTGCTGTGCACATGATTCTAGTACCCTCACCGTGCTCTTTATTTTAGTATATCCTTTGTTTACTTCAACTATATCATTGCTGTCACTCACTTTTGTCACCTCACCTGGGCACACATTTCAGCAACCGGACCTTCAACATCTGCCATCAAGACACTAGAGCAAATATCTAATATCTCAATACCTATCATGGACTCTGTAACATCCCCTGCTACCTATGAGTGGCAGTCCTAACAGCATCTCAACAACCCGCCAAAAGGAGCCCAATCAACAAATATTTTCCTGCTCCCTAAGGTAGCCAGATCTTCTATTTTATTTTTAAACGTTTATTTATAACATTTTCCATACATAATAGTTGGGCATTCAGCAAGGCACTTCGTTGTTACAATATACAATCAGGCAATCAAGACAGTAGGGCAGTAAATGAAGGGACTATCCCGTACATACAGATCCATGCAATGGGGCGATATTGTACAAATGTGTTAATGAAATGTCGGTGATAACACCCGTATGTGTCCAAACAGAATAGGCATTCAATGTTTTCTCGAAACTCAGGGTCCAGCACAGTGAAACATTTTTCGACCCCCTCATACTTAAGGGGCTACCACACGGAATAGCAGCATTCAAAACGATTACATTCCTCCACCTCCCCCATGGCCCTCTGGGGCACCAGCATCCAGCTGGCTTCCACCTTCCTCCCCGTCTGCCTCCTTCTGCGATGTGTAGGACTGTTGCGTCCCCCAGATATCCGCCGGTCTAGATTTTATTGGTAGAGTTTCAACATATATATTGTAGACTATGCAACATATCTTGGAGCCATTCCTTAAATTTCGGGGCTCTCCCCCTCCCCCATCGACACGCCAATCTCCGCTTAGCCAAAAGGAGAGCAGTATCGATAAATTTCCTGTGCGCTCTGGGTATACGTGGTGTGTGTCCCAATAAAAATAGCAATGGATCCCTAGGCAGCGTAATAGACAACATACTCTCCACCGCACCATGTACCTGTTCCCAATAGACCGCAACCTGTGGGCAAAGCCAGGCCAGATGGAAGAAGTCGGCCCCTGATTGCCCACACCTCTCACATCAGTCTGAGTCCGCCAAATGAAACCGTAGTTTCCGTGCAGGGGTATAGTAGATGCGATGTAGAAATTTATAGTGGATAATTTTAAATCTGCAACTGGACGTGATTCGGCCAGTCAATTCGCACCAATACTCCCAGGCCTCATCAGGGATAGCCTCCCCTATGTCTTGTTCCCAGTATCCTCGCGCCTTCCCACCAACCTCGAAGGTGTGCGACCGTATACTTCCGTATAGGCCAGAGACCAGGTGTGCACCTTCAGTGCTGTTAAGTAGTGTGGTCAACGGAGGAACTACCTCAGGTTCATTAGGATATTCAGATAAAAGACTTTTCAACTCTCTCAAAGCCGCAGATAATAAAAAACCTCCAAGGGAGTGGGGTCAATGTCACTAAAGAACTGCTCCCTTGTGCAGAATACTCCATTGAGAAACATGTCTCCCCATGTGGATTTCTGCGGTCGTCTACACATGAGTTGGAACCCCTTCTCCTGCAACACTGACAGTCGTGGATGATACGTCAAAGGCATTTGCGGTGCATACAGCAAAGGGAGTTGCAGTCTGCGGAGTATTCTATGCCACGCATCTATCGTACAGGAAACTGTTGTGGGGTGCATGTCCAGGATCTCAACCGGCCCATGAACAATGCCAGTCAGAGGCAGTGGGTGCGCTATCCAGTCTTCGGCCGCTAGTTGCGGCATGTAGCTAGTGGGTCTCAACCAGTGGTGAAGGAAGTGTGCCTGGGCACTGAGGTAGTAAGCCTCAAAATCAGGGATATCATACCCCCCCTTAGCGTACGGTTGCATCATCACACTTCATTTAAGTCTAGGTTGCCGCCCTCCCCATACCAGCCTGATGAGTTCTGATCGCAGAGTTTAAAAAAAAATAATAATATGGGATATTTAGGAAAAAAAAGAAAACGTGGGAGTACCACCATTTTGATCAATGAGATGCGACCCGCCATAGACAGGGGCAAAGCTATCCATCGTGTAACGGTGTCTTTCAGTTTCATATCGGCCGTGCCATAGTTCATGCGCAATGTTTCCTCCTTATCTCTTGAGATCCGCACCCCCAAGTATTTCAGGTCATCATCACACCATTCAATCGGGAAGTCTAATGGAAACTTGGTCACAGCAGGCGTTAGTGGCAGAAACTGGGACTTATTCCAGTTTATTTTTACGCCCGATATTCTACCAAACACCAAGAATTCTCGCAATATCGCATTCAAGTTCGTTTGTGGGTCTTTGACGTAGAGGGTAACATCATCTGCATACAGTGACACAGATATCTGTCTTTGGAAACACCGGAAAGCACTATCATGCATCTGTCAGATCCTGCACGCCAATGGTTCTATTGCGATGGCAAACAATAGACTGGATAGGGGGCACCCCTGCCGAGTGCCCCTCGTAAGTGAAATCCCAGTTGAAAGATGCCCGTTGACTAGTATCGACGCCGTGGGCGCAGTATATAACAGTTTCACCCAGGCCATAAAGATAGGGGGAAAGCCCATTCTCCGTAACACCGTAAACAGGTAACACCACTCTACTGAATCGTAAGCCTTGGAAGCATCCAAAAGAACTGCAGCCAACGGGACCTCCAGTGCCACTGTGTTGACAAGGGAGAAAAGGGTCCTAAGGTTATGACTCGTAGCCCTCGATGGGACGAATCCCGATTGATCCGGTAGTACTATGCGAGTCATGAGCAGCGATAGCCTAGTGGCCAGAACCTTAGCCAATATCTTCGCGTCACAGTTAAGCGACAGCGGCCGGTAGGAATCACAAGTGACAACCACCTCGCGCATTGACCCCCACCTCAAGTGACACCTCAAAGACTTCGCGTAGCACCGGCGCCATAATATCAATGTAGCACTTGCAAAATTCCGCAAGAATACCATCCAATCCCGGTGCTTTCCCATTTTTCAGGGACATAATAGCATCTTTTATTTCATCGACTTCCAAAGGGGATCCCAGGAATTGTCTGTCTGTGTCGCTCAACCAGCAGAGGGCAACGTCACCAAGAAAAGAATCAAAGTCTGTATTAATCGTGGCTTAGGAGGTATATAGTGTTGTGTAGTGACTAGTGAATGCCTTCCCTATGTGAGCATTGTCCCTCCGCATGTCCCCATTGCTATCTACTATCTCTAGAACAGTGATGGGTCCTCAGCCATTCCGTATAATGGCGGCTAAAGACTTCCCAGGCCTTTCTCCCTCCCCATATCGTCTGGCACTCCAATATTTACTTCGGAATCGAGTTTCACGCTCCGCCTCATTCTCATATTCCGTTAGTTTACTTCTGAACTCAGCTTGCACTCCCGGACTATCTCCCCGCTGCATGAGACATTCCAGATCTTTCAACTCGCTCTCCAATCTACCGATCGTTCGTTGAATGTCCCGTAAGACCCCAAAGCTCTTTGCAATACACACACCACGCTTAGTGACCTTAAAGGCCTCCCATACATTATCAACACTCTCGACAGACCCCTGATTTCGCGGGAAAAAATCAGCTATGTCCTCCCGCAGTTCCTCCCGAAAGACCATATCCCGTAGTGCCGTGGGCTGTAAACGCCAATGCGGTCTGGGGCAGTCCATGCCCGGAACCTGCAGGGTAACAACCACAGGACAGTGGTCAGAGTACGTGCGAGCTGGTGTTTCACACTCGACACAGTGCCCACCAAGTGATGTGTAAGTAAACAATAGTCCAACCGCGCCCAGGTCCCTGTATGAGAAGTGAAGTGTGTGCACTCTAGCGTCTGGGGGTGTATGTGTCTCCAGCTGTCTACCAGCAAGCCTTCCTCCATTATGCCCTGCAGAACCTCTCTTGATTTAGGGTGATATTGTACCAGTCCATCCGCCCTGTCAAGTATAGGGACCAGTGCCACATTAAAATCCCCGCCCCAGATTACATGCACAGATCCTATGTTTAGTATCTTACCCCACAACAGTAGAAAGAATTTGGGTGCATCTATATTGGGAGCGTAGCAATTCACTACCGTGACCGTGTATTCTCCTAGTCTACCCCAGACTATCACATATCTTCCTGCAGCATCAATTACTTTACCCAGGAACGGGACATTACGTTTAATCAGTATTGCAACTCCTCGAGCGTAAGAGGAGTAGGAAGAGAAGTACCTGCCACTTGCCCATCGATTTGCAAATGAGGGAGTGGTGTGCGGAGGGGTGTGCGTCTCCTGCAACAGCACCAGTTGTGCTCCGTGCCTGTCTAAATAAGACAATATTTGTCTACATTTTCTTGGATTATTAAGGCCCCTCACGTTCCATGATAGTATCGTCAGCAGCCTATTCCTAGTATCGCCTGGAGTGTCCATTGTAACAGTTCGATCCCCACATCAACAATGTCACCAATTTTGGGACCAACCCAACATCACCACCATTCCTTGCAGTCGTGTGTTGTGCCTGCATAGTGCCCTGACGATATTGGTCAACCGACTCCCCCCCCCCCCTTGCATCCTTCGAGTTCCCACCCCCTCCCACTGAAGCAACCCCAACTTGCCAGTACATGTAACCCTCCCTCCAGCCCTCACCCCTTTCCGCACCCCAACATCATCAATAATAACAAAATACCCTGTAGGGGAACTCCCTTTGGGGGAACCCCCAGAGGGCAGCACGACCACTCTCCCCCCCTCACGCCTTCGGACCTGTTCCACCATTAGGCTTTAAACTAGGGAGGAGAGCGGTCCCCGGCATACATTACCACTGGGACTACTGCAAGACTGCTGTCTTCTGCACCATGTCAATAGTCGAAGCAAAGGCCATCATTCATAACCCTCTTGAGAGTTAGCCACAGTCAGGAATGTCTGTGATAATACAACAACACGATTCAGTCCTCATTGTCTGTGCCACGCTCTCGTTCTCGCCGAGCATCATCACGTTCCGGTCCGCCCTTGTTGCCTTTCCACAATGACCTTAGGAAGTCCTCCACCTGTTGAGGGTTCATAAAGAAGTGCTGTCTGCCCTGGTGAGTCACCCGAAGGCGGGCAGGGTACAACAGAGCGTAATCAATTTGCGCCACACGCAACTTTTTCTTAACCTCAATGAATTTTCGCCGTTGCTCCTGCACCATTGGGGTGAAATCCGGAAAGATAGAGAAGGGGACACCATTGTATGTCAAATCCTGTTGAGTGCGTGCTGCCCGCAACGCCACATCGCGGTCCCTATAATTCAGCAGGCGTGCGACAATGGGTCTTGGAGGTGCTCCAGGTTTTGGTTTAGGGCCGAGGGACCTATGCGCTCTCTCCACTATAAATTGCGTAGAGAACTTCTCAGCACCTATAGAGGTAAGCAATAGCTTCTCAATAAAGTCCGCCATACGCCCAGTGTTTGTGGATTCGGGAATGCCTGTGACGCGGATGTTATTGCGTCGCCCCCCCGAGCTTCCAAATCCTCGTTCTTAGCGGCAATATCCCGCAGTAGTTTGTCCATTCTCGCCAGCTGCGTGGTGTGGCTAGCCGTCGTGTCGTCTGCCTCCGATATTCTCCTCTCCGCTTCTTTAATGCGATCGTCATGTTGGTCCACATTATCGACGAGGGCATCCATCCTGGAGGACATACGATCTACCTTATCCACAACAGTGGCAAAACCTTGCCGCATTTCGTGCAGGATTTGGAGCATGTCTAGTTCCGAGGGACCCACGCTACCGGCCTGTAGATCTGGGTTGTCCATGGAGCTCTCGCCAGCCGGCGGTTTAGGCCCCTTCTTCGCTGCTTCAAAAGTCAGTTTAGGCTGACGCGTATCAGGCTTCCCCATCGCTCCCGACTGCCGTGAGCAAGCAAGGCGGACAGCGCCGAGCGCTCACTACTGCCTCAAGATACACGTAGCCCTAAACAGGGTCAGCTCCCCTGGCAGAGCTTGTATCAGCCCTATCCACGTGGCTCTCTCATTTCTGTTCCGTTCTCCACACCAGCAACACTAGCAAGTACCTGGCGTAGCTGCAACCCCGTCGGATGGATACCGTGTGCCTCCCCACCGCCGGACTGCGGCCAACTGCGCCACCCTAGCTCTGGCGCCGATCCCAGTGCGGTCTTAACCCGGCCCCAGGGGGCACCTCACTGCATCAGCCACAGCTCCAACGGGCTGGTGGGCAAAGCTAGGCAGCCGTATGATGTACACAGAGCACCTCTACGGCCGCCGCACGATGCTGCAGTGGGGTTCTCAGGTACTCATGTGCCCACCTTCGGCCAAGGCAAGGTGATTCAGTCTGCGCTCGCACCCCTCGCAGTACTCCGCCACAGTCGCTATGTATTGTATGGGGCTCACAGTTCAGGTAGACCGCATGCTGGCACCGCTGCAGTCCGGGCGCCCCAGCTCCCAAATCCCTGTTGCGCAGCACAGCACCTCCCGGGGCAGGAAGAGCGCAGCCAACGGTTTGTCACTCTGGGGGAGGCCCGGCATATACGCGCCTTGCGTATTCTCAATGTCCGGCCCCGCGCTAATGCTCAGCAGATCAGCAGCCCTTGTCTCCCTTGGACCGGGACCCGACAACCGCTTCAGTATGGGGGCATGGGAGGGGGTATTACAGGCCTGTGTCACGGTGTGGTCCGCTCGTCCTCGGCTGCCTCGAGGCTCGCGTTTCCCAGCAGCAGCCCCTCCGCTTCCCCAGGGCCTACTGCACTCGTGGCGAGCCGCGGTCTTTCCTGCGCGCAGTTGCCGGTCAGCGTCACCACCGCAGCTCCAGTCCTGCAGTCGGGCAACACTTCAGAGCCTCCGCCAGCCGCCCCACAACTTCGAATCACTCCGAAACTTTCACCGATCACAGCTCAGAGTGGCAGCAACATTCGGGCGCAGTACAGCTCGGTTTCGTCCCGGTTTGGCAGGATATTTGTAGGATATTTGGTCCGGGGAGTAGGAGCCTTACCGAATGGCGGCCATTCAACTCGTGCGCCCTCTAGCGCGTGAGGTAGCCAGCTCTTTTATGATGTTATCATTGAAGAATATGTTAAATACAACTATTTATGTTACATGTTGTTTTTTTTACTAGCAATGATAAAAAGAAATTAAATGGCTGAGCAGTAAGTGAGGAAAATATGTGAAGTAGTAATTAAATAGGAGGTTCCCCCATATGCTCTCAGCAAATGGGCCCTCTAAGAAATGACATACACAATGATTAAGTTTCCTAACTCTATCTCCCTAACCTAATTTCAGCAGAGGCTGCAGTTGGCTTCATCAGTCCTATGCATACTGCCAATAATATGATGTGTTCCTCTGCCCAAACCTACAATCCCCTCACAGTTGTGCCCTAATCTAGTCTCACTGTAATCTTCAGAAGGCTAACCGAGGGAGCCATTCTGCTCGTCCTACCTTATTCAAGTGATCCTGGACCATTGTTAGACTCCTTCAAATTTTGATTTTCTTTCCTTACTCTCCCTTGGTGATCATGAGAATCCCAGAATCTCATTGTCCTTTCAAATGAATTCCAAAGTCGGATCTTACATCAGTGACTGCTTCATTTGAGCCCACAAATCTCCTGCTCTGTGGCTGTAACAGCAAGAGCGGTTCTACTCAAATCTCTAGGTCTATCTGCTCACACCAATGACTCCAATATATCACAGCTTCACCTCTAATCTGCTAAATGTCTCATTTTCAGTCCAGTACAAAATACATGGGCAATACCCCCTTAGTAGCAATAACTTTTAAGATTGGCCATTTTCTACTGATTTGGCCTTTATACAAATAAATTAAGAATTTTACACACAGAAGCTATAGCGTGCCTTGGATTAGCTGGCACGCCATACCCTCCTTTATTTTATAAAGGAAAAGGATTGAAATTGTAAAAACATACCTTAATCAGATTCGTCCTCGTAGCAAGTAGATATTTTGGAAGCAGAGCCAGGAAGAGAGGGTTTCTGGATAACTGTGTATGTTTGAAAAACATTAACCAGGTAGGCTGGGTTAAGGAACTCAAGTACTAAAGAAATCAAACAAAAAAAAAGCAGGTTACCCAAACCATCACACTATAAGCCACAAAACTACGTAACAAGTCACACACTTTCAATAACATTGATTGTGGAGGATATTGCATTCCCTCTCCAAACTTTAAAAAAGTCCCAGAGGCAGGGGGGACCATGGGAACCTTTACATGAAATAATTTTGAGTTGGATGGGTGCACAGCTATTTTGATTTCTCTTTGGTGTTTTAGTTGATTTTTAGGTTCTCCACAGGTGACGTCATGACCCCTCAGACGTCCTTTAAGTAAACATATCAGTGATTCCAGTGGTTCACTGGAACCATCCCTGGGGGAACTCAAGATTCTCCTCTCAATCACAAGGGGATTCCACTACAACTTCATCGTTTTTAAATGCAGTTCAAATATTTATTTTTCAAAGTTCATCTTATTGCTTTTTAGTATTTTCAACACATAATGCATTATCAATATTATTTCATATCCAATGAATTTCGGGTATGAACATTGCCCTTCATCAGGGGACGATACTGTTAATAAAAAAACATAAGAACATGAATGTCACTCGCTATTATACATCATCATATCACATTGATTATCTGTCTGGTTCAGGGAGTTCATAATGAAATAAAAAGATAAAGACTTCCGCCATGCATCATCGGCGACATTTCGGTGGCTGGGATCCTGTGGAGCTGTGACACTGCCCGATCTTCCCGGTGCAATCGGACCCTTTGCGCTACTTTGTTTCCCGCTCGAGGGATGGTTTAATGTGGGTACTATTGACAGGCGAGGCCAGGGGTGAATTCGCCTGGGATATGGAGGGACTCATAGATGGTTGACGGTGATTTCAGAGGCGCTTAACGGGGCTGTAACTGATTGAGTTATACGTGATTGCTGCTACTTGTATATTTTCTACTGTTACTGTTCACACGCTGTTTGCGCGCGGTGGTGGGAGGGGCCGGATGACCTGTTCGAGTGCCCTTCTCCTACATTTTTTCTCTCTTTCTTTTTCTCTTTTTCTTCTCTGTATTTCGGGTCTCTTATTTAGGGCGACAAGCACGCTGCTGTGGGGATAGGCCGTAGCCTTCTGCAGGGGTTCAGGGTTGGGGGTTGGGGGATGGGTTTGTTCTTTTGTTCTCTCTTTGTTTCTATGGCCCTTTGCCCTTTTCCTTTTTCGATGTCGTCGTCTTCCATGTCTCCCTTAGTGTGTTCCGCCTTGGGGGGTGGGGCTAGTTCGCTATGATTGTTATGTGTTTTTTGTATCTATCCTGACTCGTATACCCCTTCCCCCGCCCTTTTCACTTTATGTACATCGCTGGCTTATAACTTTTTGCTTTTCGTTAGTTGTATTGGGGTGTGTGTGAATATGCGACATTGATTCTCAATTTATTTTTCGTTATTGTAAAATGAACCATCTCAGATCCTTACTATCGCATGGTATCTTCATTGTGTGTTATATCCTGGATGCTACTCAGCCTTTGAACTCCGGACCGTTGTATATTTTATGCTATGTTACTTCTTAACCGATTTGAATAGCGGCCGGCCGGATTGGTTGTAGGCCCATGTGTGTATTTCCGTGCTGCATCAATAAAGGTTCTTTAAAAAAAAAAAAAAAGTAAAGATAAGTTTAGGACTTACATGCCTGCTTTGATCCTAATTCATATGTGCTGTAAAAATGAATGCGACAGATCGAAGAATTAGCACCCGTGGGTTCGTGTATATACGAGTTTCAGTATAGCTGTCTGTTGTGTTAGTCGTGTAATGTTTACTGACCTTGTAAATGAAGTTTAACGGCCTCGTGGTAGTCTCTTGGTGTGTGTCTCCGATTCAAAGACGCCACTGTGAAAGTGTTCGCCATTGTGGTAGTGTGTTTGAGGGTGTGTCCCGATCACGTGGTGTGCTGTGGCTGTAGAAAGACTATCTCTGTGTAGTATGCTTGTTTGTGGAGGAACTGGCGGTATCGATTATCTTAAAATTCGCTTGTTATGTGCTGGCAAGAAAAATGAGTAGTGTTAAAATGAAAAAATAAAAATAAAAAGGTACATATGTTTTAGACAAAATATAAAAGCTGGAATCGAACCCAGGTGTGTGTGAATTATGTGGGTGATGTTCTATGGCGGTGTGCTATGTACCAGTGATGGTGATTCAGATGAAAGGTACATCCATGTTAACAGTGATCACAGTTATTCCAATTGGCACCTTGGAAACATTACTATAGATAACAGGAGAATTCGATTCTATCATTGAGTCCATATGGCTTTTGAGTGGATAGTTTGTAAATCCAAAAGTTGTCTCTCTGTAGAAGGAATTTTGTATCTTCTCTTCCTTCAATTTTTGCGACACATTCTAAAATGATAAATTTAAGTTGTGAAACATTATGTTTTTCTTTCATGAAGTGTACAGCCACTGAAGATTTGGTGTTCTTTAACCGAATGTTGGACTTGTGTTCTGTGAGTCTGATCTTAATACGACGTTCTGTCTTTCCCACGTAAAGTTTCCCACATGGGCATTTTAGTGCATATATAACATTTGATGTGTCGCACGTTGCATTCACTCTGAGTTTAATTTCATGGCCCCTCATGGGGTGATTGATTTTGCTTCCTTTTATTATGCTGTTGCAATTGCCACAATTCAAACATGCTTTGGTTCCCTTGAAAGTTTCTGTTGTTTTTATATTGGGGAATTTCTGCTGCCCTTGCTGTTGATGCCAAGTCTTGCTCCAAGTGTCCTGCGGAGCTCTCCAGACCCCTAGCTGCCTTCACGGACCCGCCCGCCTGTCTCCCGCAGCCTGACCGCTCTGATTCCAGCTAGAGCGGGGCTGCCGAGAGGAGACCGGCGAGGGGCAAACTACATCCCCCAGAAGCCCTTGCTGGGGTCCGTGTCACCGGGGAGCGCCAGGCGGCGCATTTAAAGCGCATCAGCCCCGTCTCGCGGGACGCCGGGCGAAGCCCTGGCCAAGGGCGGGCCCGTTTTAGCCCGTTCAAGACCGGGTAAGACTGGACTGGGCCATGTTATGTGCAATTTGTACTTAAATCGCGTTATTTAATTGCACTGTGAAACCGGTCTCATCTAGCTGTCACCCATACTGATCGATAACGACGACCTGATTCCGTGCGCTGTTTCTCCTCCCTGCCAGGAAATGACCTCCACAAGAGCATTACGAAATAAAACTGCGCAGAACACAGCCCTAATAACTGGCCCCATAGATCTCTTTATTACCAGAACAAAGGAGGCGATCAATCAAAGTATATCTCTGTTAGAGCGGAGGGTTTCGCAAGAGTTGGAAATAGCGAGGAGGTCCTCTTTAGGCCCCCTCGCTCATGTCCAAACTCCAACACAGTTAAGGTCGACCACCTCTCCTGCCATGCAAAATAAAACCGTCGCAGAGATCTACACCGTTCCTAGTATGGTCGACTTATCCGCCACCCAGTTGTCCCTTGATTCATGTTTATCCGGCGACCTAGAAAAAACACCAGACTTATCCCAATGTCAAACCCATGTGGTATCATCTGAGAAAAGGAAAAAGGATAAAGGGAAGAGGGAAGGCGCCATAGCCAAACAGAAAGAGAAGATAAAGAACACAAACGGAACCAAGTTTAATTCTATTCCTTTTACACCCTCTGCAAATACCCAGGCGTCTGATGCAATTCACTCTGTACAAGGTCCACAAAATGATAACAACATTCCCCTACCTAATTTCTGTGATAGTCCTGTGAACTCAACTAGCGCGCGGTTGGCCAGTGGTACTTGCAGCTTATGTGCCTCAAATGCTCAACTAGTAAATAGCGTGGGGGAGCTTTTTAAACGTTATTTACATCCAGTTGAAAAAAGCATTATGAATATTGAAAAACAGTTGGCGAAGTTGAACACCTTACCTTTCAACCAGAAAACCTTGGCCTCCACGCACTTGGGGGGGGGGGGGTTAAATCCAACGCCTCGGGTATACCTTTTAAAGCAGCTCAAACTGATACCCGATCCCCAATTGTAGAATCTATAAAACCTGCAGACGCACAGATTGTGCAGACACCTGCACATGACATCACTGATACCTCTGCAGGGATAGTAAAGGAAAAGCCCAATAAAATCCAAGACACCTCTAAGCCCTCTAAGCCCATTGTAGGTTTAACGAAGGTTTCTGCCGAGGTAGTCAAGCCAAATTCTACATTACACCCTACTCCAAAAGTGCAGGCCACACAACCAAGGGGAGAACAAGAAAGGAGCTAGGCCTAGGCGGCCGATACATCTCCCCCCTGAGGCGACACCTTACACAGTTATTCTCACGGGGGTCCCTGAACTGATGGAAAAAACACGGATGAACCTTCTTGGTCCCTCCGTAACAAGGTCCTTCAGTGGTTAGGTACTAACAGACCTCTTCAAGCCTCATATTCTAGTAGAATTACCTCAGTCCGTAGAGTAGCATGGATTGGGGATTCTAGAAAAAATATACAGGGCGACTGTGTTATAGTCAGCTGTGGTGATTCCCCCACGGCGGATTATATTTGCTCCTGGTCTGACTTAGAAAAAAAGGGGGGGATTGATGCGTATCGTCTCTCCTTTTTTTATCCACCAACGAATGTATACAATAATGCAGAATCCCAATTCTGGGAGGAGGGAATGGACTGGTCTTGGAACCAAGTGGGCCACTGGAATGGAAATAGATACAGATCGAGAGACTGGGAACCTAGACCCTGGCAGCCAAGGAGAAATCAGTATAACCTGGATGGTTGGAGGGGCATTCCCCTGAGAAATAGGTATGATTGCCTTGACATGGTCGATTGACCACTAGGGCATTCTGTAAGGTCCAACAAGGAGTGTGGTACTGTGTCCAGCCTTCCATTAAGTAATAAATCTGACTTGTGCAAACTGAAGCTGCCCCTCTCTACTTCAACCCTGACTAATTTGGAATCTGACCCTCTTTGCCCATCATCCAATGAGCCATCTGAAACTTTCATACCAGAAACAATACACAAAGGTTTTTTAGACCCGCCAGGGCACAACGTAGAGATCTGCGCGAGCCCACAACACTCTGAAATAGTACCTTCAAAAACAGTGAGGAAAGCTAATCTGGCTTTAACCTCATGGAATGTCGCGGGTCTACACAAGAAATTGAATGACCAGTTATTTCTAGCCTTTATAAGTAAATATGACATTGTTTGTTTCCAAGAATGCTGGGATCAGGAGGAGTCGCACATTGAGGGTTTCTCTACCATCTTTACACCTTCTACGCAGGGAAATCGGGGCAGGGGTTCTGGGGGGCTATGTACTCATATCTCCAATCTGGTGAAACTCACAGTGAAGAAAGTTGTATGGGAAGGGACAAATGATAGAGTGTGTAAATCCCTGCAAGGCCTCTCGGTTGTTGGTGAGGGGATAAACCTCCTTTTAATAAATCTTTATAATAACATCTGGAAAGAAGAACCGAAAGACATCATTGAGGACCTAACTAATATCTTGAACGTGGGATCAGGAAAAGCGGATTGCACCCTTATCATGGGTGATTTCAATTGCCACTTATGCCCCCACAGTGGCGTGGACATCTGTGGTATAACTGATGTCAAGGGTGAACCGAGCTCTCATTTTGAGCACTCCACTTTTGGCAACATGCTAAACCAACTCATGCACCAATGGGATCTTGGATATGCAAATGAACTCTGTGAGCCAGCAGTTGATTTTCAAACAACCTTCCATGGACATGGGGCGGGGACCATTATTGATTTTATGCTGATATCTAATAATAGACAGGGACTCGTCCAGGGATTCAACATTGAAAACCTAGCAATCAGCGATCATTTCCCAATTAGTATCAGCCTGCACATGGCCCTGCATGATGATGGTCACACTCTGAGTCTCCCTGATAAATTATACTGTCACTCCATTTCTCTTTCCAAAAGAAATGGCTATGCAGTGAAGTGGGCAAAAGTAGATCACATAAACTTTCTAAAAGATATAATAACAAAAGACCAGGAGCACTTTATGACGTGCTTGGAGCAAGACCCCTCCCCTGAGATGGTTAAGCTGGCTTACAGCAAGATAGCTGATACCATAAAGGATAAACTGACTAGGAAATGTAAAGACAGGGAAAAGATTAAACTGAACCGCTGGTTCAATTCTGCATGTTCCAAAGCCCACACATCTTTATTGCAGGCCATAAAGACACTCCCAAAGGATATTAAGCTAGTTAGAGAAGCGAGGTTAGTGTACAAACAAGCTCTCTTAAATAGGAAAAATGAACTTAAAAAGCAAGCTTGGGAAGCACTAATTAGAGCTAGCGCCCTTCGTGATAATATTTCCTTTTGAAGAGAAGTCAATGGCCCATTTTTCATAGAAAGTAGGACTGACTCCCTCGATATTGCGATAGCTGAGGACGTCTGGGTCAATTTTTTCCACGGTATTATATAAAAGGGACGATTTATTTGAAATGAACCATAGTGAAATCCCTGTAAAAAATCTTATTGATCCACAATCAGAGATAACCTACCTCATAGATACCTTCCCTTTGAATATAGTCTTCTCGCCTGCTGAAGTCGAGCTGGCCATCTGTGAGAGCGCAAACTCAAAAGCTCCAGGTCCAGATGGCATTCCCATCGATGTATTTAAAGACAGTTTGGACCTCTGGGCTCCGCTTCTCACAAATGTTTTAAATGCCTATAGTCAAGCAGGTTTTCCTGTTACGTGGCAAGAAGCCATTGTAATCCCAATTTTTAAAAAAGGCGACAGACAGGATCCCAAATGCTATAGGCCTATTTCCCTGCTCGATTCCCTGATGAAAGTGGCTGGAAGAGTATTATTGACGAGATTACAATCTTGGGCCAACGAAGAGAGGGTCCTATCAAAATTTCAGTATGGTTTCAAGAGAGGTTTGGGCACAGTTGAGCAGGGCTTGAATCTGGCACTAATAACCAGCAAATACACGATGGCTAAAAAAGGTAATTTGTTCATGACATTTGTCGATCTAAGCTCGGCCTTTGACTGCTTGGATCACAAATTGTTATGGTCAACCTTAACTAAGTTAGGCTTAGATCCCCCCATTCTGAATTTTATTAAGGAACTTTATAGAGGTGCAGGAGCAATGGTCCGTTACGGCAAAAATGGTGAATGCACCAGGAAATTTCCCATAGAAAAAGGGGTTAGGCAAGGATGCATCCTGGCACCCTTTCTTTTTAATCTTTATATAAACGAAGTGGCAGACTTTTTAACGAACCTAGAAGTTGACTATCCGAAAATAAATGGCTCGTCGGTACCAATACTCTTATATGCCGACGATGCTGCAATAATATCCCGTACACAGATAGGCCTTCAAAAGGCACTAACCGGCTTTTCAACTTTCATGGGGTCCAGAGGGTTGAAGATTAACGTAGGAAAAACTTTTACCATGAGCTGTACCCCCAAGAGAAATTTTAAAACAGACTGCAGAACCTTCGTTAACCAGTCCAAGATAAGCTTGACTAAAACCTTTTCTTATCTAGGCATCACTTTTAACAACAGAGGAACCTGGTCAACAGCGATAGCCTCACAAAATTTGGCCTTCACCCGTACTATTGGAGCAGTAAAACAATTTGCCAAACGCCTGGGTGGAAAACCCATAGATACCTTGATTAAAATGTATGCAGCTAAATGTGTATCCACAGCAACCTACGGCGCTGGCATATGGGGGACGGCCGATTGCTCACAAATTCAACTAGCAGAAAATGCTTTTTTCAGATACTTGCTAGCTGTTCCTAGATCTGTTTCTACTACTATTTGCCATAAAGAGCTAAATCGAGTGCATATTAGGGATTTAATAAAGGTTACTCCTGTCATGTTATAGCATAAGATCTGGTCATCGGAAGAGACAGCCTTCAGCAGGGATGTGATTCAGGACTGTATGAATCAATCTGCGGTTAAGAAAATTATTTGGCTTCAATACATCAAAAGCTTTATGACCTCCATTGGGCACCCTGAACTCTTCGCAAATCCGAGCACATGCTCATTAATATCGAAAAAATCTTTAAAAGACATTTGCCTTGCACTGTTGGAAGATAGACGGTGGCACTTGGATGGTAACAAGTCAACAATCATTTCTCATCGCCGGATTCTACATGGACCTGGCCTACACCCTTATCTGGCTCCGAAAAATTCCAGTTATACGCAAAATGCTTTTAACTAGGATGAGAACTGACTGCTTTTACAGGCTGATAACATTTCCGACCCCAAATGACTGGTCGCCGTCATTGATAAAATGCCCTTGTGATGACATCTCGACTCAGTCTAACATCCACAGCATTTTTTTCTGTAAATATTATGAGTGGGGGAGAAAGAGACTTTAGTTACCCCTATTAAGGCTGTGGGGTCTGCGCCAATGCAGACCTGCTCTAACTAGACTGTACATGCTACATGACGAACTTACTGTGGATACAGCTGCCAAATACCCGAAATACGTGGTTAGAACTAGGGGCACTATGACCTAATACTAGAGTTGTCCCTACACATATATGCTGCTAATAGTATATTTAATGAGCTGATTTCCTCTGATTCCCTTTTTATAATGTTTTTTATATACGTTTTAAGATCTTTTTAATGTTTGACTGTATTACACATGTGGTATGAATTTTATATGTGCTTTTGTGGTCTTTTAATAATACCGAATAAAGCTATCTTGACTGACTGATGAGGTTGGATCATTTCACCCATATTTCTTGCTCTAGTGAAAGCAAACATTGGAGGCTGTTCAAAGATATTGTTTAAGTCTGGTTCCAGCCATTTCTGGGGCAAAAGGACAGAAATGGCAGTCCTCTTCATGGCTCAATTTGAAGAAAGATACATTTTTGATAACAACCCATTTCGGAGCCATATTACCCAATGGCTCCGTTATATTGACGATGTCTGGTGTCTTTGGTCTGGAACAAGTGAGCAGTTAGACCAATTCACAGAATGGTTGAATTGTAGACACCAAGATATAAAATTCTGCTATGCCAAAAGTCGGAGTAAGCTAACATTCCTTGATGTAGATGTGATTCCAAATGATGGAGTTCTTTCGGTCACACTGCACCGCAAGTCCACAGACAAAAACACAATTCTACACTTTGGAAGTTCACACCCCAAAAGTCTCAAAGAGAAATTGCCGTACGGCCAACTGCTTCGCAGTCGCAGAAATTGCACATCTAAAGAGGATTTTGAGATACACGCAGGCACTTTTTGTGACCAGATGCAAGCACGAGGGTACCCCAAAAAGATGCTTAAACATGCCAGAAAAAGAGCGTGGTTTACTCCAAGGGAGACACTTTTACAAAAGAAAGAAAGAGCTGTTTTGGACAGATTAGTCTGTGTATCCACTTTTGGACCGGGGACTAATAAGTTCAAACAGATAATAATGCGTAACTGGCATTTATTGGAAAATCTAGATGTGAAATACACACGACCATTGTTTGCAATGCGTAAAAGCAAAAGTATTGGCCAAGAATTGTTAAGAGCAGATCTTCCCGTAAAAGAATTGAAACAAGACTTGCTGTCACAATGGGGAATGAAACCAGTTCAAGGGCACCACAAATGTTGGTAATTGTATTGCCTGTGAAAACACCGTGGAAGGAACAGATTTTGTACATCGAAATATCAAATGGAAACATCCCACGTTTACTAACTGCAAGACTAAAAATGTTGTTTATGCAGTCATCTGCCTATGTGAAAAGATTTACATAGGCAAAACAAATCAACAAATAAACCAAAGAATAACACAGCATCGTTCACGAATCAAAAAGAAAGGGAATACAGCCCCAATGGTTGACCACTTTACAAAAGAGAGCCACTCTGAACACGATTTTAAATGGACAGCATTGTTATCTAATAATGCGTCTAAAAATACTGCTGATATCGATTCAATGTTGTTGGCTAAGGAGGCGTATCTAATAATGAAATTTAACAGTGTCTTTACAGGCCTCAATGAGATGTCAGAGTTGTCAAGAGCTTAAGTATAGCCCAGACTATGTCATTTATCTAATATGTAACACATCATAATGCCGCTTACTTAATATGAATTGCCAACTTTCCAGGCATATAAGCTGGTCCCCAGACAGATCCACAATAGGAGTTGAGACTAAGAAGATAACAGGGCATGAATTAGGCCAGTGTCCCTAAGAAAACAGTTGACATACCGTTGATTTAATAAAGTTGCATTAGTTTTGAACAGTAGTGTTTGGGGCATTTAAATAAAGTGCGATGTTGAAGGCCGATAAACAGTATAACTCCTGGATCACATCCTCTCTGGATACACTTCTTCCTAAAACCGCCATCCTTAAACATACCAAACGGATACCTCCAGCCCCGTGGTATACACCTGAGCTCAAGTCGCTACGGCAGGACTGTAAAAGAGCTGAACGTTCCTGGAGGAAGGAAAAGTCCAATTCCAACAAGGATGCTTACCTGATCTCCCTAGCAAGATACAAATCCTCCATTGGCAAGGCAAAAAGCCTATTCTTTCAGGAAATAATTGAAAGGGCCGCTTGCTCTAGCAAAGACACTTTCACCATCCTGAAAGATCTTCTTAAGGTCCCTGATCCCGGCCCGAACAACCCCCCTGACCCCAAAGCAGACCAGGAAAAATGTCATCAGCTAGCCAGCTTTTTCCAAACAAAGATTAAAAAATCCTCGACTCCATCCCTTCTACCAACCTGGGAGAGAGTGACGACCCCCCCGACACTCCGATCTCCCCTCGCCTATCCTCCTGGGGGCAAATAACCATCAAAGAAGTTGAGGATACGCTAAAAGTCATCAAAAGCGGATCTCCTAGGGACCCCGCCCCGCTACGAACCCTCAAGGAAGTAGCCTCCATCATCATCCCCCCCCTCACCCACCTGATAAATGCGTCATTACAACAAGGAGTCGTTCCCCTTAGTTGGAAAGCGGCAGTTCTTAAAGCGCTTTTAAAGAAACCTTCCTTGGACCCGGCGGAATTGGCCAACTATCGACCAATATCCCTTCTCCCCGGGACCAGCAAGATTGCAGAGAAACTGGCGAACAAGAAACTCTCTCAGTTTCTTGAATCTAATAACCTGTTAAAAAACTCGCAGACAGGGTTTCGCCCAGGGCAGGGCACCGACATCGCCCTCCTGGCGGCGGTGGAGGAGGCCAGAGCACTCTTAGACGAAGGGGGATCAGTGGCAGTGATCCTCCTCGACCTGAGTGCGGCCTTCGACACCGTCAACCACCACCTTCTGATCAAACGGCTCAAGAGGGTAGGAGTGGAGGGCACGGCTCTATCTTGGCTCTCCTCCTTTCTGGCCCAACGATCCTTTCAGGTTTGGGAGAACAACACCTGCTCCTCCGAAACACCCCTCCAATGTGGGGTGCCTCAGGGCTCCTCCCTGAGCCCCACATTGTTTAACATCTACATGTCCCCATTGGAGGAGGTTGTGACCCCGTTCGGAGTGAGCATCGTCAGTTATGCGGATGACACTCAACTAGTGGTCTCCCTTTCCCACCCTAGCCAACAACCTGCGGACTTATTCAACTGCTTGACGCAGATACAAGGGTGGATGAATAGCTCAGCCTTAAAACTGAATGGTTCAAAGACGGATATTCTCCTGCTGGGTCAGAAAGGACTCACCCTCCCTCAGAACATCTGGCCACCCTGTCTGGGTCCCCCCCCCTGACCCAAAACAGGAAGTAAAAAGCCTGGGTGTATGGATCGAAACCGACCTCTCACTCACTACCCAAGCAAAAAAAGTAGCCGGTACTTGTTTCGGGCTACTGAAATCAATGAGAAAGATCCTGCACCTACTTCCCCGTACTTCGCAGAGACTTCTCATCCAAGGCCTTATACTTTCCAGGCTCGACTATAGCAACGCTATCTACCAGGGCGCGCCCGAAGCAACTCTGAATAAATTACAGAGAATCCAAAATGCGGCCGCCCGAATCCTTACTAATACCCCTGCCAGAGCCTCAGCCAAACCTGCACTGAAGCTCCTTCACTGGCTTCCAGTGAGGGAACGAGTAATATTCAAAGCTTTATGCCTGGCGCATAAACTACTGCAGAATCTAGGCCCCCCGATTCTTAGGAAATTTATAAGACCATACAAAGCCCCAAGATCTCTTCGATCGGATAAGGAGTCCTTTATCACCCTTCCTAGATTCAAGAAAGCTCGCTCGGGTGGAAGACGCTTCTCGGTCCACACCGCTCGCCTCTGGAATGCTCTCCCCCGAGACTTGAGAACAGAACCTAGCTATTTACGCTTTAGGAAACGGTTGAAAGCTCACCTGTTCCCTTAAACGCTACCTTCGTTCTTCCTGAATCTGCTGTCCTCCCCCCCCCCCTTTTTTCGCCCCCGGAACCACAGATGTAGGGATTTTCAGCGCTGGGATACCTCAGGGGGACTACGCGCTCTATAAACTTTTTTAATAATAATAATAATAATAATTCAAACACCCAAACATGTGGATGTAGCATATTGCGACTAATTTTATTTGTTTTAAAATTTGCGTTTCAGTAATTGTTCCGATTTATTCTGTGACGGAAACTACGGGTCCCAGATACCAACGGGGCGCCAGTCTGAATGCCGCTTAATTATTTAACCACTTCCGGGTCACCGCGCTGGCGTCTAACAGCCATTTGGTGGCGACCGGCTTGGGTGGAAAGCTTGAATGCTCTGCATGACTGGATTAACAAAATAAAAGGTGAGATATGCGGTGCCGCTTTGATTTATTTTCGTCGGCCCGCAGTAGTATTTAAAATGTCACTTATTAGGGCTTTTTTCTTTTGCAGATTAATATCGGATAATTACGAAAACAGACGCTTACCAAAGAGAGGACAGATAATTTTTCATAAGGCAGAAGTGATTATTCAGGTAGGATTTAAGCCATAATAGGCATTTACAATACTAAGTAAAATCCCCCTGTTTTCGTGAAGCATCGTTTAACAAGCGAATGCTTCGTTGTTACAGGAACGCTGGGAAAAAAACCCGCAATTCATCATTTTCCCCAAAAAAAGGAGAGAGCAAATCATCCATATAATAAGGTACGCTTTGGGTTATTTTGTAACTCTTTTTGATTCAAAACAAGCGTAGTCCACCGCTTTATGTCGTACAATTGGTTTGTCCCTTGTAGTAAAACCCCGACTTCAAACCTATCTGCGGCAGTGCTCTGCTCCGTCTCGATCCTAGGGGGCCTGATTTTCTCGTGTTTTTTTGTCTCGCTTACCGTTTACTGCTAACGATGGTACGTCGCAGCGCTAACCACTGAGCTTACGAATCATACGCCCTTCTCCGTGTGATACACAGCCCGAAAATCAAGACCGCCTTTCTTCCCCCGATGTGCCTTGAGCAAACGACCGTCTACCGTGCGCAGGAGACTGGGCGCGGCTGCTCCGCGGAACTGACCTGCCGCACTAGCCGTACGAGCGGAGGTCGACACCCTTCCCAAACCAAGCCCACACCTGAGTTGTTACGCTGGGGGCAAGCGGCTCTGGAGCTCCGCAAGGCTAGGCGGATACAAAGTCTCCGCAGAGATCCGTGCATAAGCGGCATCTGTTATGAGAGAAAGCTGGAGTTTGGAGATAAGGCTTCAATAAAATTAGACGGCGGTTTTGCTTTTACACCTAAAGGGGCACTGAATGTGAGTGAATCTAACGAATCACCTTTTGGGAGTCGACACCACGCCAAGGAGGTGATTAAATTTTGCAATTACCAAAACTTCACAAGCTCAACAGTGGCACACATGAGCACTGCAGAACCTGCCAGGAAGCTAAGAGGTAAGAGTTCAGCAAAGGGTTTGGTGGGGGCCAGCACATCCCGAAAAAAGAGAGCTAAAGACGCCCTGCATGTAATTGAGGAGGAGGCTGGTTCAGGAAAAAGCCCCCAAAACGGGGAAAAACTAAACCCAGATCAAGAAACATCCTCTTACCTTTCAACTGAAGTAAAAGCTAAAAGGGGCAGGAAACGCGGTAAGGTGAAATCCCCTACTGCTATTACGCCAAAAATTACCCCGTCTTTGCGCTCATACTTTAAAGTAGTTCCCCAAGTCTTACAAATTGGAAAAGAGCAACTGCAGTCTAACAATAATATCACTGCTCTAAATCTGGGCTCAGAGACCATGTCAATCAATGGGCAGATTATGCCCACTGCCACAGAGGTCACTTTCGCAAATCCCTCGCACACTCAGGCTAAAACAGTAATTATCGACTCCCCTCAAGAGTTACAACCAGCAGAGATGTCTCCTATAGAGGACGAAAGAGAGGGTTTATTGCCTAAAAATCCAACAGACCTAGCCGCAGAGAATTCTGATGGGGGGGTAATAGTGGATGAAACAGCGGATGAGCTTGTGCTTTCAATACCTCTAGAAGGCTGTAGTGACCCCACTAGCGACCCTATCTCTGTAACCGTAGCCACTATCGAAGACAACTTTGAGGCGGGAATGTTTTCTGAACCCTCCTTGATAACGTCTCAGGAAGTAAATGGGGCCGTAGGAGGTAGCCCAGAAACTATATCCATCGTTTCAATACAACAAATGTTTGCAGCACTATCGGCAGAAATTAAGCAAGGCTTTACTGAGTCAGCCTCTAATCAGAGGGAGATAAGAAGTTTTTGTGAGTCCCTTGATGAGAGAATAGGAACCTTGACGTTGAGAACCCAAGCTTTGGAAGAAACAGTGGGTCAAATATCCATGAGAACTGAGGCCTCCGAGGAAGACATTATAAGGCTAAAAAAAGAAGATCAAGCCCTTTCGGAGAGAATGGAGCTCTTAGAAAATAATGCAAGACGTAGCAACATACGTATCTTAAATGTTCCTGAAGGAAGCGAAGGCACAGACATAAAGAGCTACGTTGTTACTCTATTAAAGGAAACTTTAAATCTTTCCCACTCCGTTGAAGAGCTTGCAACAGACATTCAACGCATACATAGGGACCCTTTCAGACGCAACCCACAGCGTACTAAACATAGGAAAATTCTTGTCAATTTCCATACTTACTCAGTGAAGGAACAAATCTTAAACCAGGCACTTAAGCTGAAGTCGCAATCCTTTAAAGGCTATAACTTTCAGATCCGATCTGATCTCTCCCGATTCACATTAGACAAGCAGTGGGAGCTGGGTCGGAGGATGGACGCCTTTTGCAAATACGGAGCTACAGTACAGTTGGGTTTTCCCGCATCTCTCAAGATCATGTTAGACAATAAAATGCACAATATTAGATCAGTGCAGGCTGCTGACGATCTTTTGATCTCTCTTGGTAGCAGGAAGCAGAAGGAATAGAGCTAGTACTACTGAGGTATAGCACGTAGATGTGTTGAACTATAGCACTACACACCTTAACTTTTCCATTATTGATCCTAATTGATTAAGAAACCTTGGTATTTTAAGACATACCTAAAAGGAACACCCTAAATGTTAAGCCCTTAAAGGAAAAGGAAAAGGAAAAGGAAAAGGAAAAAAAAATACAAAAAAATGGGAAATGGGCGAAATAAAAAAAAAAAAAAAAAAAAAGAAGGGAAAAGGGAAAAAAGAGAAAAAATAAAAAAAATAAAAATAAAAAATAAAAAATATTTGCCCATAAAATAAAATTAGATCTAAAGGCGAGTCACACGTTAAAATAAGAGGCACATAGGGTCGAGATGGGGAAGAACTAGGGGCACTTACTTCCGGAAACTTCCGGTTGGTGAGTGCAGGGTTTTCCCAGGGTAGGGGGGGGGGGGGGGTAGGAAGGCACGAAGGGGTGGCGGGTTACAATCACACTTTAAAAAATGAGCTCCAATCTTCTTCTTTTTTTGCAAATAAGTTTACACGTACAATGTTTGATACTCATCTCAAGCTTGACAGTTATCTTGTATATAAATTCTCACAAGGATTTCTAGCTTTCCTGCCAGTCTCATCAAACAATCCAAACGCACAACTCAATGAGTAGACTTAAATTACTATCCTGGAACGTTAATGGTCTCCGCACCAGGCCTCGTGCAAAAAAAATCATGCAATATTTACGAGATTCCGATGCGGGGATCATTATCCTCCAGGAGACACACTTAACCGAGAGTGAGATACTCGAGCTGGTTCGAAGGAATAGGTGGATAGAATCATTTGTTTCAACTACACAAGGATATAATACTAGGGGGGTCTTGATTCGCTTTAAGAAATCAGTAAGGTTTAAGATAAACCAACAAAAAGTTGATTCTGGAGGTAGATGGGCCATTGTAGCAGTAGAGATAGGTGAAATGAAGTTAACGCTAGTGGGGTACTATGGTCCAAATATTGATGATCCCTCAGTACTAAAAACCCTATTTAATCACTTGTTAAATTTTCCAGACCCAGTGATTATAGCGGGGGACTTCAATATCACTTTGAACCCACTTCTGGACAAATCCCCTAACAGCAGACAAAAATCTACCTCTAAATCTAGAGACTGTCTCTTAGGTTTAATGAACCAGTAGGGATATGTCGACATCTGGCGGGTAAGAGAAGGTCAAAGGCAAGACTTCTCTTTTAGAAATTTGAAGTATAGACACAAATCCAGAATCGATTTTATCCTCACTAGTAGAGCTTTGGCTGACGACATTATCTCAACACACTATCTCCCAATACACCTCTCTGACCATTCAGCAATCGAGTTAGTATTAAAACATCCTATGGCACCTCTTATAAGAACATGGTCCTTTGATAGATCTTTACTCTCGTTACCAGAGGATATTGAATTTTTACAGCTAGAAACTTGTCACTTTTTTAACATTAACAAAGGTACAGCCGCTACAGGTATAATGTGGGATGCATTTAAATGTACCTTAAGAGGCCTTATCAAAAGTAAAGTGGCTTATAGAAGAATGCAATATATAGAAGAAGTCACTTCTATAGAAAATAACATCTCGGCAGCTCAAACTGACATTGATAATACCGGCACTATAGACAATCACGGCTTGGCCGAAAAACTTGCGGTGTTGGATAGACTAAAGCACGCTTTATCGGCAACTCTGGAGAAACGTGTCCTGCAAAGATGGGAGGCAAGTAAGCTTTCACATTTTCAATATGGTGAAGGGGCAGGGAAACTACTTGCCTGGAAAATAAAATCTGACCGGGTTCGCAACAACATTTCCTCTATTTCATCTGCGAGGGGAACCTTCACTAGAGATGACGATATAAGAGCGGCCCTTAGAACTTTCTTTCAATCCATATATCAGGACGACCTAAATGTTACAGAGAACTACATTATGAACTGGCTGGGAGAAATCTCTTTACCATCTTTAACACCGGAACAGAGCCGCTCACTGGAAGATGAAATAACCACCACAGAGGTAGAGGAGGCAATAAAGAGATCAAAATCAGGTAAAGCTGCTGGGTCTGACGGACTGCCTGTTGAGCTATATAAAAAACTTATCACAGAGGTTTCTCCAGTTCTAGCTACCCTTTTCAATCAAATCCTAAGAGATGGCGAATTACCACCTAAATCCTGGGATAATGCCACTATAACCCTCATCTTGAAGCCTGGCAAACCATCCTCAGATTGCGGCTCATATCGGCCTATATCCATTTTAAACGCCGATTACAAAATCTTTGCCACCATATTGGCCAGTCGCCTGAGCCAGGTAGCACCTGTTATTATAGATCCGAACCAAAAAGGGTTTATAAAGGGCAGACAGCTAAGCGAGCTCACTTACGAACTATTAGGCTCTATAGACATAGCTATAAAAGAGGTCATCCCCTTGACTGTCCTTACGTTGGATGCTACCAAAGCCTTTGACAGGGTGAACTGGGTGTACCTGTCGGAGGCCTTGAGGAAGTTCAATGTGGGGGAAAGATTCCGCAGAACTATAGGTCTGTTATATCGTAGCCCATCTGCTTCACTCCTGATAAATGGTGGCTTGACTGAGCCATTCAATGTTACGAGAGGAACCAGACAGGGTTGTCCCCTGTCTCCCCTCCTTTTTGATATATATATCGAGCCATTTGCCCAAACTTTAAGAGATAATACACTCATAAATCCTTTTATTTTTGGTGGCTGGGTTAAAAAGGTGGCACTTTATGCGGATGACATTATGATTTTTACTACTAATGAAGACGAAGCCTACCCAGAGATAATTGACCTAGCCCTCAAATTTGGCAAAGTTTCAGGCTACGAGATTAATGCCGTAAAAACAGAGTCAATGTCCTGGAACATTAATAGAACTAACAACAACGGGACATCTAAAACCCAAATTCGCTACCTGGGGATAAACATAATTAAGGATATTAACTTGATTGCTTCTTTAAACTTCAATAAAACAGCTGCAGAATGCAGGAAACTGATGAGAGACTGGTTACACCTCCCGCTTACAGTTCTGGGTAGGGTTAATCTGGTGAAGATGAGTATTTTACCAAAGGTTTCTTTTTTGTTTAATTCAATTCCACTTTTTTTTTATCCAAAATTAATTTCAAAGCTACAGAGCGCGATTACTAGCTTTATTTGGAATAGTAAGAGTCCTAGAATTTCGTGGAAGAAAATCAGACGTCGAAGGGAGAAGGGAGGGTTGGCCGGTCCAGACCTTCAAATCTATGCATGGGCTTTTCAGCTCTCGCACACTCGCATGTTGCTTAAAACTCCTACATCAACAGGGATGGGCCTTCTCTTCTCTGCACTTTTGGAATGTGAAAGTATTGACCACAATGGTTTCATGTTTAAATTTGGAGACCCCAAATTTTTTAAGAAAATAAAATTGAAAGTTTTACAAGGTATTGCACATACTTGGTATAAAGTGAGGCAATCGACCAATATTGGCTACTACTCTGGCAAGGCTCCCATATGGAACTTGCCAGTTCCTCCTTCATGGACTACGGATGCACTTACTAATCCTTTAATAGAAGCCGGAATCCACAGCTGGGAAGATCTGTTTTTGGATGGCTCACTGCTTCCTTGGAACTATTTAATTAATAAAGTAGGCCCTAGTCTTTCGAGATTTAAATATATTCAGATCTCCAGCTGGTCACTGTCATATCAAGAGCTGCCAGCACGGATTAGTAAGTTCCCTATAGGTGGTTACAGCGACCTGGTAACACGTCTTCTAGACAGCCCAGTGGCAAAGAAAGAAATCTCTTGTTGGTATTACAAAATTATTGATGAAATTGATGCTAACTTTCATTTACCAACATCATTATGGGCTGAACTAATGCCAGGCTTGGATGTGGAGGAGATTTGGATGGCTTCTTGCCTAACACTCTGGGACCTTGTCAAACCTGCGTGGCTTCGAAGGAACCACCTTTTCACAATACATAGGGCATACTACTCCCCACAAAGGTTGACTAAGTTCTCATTAACGGGCCCAGTCTCATGTCCTAGATGTGGCTTAATCGCAGCATCCGACATCCATATGCTCTACGAGTGTCCAAACTTATCCGGTTACTGGCAAGCCATTAGCAATAATTTATCACAATCTTTGGAAGAACATATCTCTATAGACCTTGCCCTTGTCATTTTTGGTCTCAAAAATAAAGCTCGTAATGCAACAACCAACTTATTATTCTATGCCATTCTAGCGGCACGTAGGGAGATCTGTAGACACTGGAAGGATCCTCAACCACCGACAGTGTATGAATGGCAAACATCAC
The DNA here is from genome assembly GCF_964261635.1 of Lissotriton helveticus. Lineage (NCBI taxonomy): Eukaryota > Metazoa > Chordata > Amphibia > Caudata > Salamandridae > Lissotriton > Lissotriton helveticus. The sequence goes on along the minus strand of NC_136067.1, from coordinate 113,829,825 downwards.
TTCTTCGAATTTCCAAACTCGACTTAGCCAGAGTGGGAAATCCCAATAGTAGAGCTTTCTGGGGTATGCTCGGATAGTAATGTCTAACCTGTGTTTTTTTTTTCTTCTTTTTTTTCCCCAGGTCCAATGATTAATGCGTGCATTACTCATCCTTGCTACCACGGCCGAGAACCTTGGTGGTATGGGGGTCTCGATAACTCGGGTTCTATCTACTAAGGCACTGCCCTAAGTGAGTTAGGATTTGGCCCGTGTTCACTGCGCTGATGGGATCTGGTCTTCCTCCCTTAAGAATTCTCCCACCAGCAATAAGCTGAGACAGCACAAAACGCGACCATTTATCCTCTTTCTCTTCCTCTGTGGCGGTCTTTTGGTTTTGATAGATTGGAGCTATGCACGCAAATGAGGATATAAAAAAAAAAAAATAAATAAATAAGGTACGCTTTGTGTTATTTTGTAACTCTTTTTGATTCAAAACAAGCGTAGTCCACCGCTTTATGTCGTACAATTGGTTTGTCCCTTGTAGCAAAACCCCGACCTCATCTCCTCAGGATTGATTCAAGTTTAACTGGTGTCTTCTGTCAAGAAGCTATTAGAAGGTATGAGTTTCATCTTAATATACCAAATGGAGTATGTTAAAGGAGAATAGGAGCTTAAGTAGTGATAAAATTATTTTTGTTGTTTTAGATTGCTTCAATATGCTTTTACTAAGGAGCCCTGATGAAAGCCCGCAAAGAAATTAACCGTGGCCAGAAACGCGTCGGCATATTCTTATTTGATATAAAACAGTCAAACTGTTAAATCAGGACATCTATATTGAATTTATCTGTGAATGGTTTAGTTTCTTTGGTTGTACATAATAATTTTTTATAAACTTGTATAACCAAATGTGATTTTTTCACTACTCACATGACGTATTGTGCAATTTATGAATGTTTGTTATTGGAGTATTATTGATTTTGTCCATTGTAAATGTCTATATGTGATTAATGTGATTATACTTTGGTATTTTATGTAGACTTTGTTTATGTCTCTTTTGGAAATAAGAGAGTTTTCTATGTAAATTAAGAATTAATTAAAAAACAAATGGGTAAATAAACAGCACGTACCACTAAAAGTATATATAGTGGTCTTGTTTCATAAAATTGTTGGATTCTAGGTACCTTTTTCTTTATATAAATTGAACCATTGGCCCTACCTGTTTCCAGTCATTTGGGCCTAACCCCCCTTTTTTCATCCCTAATCAGGGGTGCAGCAGGGTTTCAAAGTGACACCCTGCCACCCTTGACTATTTTACAATTTTACCGAATCGGTAATTACCGATTCAGTAATTGACATTCATTACCGATTCGGTATTTTTTACGGAATTGTTTCCTACATACCATTTACCGATTCTGAAATACCGAATCGGTAAAATTCGGTATTTAAGAATCGGTAAATGGAACTTACCTACATCTGGCCCCTAGTTCCTAAGGCTACTCAGGGGCAACTGCTGACTGCTGGAAATGTTTCCCTCTAGGGTGAGTGGAACACCTTACTATCCTCTTCTCCTGCAGGCCCTGGTGACAAGCGAGGTGGAGTGGGCACCCCGGGGAGGCCCGCAGCCGACGTGGAGCCCAGGGGGTGCCTGCGGGACTCAGAATCCAGTTTCTGTGGAGAGCTGGTACTCGCAGTGCATGCTTCGGGCAATATTAACGACGGAGCTGCCTCTGTTGGCACCACTAAGTAAGGGTCACTAACTTTACGTTACTCTGATCCCAATGTTGTGTGATATTGTCCATGGAGGAATTGCGGGCAGCTCTATCCCTGGAGCACACCACGGAGGGCTGGCACCTGCGCCAGGAGACTAGATGTAGGCTAGTTTTTAGGGGCATCTCTGAGATGCCCTCTGTGTGAATTTTTGATTAAATCTCACACTCCCAGCACCATACACTCTTAATGGCAGCACTGCACTTACAGGAATGGACTGGGGCACTAAGGGTACAGGGCTCATGCACCTGTACCCTCACCACTGGTATAGTGCATCCAGCTAGAGGGGTGACTCATCTATGCCAGCGCAGTGGGTTGTAGACATGGCACAAAGGGATGTGTGCAATGTCGACTCTTCGCTTTGTTCTGCACCAAGACACGTGAAGAAGAAGAAGAAGCAGCAGCAGAAGAAGCAGCAGCAGCAGCAGCAGCAGCAGCAGCAGCAGCAGCAGCAGCAGCAGCAGCAGAAGAAGAAGAAGAAGAAGAAGAAGAAGAAGAAGAAGAAGAAGCAGCAGAAGCAGCAGCAGAAGCAGCAGCAGCAGCAGAAGAAGAAGAAGAAGAAGAAGAAGAAGAAGAAGAAGAAGAAGAAGAAGAAGAAGCAGAAGAAGAAGCAGAAGCAGCAGAAGCAGAAGCAGAAGCAGAAGCAGAAGCAGAAGAAGAAGAAGAAGAAGAAGAAGAAGAAGAAGAAGAAGAAGAAGAAGAAGAAGAAGAAGAAGAAGAAGAAGAAGAGGTGGGGGTGGGGGTGGGGGTGGGTGTGTGGGTGGGTGTGTGTGTGTGTGTGTAAAGGTACAGGGCCTCTAAGGGTTGCACAATAAGTGCTGCAGCCCTTCGAGGCCTTCCCTGGTCACAATGCCCTGGGTACCTGTGGTACCAGTTACCCTGGGCTGACCTGTGGCCAGAAATGCCAATTGGGTTTAGGCTTCAATGCAGTTTTAGGGAAGGAACATAGGCCCTAGGTACCTGGTTAGCAGGTACCCACGGCACACTCAGTCAAAGCAAATCAGCAAATCAGCAATTCAACAAAAAGTGGAGGCAACCATGCAGAAAGAGGGCACTTTCTCACTCTGGCAAAATGTCTTGAACAAATGAAAAGAGGGAAGAGTAACAGAACAGTAAGAATATCTTCAAGAGATCTGTAGAACTCTGGCAGATGGCACCGCTCCCCAGAAATAAGTGACTGATGCACCCCACACAGAATGTGCAATTCTTGCAGACCAAATCCTGTTGGCTTCTTCATATTGTTCCTGTTAAGCATTACTTTTTGCAAAAGCACCACAATATAATCTCTAATACTCGACAAACAGCCTCCACATACAATCATTCCTTAGCTGGTTGTAAATAAAGATCCAGAACTTAAGACCCAGAGGTTTAACTGCACTAATCACTAGGGGCCAGCTGTAGGTAATTTGTATTTACCGATTCATAAATACCGAATTTTTACCGATTCTGTATTTATGAATCGGTAAATATGAAGGTGGGAGATGTAGGTATTTTTAAATTTAGAAATACCGAATCGTTAATATTCAGTATTTTCCGATTCGGTAAATACCGAATCGGTATTTCCTATTGATTCCTATGGGCTGTGAAGCCCATAGGAATCAATGGGAAATACCGATTCGGTAAATACCGAATCGGTAAATACCGATTCCTGCCAGGGTGCAGGGGGTGTCACTTTGACACCCTCTAGCACCCCAAATACAGGCATGTGTGCCATGTGGCACACAGACATGCCCTAATGGCATGTCTGTCTGTCACATGGCATAGGTGTGCATGCACACATGTGCAAGCACACCTGGATTCGGTATTTTACCACCCAATTGGATTGGGTGGTAAAATACCGAATCTGTAAGGCCTTTGGGACTCAGAAGAGTCCCACCTACATCTGGAAGTTACCGAATCGGTAAAATTGGCCCCTACATGCCAATTCCTATATACCGGTCGGTAACGGGCGAAATCGGCTGTTACCGACCGGTATTTGGGCTCCTACATCTGGCCCCAAATCTTCCTGCACTTTCACTGTTTTTTCCTATGCCCACTATAATGCTGAGAATTTCAGAAAGACAAGGCCAATAGACCCTCAGAAAAACGTGCAATTGGAAGCAGTTTAGCTCTTTGATGCAACAAATTGCCATCCCTTGTTCCCAAAAGACTTTCACCCTACCCACCCCTCAACCCATATTGAAACATCAGGGATTTATGTACGAAATCAGTCAGATACTTTGTGTTCTAGCAAACTGTACAGCTATCCAGACATGAATACCTTCATGGACAAAACTATTTGGCTACCACATCGGGATGTGGACTCATTCAATTCAAGAACAGTGGCACCTTTTGACCTCCATTTTGACACTGCAAAGCCCTCTCAAATGAACAGCCTGGTCAAGAATGTCCATGGGAATTGTCAAAACCGGAGAATAATTTCTCCTCTATACACTTTAACCGCATTGATGCTGTGCATTTTCCCGCTGTACGCGGCAATTTCAAAATTACCGCGTTACATGACGAGCTCAGCTCGTCATGAGCGTACGGCAGGTTACGCTCATGACGAGCTGAGCTCGTCATCAGCCCCAAAGGGGTTAAGGACCACACTGATGAGGATAGTCAGTGATTATTGAGTAGTATAGTGATCCTAATTTAACAACCCATATATCTGTGCACTATCAGAAAGTTGAGAGCTCTTTCACACTAGCAATTCAACGTTCTCACAGTCCCAAAAATAAAGATATAAAAAACACGAACAGCTGTAAATGATGAAGAATTTAGAAGCAAAATAGAAGACTATATTGAATGTCTGCTAGCATGGTCATTAGAAGGCTAATAAATAGGTCCTTCAATATAAGGCTTGTGCATACCTTGCTGCTTTGCGTGGTGAAATCCAGTAAGCAATCCAGATATTTTCCAAAGTTAGGGGGTGGTTCCTCACAGCCTTCATTGTTCTGGAAATTGAGAGATTTAGCAAGCTAACAAGTTAACAAGATTTAACTTAAAGAGCTTCTAGTACAAGATAATTTCAGTGGCATTGACCAAAATATGTTGAGCGCAAGCTGTGAATAAAAAATTCTTTGCTTCTAAGCTCCATTTAGTGAAAACACTGATGTGACGTAATTCACAGTGCAAGTGTCAATCTACCCCTCTTGCCACAAGTGAACTGTAGCTCATTATATATATATATATATATATATATATACATACACATACACACACACACATACAAATGTATATATATATACACACACACACATACAAATATATATATATATATATATACACACATGCACATGCATACACATGTATATGTATGTTTAGATATACACACACATATATATCTTTATATAAATGAATATACACATATGTATCCACCCACAAAGAGTTAAAGAGCATTTGTGAAGTAATTAATTTCAATTTCCATCATAATCAATCATAAAAGACACATTAAAACGAATACAATATAATCTAAAAAGACATAAAATTTCATACAAGAATATTTTGTTAAAAGAGCATGTGATATAAAATCCCAAGGCTGTTAAAACAATGATTAGGTTTAAAAGGGAGAATTCAGGGTCAAAAGCTATTAATACATAATTACACAGGGCTTGGTTACAGTCTTCAATATTGGACTGAATGACGTGGAGGAAACTTGAGTACACTAATGCATAAACCGATAGATTGCATAATGCCTTGCAGATTTTTCCTTCTAAGGACCCGAGTCATTTCAGCCGAGGGTTCTTGTATGAAGGGCACACAAACAGGACATGCAATAGAGTCTCGTCCTCAGTTAAACAAGTGTCACATTTTATATCCTGGTCATCCCGCCACTTTTTAGTAAACAATTTTAGGGGGAGTGTCCCCACTCTGAATAGGTGGAAACGTTTTCTATCACCAGGATGTGTGATAATATCCCAACAGGCCTCCAGCTTATGCTCACACTTCTATTCAAGAAAGAGGCCTGTGAGGGAACCACTAGTAACCGAGGACAGCGACTTTACATAAACCGTGTCCCTATATATGGCTTGAAGATCTCTTTTAGATAGAAAGGAATTCCCCTCTGGGTCCTCCCACAGGTGAATGAGGCCATTTCAGATACCAATGCATTAATCTTTTGTAGCCAGGAAATTGTGTTTGATTTATCTGCTTCCCTAATGGACTTAACAGCTTTTGCATAAGGTGCTAGCTCTGGGGTTGTCCAAAGTCTTTGCCAATAGGCAAGTGGTTTAAAACCCGAAGGCCCCTCAAAGGATATACATCCTAGATCTAAAAGTAGGGGCCTCAGAGGAGAGGATTGAGGAAGGCCGGTCAATACCCTCAGGAATTTGTTCTGGGCTAAGACTAATGGTACTAAGTTTTCGAACCCCCAAATTTCCGCCCCGTAACTTATTGAGCCTCTAACCTTCCCTTAGATAGAGCCGGTCCAACTGGTTTGGTTTGGGACAACCGGAATTCTTTTAGGAGGGCCCCTGCAAGTTGATTATGCCTTAAGACTAATATTTCTAACTGTGGCTTCCAGTTCAAGCATTTGCCCAAAGTAACACCCAGGTATGCAAAGGAGTCAGTTTGATCCAGGGGCACATTGTTCATTTCCACTCTAGCTTTCACTACTCTGTGTTTATGCAAGACCATGAACTTTGTCTTATCGACGTTAACTACTAAATCATGGTCATTGTAGAACAAAGTGAATCGATCAAGGGCGCGTTGCAGACCTGATTGCGTCTTCGACAGAATTAAGGTGTCGTCTGCAAACATTAATAGAGGAACCCTGGATCCAGCAAGAGTAGGTGCGTCCGTGGAATATTCATAGTAGTATGAGATAACATTATTTATGAACAATGAAAAGAGGGTAGGGGCCAGAACACACCCCTGCCTTACTCCCTTGTTCACAGGAAAGCGGACTGTTCGCTCACCCTGCTGACCCCATCGTACTTGGGCAGATGTAGACTCATGTAGATTTACAATAAAAGATAAGATCTCAGCAGTCATCCCCGCTTCCCTAAGAACCTCCCACATCTTATGGCCGGGGACTAAATCAAATGCAAATTTAAGATCTACGAATGCTGTATAGTGTACCCCCTGCTAAGACCACTGTGTTCCAATATATCATCATAAATCTAAAAACTTGGTCGATAGTGCTAACATGGGAACGAAATCCTGCTTGATAGGTGTATTTCGTTCTCATCTATCCAACTATTTACCCTACTTAGCACTAATCTCGCCACAATTTTTTGAAGGGAGTCTATGAGGCTTATGAGCCTATAATTAGATAGACTGGCGCAATACCCCTTTTTATAAATGCGGATGATTTCTGCCACGCGCCAGGATTCCGGAATGGATGCACCTCTTGCCAAACCATTAGCAAAGAAGAGGATATATTTCAATTAGTTCTCCCGATCTGATTTAAATATATCCGCTGGGATACAATCCGGTCCAGGAGCCCTACCTGCTGCCACACCATCGAGGGCTCTCTCGATTTCCGCTGGTGTAAAGGAAAGGACTGAGTCCGTCACAGCACAGGGCTGGTACATAGTACTATCCTCGGGCGATGAAAATTGGGACTTGTAATGTGCGACCCAAACTTCTGGTGGAACTTTCTTAACTGGAGCCGGGCCAGCACTACCACTGCCCCATTTAATTAAGTGCCAGAACCAACACCAGTTTTTCCCCATTACTTGCCACTAGAAGGTCCCTCCATCTATTTTCATTGTAAGCCTTCTTTACACTGAGTTGTGTAGCCTTCTAGTCTGCCCTTAGTTCCCTTACCTCCTGTGCTGATCCCACCCCAATGGCTTGGGACAAGTGTCTGAAAGCTATCCTACATTCTCCGTCATACCATTTTGCAGCTTTTTGAAAGGGGGTTACATTGGATCTTTTTATATTTTTAGTAAAATAGCTTTTCAGCTTAGCAAACAGGGACTCGTGGGTCTCTATAAGAGTTGTAAGGCTAGCCTCGCTGGAATCAGGATAGGGCTACAAGGGACTCTTCAAAAGTAGACCTTATCTGTGCCATGGTGCCCTCATCTTCAGAGACACGTGTCCATTTTAATCTTCGACAGTCGTGAGACATAACAACGTCTGCCGTGACAGTCTCCGGGCCGCCCCTCAGCAATAAATGACCCTTTACCTCTAATGTCAACGACAGTGGATCATGATCGCTCTCTGGTCTGGTTAATACTTCCATGTCCTTAAGCCTTGATCAAAGTTAATTAGGAAGTAGTCAATCCTAGTACTTCTTCTCCCATTATCAAAAGTGGGGTTGCCTTTGACATCAGATTTGGATCTCCCGTTAACCGCCCTGAGCCGACTCTCCAGTGTCAAACTTTTTAATTGCAGTACTGCCTCCGTCCATTTATTAATTGGGGGGAGCGTTAACGATGGAATGCCCGAGGTCGCATCCTCGTCGCTAGTAAGACTGGCGTCTTCTGGGTCAAGCGGCTCAAACGTGCAATTAAAATCCCCCGCAATGACCCAGTTATGTTTCCCTTTCAGTGACTTGATAAAATAATCTAGACTAGAGATGGTCGGTGAGGCTTTCCCGCCGGCCAAACCTCTTGCGTATAAAATATAAAATCAGGGACATGTTCAAAATGTATTTTAAAAACCTGTATATCTGGATTGTCAATCCCCAGTTCGGCTACCTGGAAGCCCACCTGCTGTCTTACCCAAACAGTTAAACCGCCCGAGGGGCGCCCCTTGGGGGTCGCAATGGCCGATTTGCTGAAGGACAAATATCCTGGTAGGAAAATAGTACTCACGGACCAGGTCTCCTGGAAGGCAATAATGTCATAAAGCTCAATAAGAGTAGACCAATCAGAAGAAGTTGTCTTCGATGATAAACCAGCAATGTTCCACGATAGCAAACTTAATGTGCAGGGAGCAATACCTACACCCCGATCTAACAGCATCAGGGCCTCCGGATGCTCAGACCTCCCAGTTGTAACCAGCGGAGGAGTTGAAACAATCACATTAGAAGCGGCAGGTAGGTTAAATGTGACCTCTGTCACAGATAGAACTACAGGAGTCAGTCAATGGCACGCATCTAAACCAGACAGGGGAGCAAATCTATTAGTGGGGTTAAAATCGATGAGACTACCTATAGGTTTTTCTGGTGCGAATCTGCTCCCGCCCTCTAATGGAGGAAAATAATGGGGTCTATAAAAGAAACCTAAAGGCAAGAGGGAGATGTTCCCGGAATGGTGCCATTGATTTCTACTCCCTAAGTGACACAATAAAAATCTAACATGGGTATTATTAAAGTTGGGCAGCGTGTGAGAGCACGCTCAGATACCAGCAGGCTCACCGAACAGCGGATGACAAGGCACTAGAGGCGGCAGCCGCATGGGAAGGCCTTGCGCGACAGCGCAACCCCAGATAGGGAGAGCACTCCCAGCGACAACAATGCGGCCCCTGACCACATGCAGGATACAAACACCACTTAGACATTTATCGATTCCTGACTACACTCATGAAGGCAGGCTAACAGCGGGCTCAGGCGTAGGGGGCGCGACCTATGGGGAGGTGGGTGGGGAGGGATGGAGTTTCAAGTTATATAGATGTGGGGGGGGGGGGATTGAGAGGGGAGAAAAATAAAAGCAGACAAGGAACTCCCAGGCGCTCCGGCCCCACCTGTCACTGAGTCACTGCGATTTGAGGAACGTTGTACAACGCCGCCCGACCTCCGGGTTGTGGGCTTAAAGGCTGTGTTAAATGGGTAACGAGGGTTGCGGGGAGCTGACAACAGGGAGAAGATGAATAACTGCTTGCACCCTGTATTTCATAAGTCTGCAATAAAAACTGTTTAAAAAAAATGGGTATTATTAAAGTTGGCACCCTTCCTTTGTGGAATGTCCAACCCAAGATGCCCGTCTTGCCATAATCATTTGGTTACAAATATCCCATCCCTGAACCCCATCTACCTTCGGTTGAGCACTAAGCCAGTGCATTGTTTTAGCCATCAACTGCTCAGTGGATTGTATCTGCCCCTCCTGTAGAATCAGTACATTCTTAAGGACCACCACAAGAGGAGCGGCGGCCGGTGGGAGGTGTAATACTCTAGGACCACTTGCACCTGTGCTGCGGCTATGGTTGGAGGGCCCATAAGCGGGGTTGCCTGATTTCCAGTCCCAACATTAGATAGGTGTTGGATAAAATTATTGGGAGACCTTCCCCGGGGATTACTACCCTCCCCCCTTGGAGTACTCCGAATGAGCTGGGCAAATTCACCCGACGTGTTCCCTAGCTCACCCTCAAGACCACCCAGTGGGACCAGGTCATCCTTAGAGACAGTACCCACCCCACCATTCCTAGCAAACGATACAGGAGGTAAATTGGATAAAGGGGAATGGCGAGGGGCGTGGCCAGGCGCCAACGACAATGGCCGCCTGAGACCCGGGCTCCGCCGGGGCCGACACTGTCCCTACGATATCCGGCATTTATCCTCACCGCCCTGTGGTGGAGTGCTCCCGATTGGCGGCCCTTTCTGTCTTCGCGGCGGCTGGGGTGGTGCCGCCTGGAGTCCTGAGGCCGGGCGCCGACGGACCTGAGGCCCCGGCTTGGGGCCTGGTCGCGAGGCCCGCGCACTGGAGCGCCGATCGGCCTGGGGGCCTGTTGCTTGAGCGGCAAATAGGCTGAGGTTCACCGGACCATCGAGGGGGCCCTGAATCCAGTGGAGGGGGGGGACAAACGGACCCCCCGCCAGGAGCGGCGATGACCAGGGCAGTGACGCAGCGGCGCCATTTTGCAGCGATTCCTCAAAGGCTGGGCCTGACAGAGCGGAGCAGTGAAGCGCGCACCGGGGGCCCGAAGGTCAGTGCGGCGCCCCTGGTGCGGGAGTGGGCCCACGGCACCTGTGGAGGGCCGCATTACAGCCTCGACAAATTAAGTGGCCCCGCAGTGGAACCCCGGGGGACCTGGGTCCCCGTACAGCAGAGTCCTGGGCTGCAGGCCCCGGGCATATACATCTTCGGCAGGAAGAGAGGAGGGGTGAACTTGGCGGGGTGCTGGAGCATACCGGGTCAGGAACTCGGGGCCGGACAGTCGTGAGAGGACGGAGAAGTGTGACTTGACCTAACCCACACTGGCAGCCTTGTTGCTGTGCCACGGGGGCCGAACCGCGAGGAGCAGGGCTACTGCTGTAGTGGGCTGTGCTGGTGGCGGATGCGGTGAGGCGACCCAGAACGTAGTGGACGGCGGCTGGAGAGGCTGGGCCTGGCAGAGGTGACCACACAGCCACAGGCTCGAGTAAGTCCGGCTCGTGAGGCCCTCCGGGCTGAGGGAGAGGGCAGACCCGGCGGGGTGAGGACGATCACGCTAGTGCCCCACACGGCCCTCGGGCGGTCCTTCAGCTGAGTGCGGTCAACCAAGTGGGACACAGGAGAGACGACTCTTTTACCATGAGGCCTAAAGGGGGAGCCAACACCCAGACCAATAAGCTGGACCAATATGCTGTGCCGCTGAGCCAAGGTCAGCCAGGTGTGGCGGTTGAGGACAGGCGGGCCAAAAGGAGCCATCCCTTACTTCCATAATGGCTGCCATCCAGACTCTGGGCACTAACCTAGAGACAAAAATGGATAAGATCTCCATTGAAGTCAATCTACTAAGAACAGACCTGGGTAAAACCACGGAGAGATCTAAAGCAAACGCGACGGACGTCAAAGCGCTGCAAGCGGCGGAGAAGCGACTTGAAGGTCGTATCAACGACCTTGTGCACCAGCACCGCCAAATGGCCCTCCGGCTCGAGGATCAGGAAGGGAAAGCCGGAGAAGCAACATTCGCGTGATGGGTGTGCCGGAGGAAACGGAGGGGCACAACGTGGAACTTTTCCTAGAGGACCTGATCCTTCAGCACCTGTGGCCGAAAAGGCTGTCCAAGATCTTCACAGTCGAGCGGGTTCATCGTGCTCCGTTCCCCAGGCCCAAGCCGGGCTGCCACTCAGCACAATCATTGCAAAAATATTGAACTACAGAGACCGCGATGCCATCCTACAGGCGGCAAGGCAGCAGGGTGATCTACAGTATGAAGGAGACACAATCCGGTTTTTTCCTGACTTCACATTGCATGTCCAGCAGGAAAGACATTCCTTTCTGGGAGTTAAGGCGACGCTCCGAGAGAGAGGCATAAAATATATGATGTTCTTTACGGCCAAGCTGAAGGTCATCGCGGGGGGTAAGTCCCTGTTCTTCACATCGCCAGCGGAGGTCCGAAACTGGCTTGATACAGCAGCTCCGGCCGACCGGGCACAGCAAGAACACGGCTCATGGAGGGAGAACCGGGCTGAGTCCCCTGGGTCCGCGGCGGATAGATCGGTGGGAGACACACGGAGCCAGCGTTCATGGCGTTCAAGATCGGCCCGCGAGTCGGCCGTACGCTGAGGACTAGAACTATGAGACTTGACCCTGCTGAACTGTAATGTATAATACGCATGTGTTGTTTTCAAAACCTATTTTGTTTAGGAGCGGTCTGTATATTCGCCCGGTGGCCTGGCGGCTTCGTTGCCTTGCTGGGGGTGCTCCGAGACTAAAGGGACCTTACTGATGTGGGGCAGTGCCGGCGTGACGGCTGGAGTTTGGGTCGGTGCACGATTCCCTGAAGTAGTTTCCTCGGGAGGGGGCGGTTTCCTCACTCCCGGGTCGGGGTTGGGCGAAAGGCGCTCTGCTAATTGGGGCAGTGGGTAGTTTGAATCCTACAGAGCAGGGAGCAGGGTGGGGGTGGTGCGGTGGGGGGGGGGAGATGAGTCCAGCTGGGCTAGGTTGGGGAGCTGAGGGTTGGTTACAAGGGTCTGATGGGGTGGGAGATGGGGCTGGAGGGGGGAGGAAGAGGTGGGGAGTTGGGGAGTTGGTCTTTTGGTCGCACTTGGTAGGATTAGAGGAGGTTGTGTGGCGTGCAGGGGTCCCAGGGTCGGAACTGAATGTGACTTTCGACAATGGCTAAGAAATGGGACAAAAACCTCGAACTGCTGAGCTGGAATGTAAACGGGCTGGGGGACAAACTAAAACGCACCATGGTACTTCAATTCATCAAGCGACACATGCCCGATGTCGTGATGCTACAAGAAAACCACTAGCTAGGAAACATCTGCCACGCCTTAAATAGGTGTGGATACTCTTTGGACAGTCCACTCAGGCTTCACCACGGGGTCCCGGGGGGTGGGTATCCTTCTCCGCCGTGGCTTTCCCTTCCTACATGACCACACTGACACGGATCCACAGGGTCGCTTTGCCACAGTCTCGGGGAGGTGGGAGGGGCGCAGGCTTACACTGGTCTCTGAATATATCCCACCGGGTCTCCAAACACAGGCCTACACAGACCTTGGTACACTTCTCCTTTCTCTCCCTGACGGGCAGTTGTTTATAGGGGGGGACTTTAACGCGGTAGTCTCCGGTACATTGGACAGGCATCCGTCATGGGACATGCCAAAGTTGCTTGGGGACTTTCTCGAGACATTTGGCTTCACAGACGTCTGGCGTTTGGCCCATCCCGTAGACACACAGTACACTTTCTTTTAGGGGCCACACCACTCTTTCTCCCGCCTGGACTACATCCTCACTCCTTTACATCGTGACACAGAAGTCCGTACTGCAACACACCTGGCACGAGGTATCTCCGATCACTCGGTTATGGCCCACCTGGACGTCGGGAATGGGCGTGAGGGATGCGTGGCACCCATCAATGCTTGGCATCTCCGTAGTGAAGACCTCCATAAGGCACTCACCCTCTCGATAGCAAACTACTTCAACAGTAACAACGGCACTGTGGACTCAGCGGTTACACTATGGGAAGCCTTTAAGGCGGTCCTCAGAGGGGAGGCCCTCTCTGCGATTGCTGGCCGCCGTAAAGAAAGGGAGGTGCAGCTGGCTATGATTGAGGCTGACCTTGGGTCTCTGGAGCAGATAGCGCGAAGGGAGGACACGCCGGGGGCGCGCCATCGGCTGTCCCTGAAAACCGCTGAGTACCAGGCACTGGTTACAGAGGCAGCAAAGAAGTTGGCTACCACCAGGGAGGGTAGAATCTATGACCAAGGAGATAAGGCGGGCAAGCTCCTGGCCTGGCTCGATAAGAAGCACCAAGCTAGTAAAGTGGTAGCCGAGATTCATACAGCGGATGGCACCATACTTACGGAACCCCACGACATAGTCGCAGAATTTGCCCATCATTACAAGACAGTGTACAAACGGGGGTCTGATCGTCCAGAGGAGGACTCGGTGGCACTCCTGACGGACATCAAGATGTCGGCCCTCTCTGACGCAGAACGCGACCTCTTGGAGGCGCCACTCACCACGACAGAGGTGGAGCGCGCTATCGGGGATCTCAGTCCCGGCAAGGCGCTCGGGCCTAACGGCCTTCCGATTGAGCTCTACGGGATCAGCCCTTATCTTAAAAGAATGTTCGATGAAAGTAAGTCCAAAGGGATGCTGCCTCGCGACCAAGGATTGGCCACGATCGTGGCAATTCCTAAAGAGGGGAAGCCCAGGGAGTCGTGTGCTTCGTATAGGCCTATCTCCCTGCTAAATACTGAACCAAAGATATTAGCAAAAATCCTGGCAAATAGACTCAAGCCGGTCCTCACCACACTGGTCCACCCAGATCAATCTGGATTCATGCCCCACCGCAACACGGCACTGAATCTCCGCCGACTCAACGGTGTGTTGGGGAGGGTTCGTACATTGCTCAAGGACGCGGCTGTGGTATCTCTCGATGCCGCGATGGCCTTCGATACCCTCGAATGGCCGTATTTGATGGCAGTTCTCCATAAACTGGGGTTTGGCCCCAGTTTCATTTCTTGGGTGCAGCTCCTCTATGTTGACACACTCGCCCAGGTAGTCGTGAATAACAAGGTCTCGGAGGCTTTCTCCCTTGAGAGAGGAACTCGCCAGGGATGCCCTCTCTCGCCCCTCCTATTTGCTCTTGCCCTTGAGCCATTGGCCGCCTGGATCAGACAGGATGTATTCCTAAAAGGGCTTCGATGGGCGGATGGTTGGGAGGACAAGATCTCGTTGTACGGGTATGGTATGGACAGGTGGCTCTTGCCGGGGGGGAATTACGAAGCAGCACTCTATTCCAGGACTGCCAGACATGCACTTACAGGGCCGACCCTTCACTCGGTACAATTGTGGCACGCTGTCCAACGCAACATGGGCTGGCACAACACTCTCACTATGGCCACCCCGCTCTGGGTCTCTGAACGACTAGGCTTACTGGGCCGCACCAAGGGGTTCCGGAACTGGGACCTCATTGGTATCTCTCAGGTAAAGGACCTATGGGACGCTAAAGGGGTAAAATCCTTCGCATACTTACAAAACACATTTGAACTAGCGACCACGGAGTACTTTAGGTATCTGCAAGTCCGTAACTCACTTCAAAAAAAGATTCCACATGGCACTATGCCCCTTCCGGCCTCCCCCCCTGGAGGTTAGGCTACTAGACGGTCATATACAGGAACACGCAATCTCACTCACATACAAGAAGCTTATCAATAACCTACCTGACCTACTTCTGGGCTTGAAGGGGAGGTGGGAGGCGGATGGTCTGGAAATCGACGAGGAGGAGTGGAGGTGTGCGCTAGCCTCCCCAAAAGAGGTGGCCATCTCGTCCAGATTAAGGCTCATCCAACTTAAAATACTACACAGGGCATACATTTCCAGCACTAGGCTAAAGAGGATGGGTAGGAGCGAGGATGATGGGTGTCGGAGGGGATGCAGAATGGTGGGCTCCTTCTTCCACATGATATGGGAATGTCCGATACTACAGTCATATTGGGCAAAAGTGGTCCGGTGTATGCAGGGTGTATATGGGGAGGAACTGCGTCCAGAGGCGAAACGTTGCATATTGAACATATGGGAGTCAACAGATCTTTCGGCGAGAGGGAAGCTTTGGGTGACGCTTGGCCAGATGGTGGCTAAGCGCAACATTGCAAGACATTGGGGAGCAGTTGCACCTCCAAGACTTACCGAGTGGAAACAGGACATGGATTGGTGAATGCTCCAAGAGAGGACAGTGTACATGGCCCGGGGATGCCCCAAAAAATGGGGGGCGGTATGGGATAAATGGAACGAATACAGAGGTGACATCTCTGACCCGCCCCAGCCTCGCAGCTCGTTACTTGAGGCAGGAACCTGAGAGAGATGATGAACAGCGATGCAAATGCCATGTAAATGATGTAATGTTGTATTCCCTGAGTGAACCACTGTGCGCCATGTAAATCTAGAGTGCGACTCTGTAGTCCACTGTTTTTGGTTTTCCTACTTCAAAAAAAAGATTTTCAAAAAGGTGGAATGGCGGGAAGAGATTTAGGGTTAACAGGGTCACACAAGACGTTTGATTGAATTTCAGATGGCCAAATAATTTTACCCAAATGGTACAAAGTTTAGATGCAAGAAGCGTTTCATAGTTGGTTAGTCGTTCCTCGATCAAAGCCAGTCTGTCGAGGATCGGGGATAAAGATGACGAGAACAGAGCCCCAACTTTAACCAACAGGACTTCATTGGTATCAGACAGGGGAGCACCCAATAAATCCACATTTGAAGCAATAGAAGTAGAGGTTACGGGCACAGGCTCTGAAGACAATGGGGATACTGTTCCACCATACTCGTTAGTTTTTTGCAGTTTAACATTTTTCTGCCTTTGAGGTCCCCCTTCCCTCTTCCTCTTTACGGCCGGCTCCGGGGTTGGGGCTATGGATGAAGTAATGGGTTTGGGCACCGACCTTGTGGCAATGCGTGGAAGAATACCACAAGGTGCACCCTCTTGGGCCATCTCCGCAGGTAGGGGGGTGATCGGAACCTCCATGATTGTTGAAATTTCCAGAGGTGCCGGTGAGGACTGGCTGGCGCCTCTTGCTAGATCAGGGGAGTCCGTGGTTAGGACCAGGGGGCATTCAGGAGAGCGTGCAGCCGCCAAGCCACCTATCCATGAACGTTTGGTCTGCAGGTGATCGAAGGAGAGTCTTCGCTCTGTCCATGCAATCTCATGGGCTAAGACAGAGCTGGCTCTGATTAAGAATTGATCCAAAGTCCCAACGACGCTTCCCCCGGTCAGCGCCGATCTGCCTTTTCCCTCAAGTGTTGACATTTTGGCAGGGGACAAAAAGAAGGTAAAAAGTTCAAGGTACAAGGATCTCAGGTAATTTATAATGTAAATGTAAGAAGGAAGAGGGAACAACTAACCTGGATGGCCGCGGTTTTTAGACAGGGGGCCCAGCCCGGCCTCTTCTGTTCTCTAACAGGTTCAAACGGGCCCGCTCTTGGCCCGCGCGCCATGCGGTGGCCCTGTCGCCCTTTTCAGCACCTCCTGGCGCGATGATGCGGTGCGGAGTGTCGCAAAGGATGGCGGGGATTGTAGTCCACAGGCGGGGCGAGGCAAGATGCAGTGACGGCGTCCCAGCAGGTAAGTGGCGGCTCCAGAAGGCTAATGCCGGGTGAAAATCACGGGTGATCAGTAGAGAACAACACTCGTAACCAAGAGCGGACGCTACAGCGGGCTTTTGATAGGTTTCCATTTTCTTTTCTTCTTGTTTGCCTCTGTTTTGTGTTTCTTTTTGTATATCTCTTTCGCCCCAACTCGCTTCTCCTCTGCTCTTCGCTCCCCTTCTTTATTCCCCCTCAGTGCTGTCTTGTTTTGGTCTCTTCTTTATTTTTTTTTATTTTTTTGGAGGAGTTGGGTATTACCGGCCCTGTAGGTTTAGGTGCGTGATCACACTTATTGCTGGCACAGTCTTCAGCTCTCACAGCTCTCCCGCTGCCAACCTGCCAGCATCGTTTGCGCCGCGTCTGCAGCAGGCCTTACGAGCGGAGACCGCGGCTTCCGGCACGTCCACCCAGCGCCAGCGGCCCAAGCATAGGCCCCCTGCCAGCCCGCACAGCAGCAGAGAACTGTCACTCAGTCTAGAGGGCTGCGTCGCACTCCTCACCTCCAGCCCAGCAATCGGGCGGTGCAGGGTTGGGGAACTCGACTCACCGCAGACAGCAGGAGGCCCCCGCCAGGCAGCGGCCCAGCAGCGCCCCTCGGCCACGACTCTCCACAACGCGAGCCCCCCGCAGCGGCCTCTGCTCTAGAAGCACCTCACCCGATCTCCTTCAGCGCCAGCAGCTCCGGGAGCGCGGCAGTCGGAGGCGACCAAAAGAAGCTCCCGCTTCTCACAGCGACTCAGCCACAGGTAAACGCTATCCGTACAGGTAATTTTAGGCTAAATTTGTGAAGTAATAGTTACAAAATAAAAGTTTGAATATGTATGGTTACATAATAATGTTGTGATTTAATGTGTGGATACTTATTTGTAGAAGTAAGAAGTGTCAAATCATAAGCATATACGAGTTATGGTTTACATTGCTGTTGTGCAAGTTATGGATTACAGAGTTAACACTAACTAGTCAACTTCAGTGGTGCTTATGTTATGTTCTGTAACCATCACTTCCCTCTAACTGAAGTTCTTAAAGTTGATAGCTGTAACGAAAGTTTAAATATAGCATTTTTTAGTGAACGTCTGTATTTCCTGATGACATACTATATCTAACTTCTCTGACTTTATTCCCATCCCTCTTGCGCCCGGCAAGAGGCTGGGGTTGGCTGCAGGTCTTGGATTATGGCCAGGCCCTACACCCAACCAGCTGAGGCGTGTATACACTATGAGTGATGAATGCCTTTTTCTCCTCCTCTCTCTCTCCATCCTCCTCTATGCTTCTGTCTTCAGGTACAGTCACAAACTGGAATCCGGCACTGGCCTGGTCCATCTCCCACTCTCACACCTCCTCTCTTCTCAGTTCTTCTTTAACTTAGCAAACAGAACACGACATCTTCATCCGTTCTCTTGTACAAAATCCATTGATCAACTAAGGCTCCCTCTTTTCTCCACAACTATGATAAAAAGTGTGTTGAATGATTAAACAGTCTCAACCACCAGCTCGCCCACATGACATCGGATAACATCTGGGGGGGGTCCCTATGGTTTACCAATTCCGCTAGTGACAAATAGATTTTCAGCTTTGTCCTCATTAAAAGACTGTGACTGACTAAAGGCAACTACATACCGTAATGATTTGTCATCACCCACCGAAAATCAGCATATGGGGGGAGGTCCACCAGATCAGATCTGTCAGGAGGAACGTGACTGTATGTAACAAGGGCCCAAAGACACCCTGCCTGTGGCTTCATCTAGTCTAACGTCTTATAACATAATATCTTGGAACATAGCTGGGTTGGCAGGGAAGGTTGAAGATCCAAAATGGGTAGAGTTTATAAGGGCCTTTCCGGTGATTTGTCTGCAAGAGACCTGGATGGTGGAAAGTGACACACTTTTAGAGGGTTACAAAACCCTATTTGTGCCGGCAGAACCGTCACGTAGCGGTAGAGCTAAAGGGGGTATGGTAATTTATATCGATATGGCCTTAAATTGTGTTGCCAAATTAATAACTTCTGACAACACTAACATCCAAGCTATTACCCTAAAAAGAGGGAATGCAATGGTGCTCCTGATTAATTTCTACAATGCTGTAAATGCCAGAGGTGAATTCAGGATTAATGAACTGGGCAACTTCATCAGATTAAATTGCGCTAGGGATTTCCACCGGCTTTTGATTATGGGGGACTTCAAAGTGCATCCATGCGGGAATCCAATGCATACAGCTATGGGAGTACTGGGATGCCATAGGATGGAGGGACTTCATTTTGAGCATTCAGGCAGGGGAGACATGCTGAACCATCTACTTAATGAATTTTACTTGGTTTCAGCCATGTCAGTGGTGGACATTTGTAGTCACCAGTTTGTCCCAACATTTAAAGGTCGCTCTGGGGGGTCTTTTATTGACCCCATCCTGTTCTCTAATGGCCTTCAGTCCACTATGTCGGGTTTCAAAATTGAAGAAAGTATATATAGTGACCATAATCCAGTCTGTATCTTCTTTGATGGTAATCTTTTAAAACTACGGGAAAAGCTGTTAACCCGAGGAGTACTGAAAAGCACAGATGGAAGGCGCCGACTTAAATGTTCGAATGTGAACTCTGACCAATTATATGATAGGATCCACAAAACTTGTGACCCAGAATTAACATTGTGTGTGTCTCCCAAATCCTTCCCACCTGAATGAATATGCTACTTACCAGTATGCATCTGTTCTTGGCATGTAGGGCTGCTAACATTCATATCTTAGCATTAGATCGCCGCCTAGTGTTGGGTCCGGATGATCGCACATTGTTGTCCTGGAAGAGTCTTCGAAGTATCCTGAGATAGGTGGCTCCTCCCCTGGACTACAGTGCGCATGGGCATCGGCTCCATCCCCAGATTGTTTTTCGCCATTGTGGCAGAAGATGGAGTGAAATGTGTAAAGGATGTCCATGCTAAAGACTTAATACAATAGTATATCTGCAGCTGCGACAGGCACCGGGGAGGAGGGTGGGCGATATGAATGTTAGCAGCCCTACATGCCAAGAACAGATGCATACTGGTAAGTAGCATATTCAGTTCGAGGCATGTGGGCTGCTAAATTCATATCTTAGCATAGAATACATAGCAGTCCCTCCATCAGCGGCGGTTGCCCGTGCCAGCTGCAGAAACCTGAAAAAGTGTTTTGAGAACAGCCTGTCCTACAGCAGCTTGCTGCTTGGAATGTACATCAACACAGTAGTGTTTTGTAAAGGTATGTGGTGTAACCCACGTGGCTGCTCTGCAAATGTCCTCTAAAGGGATGTTTCCTAGGAAAGCCATGGATGCCCCCAATTTGCGTGTGGAGTGCGCCCTTGGGGGTATCGTTAAAGTGCGCTTGGCCTTTTGATAACATATTTGGATGCACTTAACAATCCACCTGGCTATTCCCGCTTTGGAAATAGGGTTGCCTTTGTGTTGTGGTGAGAAGGCAACAAAAAGCTGTTTTGTTTTCCTAAAGTGTTGTGTCCTGTCTATGTAGTACATCAACGCCCTCCGTACATCTAAGGTATGGAGCATTCTTTCCGCCACCGTTTGTGGGTTTTGGAAGAATGCTGGCAAGTCAATAGTTTGGTTGAGATGAAACTGTGACACCACCTTCGGAAGGAATTTGGGGTTAGTACGTAGCACTACCCTATTTGGATGAATCTGAATGAATGGCTCTTGGATTGTGAGCGCTTGTAGCTCACTAACACGCCTCAATGACGTAATAGCAATTAGGAAAGCTACTTTCCACGTCAGGAACTGGAGTTCACACGAGTGCAGTGGCTCAAATGGTGGTCCCATCAGTCTGGTGAGGACCACATTGAGGTTCCACACCGGAGCTGGCGGTGTTCTTGGGGGAATGACTCGTTTCAGACCTTCAAGGAAAGCTTTAATGGCAGGCACTCTGAAGAGAGAGAGATGCTGCCTGTTCTGAAGATAAGCCGCTATGGCGGATAGATGTATCCGAATGGAAGTGTACGCAAGATTGCACTTGTAAAGGTGTAACAGATAGCAAATGATGTTAGGGATAGATGCATCGAGCGGGTTGATGTCATTGGCTGTACAGTAAATGACGAAACGCTTCCATTTTGCAGCATAGCATGCTCTGGTAGTTGGCCTCCTTGCCTCCTTGATGATGTTCATACATTCTGGAGGTAGGTTAAGGTAGCCAAACTCTAGGACTTCAGGAGCCAGATCGCCAGGTTGAGCTGTTGCGGATCTGGATGCTGAATTTCTCCATGGTTCTGCGTCAAAAGTCTGGGCGTGAGGCGCAGTCTTTGATGCGGCACCACTGATAGTTCGAGGAACGTGGTGTACCAGGCCTGGCGCGCCCACGTTGGAGCAACCAGGATGAGAGTCATCGAGTGTTGCCTTAGTTTTCTCGCCACCAGTGGTATCAGAGGTGTTGGCGGAAAAGCGTACGCAAATTTGCCTGACCAGTTCATCCATATCGCATTGCCTTGCGACTGTGGGTGAGGAAACCTGGCGGCAAAGTGTTGGCATTTTGCGTTTTCTTTTGTTGCAAACAGGTCTATCTCCGGATGACCCCACTGCTGGAAGTACGGGTGGAGTACAGATGGGTGTAACTCCCACTCGTGCATTTGATGGCTGTATCTGCTGAGCAGATCCGCCATCTGATTGTCCTTTCCCGGGAGGTGTTCTGCCATGAGGAAGATGTTCCTCTGAATGGCCCACCGCCACATGCCCTGAGCCAGATGAGACAGCTGCGGCGAGTGGGTGCCCCCCTGCTTCTGAATGTAGTACATCGCGGTCATGTTGTCCGTCCGGACTAACACTACCTTGTTGCACAGATGTACAATGAAGGACTTGAGAGCCATGAAGATTGCCATCAGTTCTAGATAGTTGATGTGCATCTTCTGTTGCTGCTTTGTCCATAGTCCCTGCACTGTGTAATCGAGCACATGAGCTCCCCATCCCTGGAGAGATGCGTCCGTTGTCAGGATAATCTGTGGCACTGGCTCGTGGAACAGTCGGCCCTTGCAAAGGTTGTGTGGAGTCCACCAATGCAGAGAGTCGTATGCCCGACTGGTAACCAACACTAGGTCTGTCAATTGACCCCGAGCCTGTGTCCACTGATTTGCTAAGCACTCCTGGAGCGGGCGCATATGTAACCGTGCGTGAGGGACTATGAAGATGCAGGAGGCCATCATGCCTATCAACTGCATGAACACTCTCGCTGGAAGTGAGTGTTGTGGTCTGAACTTCTGGATTAGAGACAGCATGCTGTCTATCCTGACTTGGTTTGGCTGAGCCATGGCCGTCAGGGTATTGATCGTCGCACCTAGAAACTGCCGGACTTGTGCCGGTTGAAGATGCGACTTCGGGTAGTTCAATGAGAAACCTAGATTGTGAAGGAGGTGAATGGTAGTTGACATGTCTGCGGCGCACTGTTGCTCCGACTTGGCTTGAACGAGCCAGTCGTCCAGGTAGGGGTAGACATGGATGTTCTGCTTCCTGAGGTGCGCCGCTACTGTCGCCAGACACTTGGTAAACACCCTCGGGGCTGTAGTGACTCCGAAGGGTAGGACCTTGAATTGGTAATGCTTGCCTTGGATAGTGAACCTGAGGTATTTCCTGTGGGACGGGTGTAGTGGAATGTGGAAATAAGCATCCTTGAGATCTAAGGTTGCTAAGTAGTCCCCTTGGTTTAACAAGGGAAGAATCTGTTGCAGTGTAAGCATATGGAAATGTTCTGACAGTATATACAGGTTGAGGGGACGTAGATCCAGAATGGGTCTGAGAGATCCGTCCTTCTTTGGAATAAGGAAGTACAGGGAATATACCCCCGTGCCTTCCTCTCCCACTGGCACGAGCTCGATTGCGCCTTTTTGCAGCATCGCCACTACTTCCTGCTGCAATAAGTGCAAATGCTCTGCGGACATAGGCCTTTGCCTTGGTGGAATGTTGGGTGGAGTGGATTTTAGCTCTAGACAATAACCGTACTGTACTAGTTGCCGCACCCACCTGTCTGTGGTGATCTTTCTCCAGACGGGCAGGAACTGCTGCAGTCTTCCCCCGACAGGTGTCAAGTGGTCGGGGGGCAGTGACAGAGAGTCACTGTTTTGTCGGGGTGGAGGAGCGGGAGTTGTTATTCCCTCTGCCGCGTCCCCTGGTGCTGTTTCCTCGGTAACCCCCTTTGTTTTGTTTGGTGTACGAGGACTGTGCTCCACCTCTCGCGAATTGAGACTGTTGACCCATCTATCCTCTGGTGACTCCACGCGCACCTGAGCGACGAAAAGTGTTGCCACGAAACTGTTGTGACTGGAGTGCCCCCATCGACTTAGCAGTTTCAGTGTCTTTCTTAATTTTTTCTAGGGTGGTGTCAACATCTGGACCAAACAGACTATCAGGATTGACTGGCTGATTAAGTATGGTTGTCTGAATATCTGGTTTAAACCCCGAGATGCGGAGCCACGCCTGTTGTCTCAGCATAACGCTAGTGTTGATAGCTCTAACTGCTGTGTCTGCGGCGTCAAGTGCACACCTGATGGCTGCGTTTGAGATCAGCTTTCCCTCCTCAATAAGCAGTTTGGTGCCCTCTTGAAACTGTGGAGGCAGGTGTTGTATAATCTGTTCTAGGGTGTCGTAATGCGCCCTATCGTAACGTGCTAAGAGTGCTTGTGTATTTGCGATGCGCCAAACATTTGCGACCTGTGCAGCTACTCTTTTGCCCCCTGCCTCTAGCACTTTGGACTCTTTATCCGGGGGAGGAGCTTCACCCGTCGTCTGGGAGTTGGCACGTTTCCTGGCATTTGCGACCACAAGAGAGTCCAGTGGCAACTGTCCCCGAATGTATGCGGGGTCTGCAGGTGCTGGTCTGTACTTCTTTTCAATACGTGGATTGACCACTCGTGCTCTGGTAGGCTCTTTAAATACGTCCGCAGCATGCTTGAGGACTCCTTTAAGCATAGGCAGCGTTTTCACTGTCCTTTCAGAGACTGAAAATGTGTCGAAAAGGAAGTCTTCTTCTACCGGGTCAGCATGCATGTCCACATCATGATTGGCTGCTGCCCTCTCAATTAGTGCATGAAAACCTGCTGAATCCTCTGTTGGGGATGCACGTGCGTTGAAAGGCTGCGGGTCATGCCCCACACTTTGGGTGCCCTGGTCACCAGTGTCATCATATGAATCAGGTTGTGCATCTGGTTCATTGATAGGGAAGGTGTATTGCTCGTCCTCATCATACCCCTCACCCTCAGAGTGTTCTGGTGAGGGAGTAGGGCTCCGTCTTGGAGGAGGCTGGATAGGTTCCATGAGGCCTGAAGCGTCTAGGGGCACCCTTTTCTTCTTCAGTGGGATGACATAGGAGTCCACGGGCTCTGAAGTGATTTTCCTTTTATAAAGGGTCAATTTGCCTGTGTCAGCGTCGATAAAATGCTCTGAATCATCTCCTGATTCGAGTACCCGACCTGGAAGTGGGCTAGCCGTCGAAGAAACCGGCTTCTTTGGCGCCGATTTGGTGGAAAAGGCTTTCGGCGCCTCCTTTGGCGGCAGAATGAAGAGAAGTTTGCCAGAAGGCTTTGCCGGATTGTCTGTCTGCGCCTGCGGCGAGGAGATAGGAGCCGACGTAGCAGAGGCCTTCTCCCTGATTCTCTGTAGTGATTCGGCGATGGGGGACGCCTCACTCACAGTGGGTTTTGACGCCGACGAGGATGTCTTGACCTTTCCCTTGGATCCGACGTCTTGATGGGCCTTGTGCGTCTTGGACGAAGATGCTGCTGACACCGACCCCGAATCCTTGGACCGGTGCGCAGACGTGCCAGTTTTTGATCCGTGCGCCTGCGTAGCCTCCGTGTCCACTACGCGTCCGCCTGACGATGGTTTAGTCGGAGCCGGAGCCGCGGCGCCGGCTGTGGCGTGCTTGGACGGCGTTGCAGCGGTTGACCCGTGCCGACCATCTTTCTTAGAGGACCCCTCCTCTGGCGTCGATTTAGATGTAGCAGCTGTTGAATCGACGGATTTCTTCGACTTCTGCGGACCGGAGGTCGACGGAGTCGATGAAGTAGCGGGCACAGTCGTTTTCGTCGGTACGGCAGCCATCTTAGGGACATTCGAGTCCTTAAGTTTCGGTTTCGTTTTCGGGTCAGCCATTTTAGATGTAGTCGAGCCCGATGGTTTCGGTTTCGGTTTCGATACAGTCGGCTCAGCAAGTATGTCCGTGGCCGGGCCAGAAGGCGGGGCCGTGGCTTGCGGCACGGGGTCTTGGGTAAGGCCTACAGGCGATCCCGTGACCCGATCGGTATCTTCGTAACCTTCGGGGCAGAGCTCGTCCCCTGAGCTATCTGCCGCGGCCCCATAAATCTCTTCGTCGTCTCCTACCTCGTCGACGTATTCAAGGCCTTGACCCACGACTCCGTCGTCGTCTACCGGATCCGCCTCGACCTCCGTCTCGGGCGGGGAGATCTGAAGATGATGACCCTGGTCCTCGTCTTCTTGGTCGCCGAAGATGTTTTCCGGATCCGGGCCGCTTGTCTGGCTTCCAGGCGCACCGCGCGCCGAAGCTTGAGAGTCTTCTTAGACCGGAACTGTGCACAGGCCTTGCACTTGCCGTCGTCGTGGTCTGGTGAAAGGCATTTGTTACAGACCGGGTGTAAATCGATGTGTGGGTACTTGGACCCACAGAGCGGGCAGTACTTAAACGGGCTCCGCTCCATGTTAGAAAGTTGCAGTCGTGTCGCGATGAGAAGGCCTCAAAGTCCGAAGAGCAAAAACACTCCGCTGATTCCGGCTCCAAGAGACGGAAGACTCGAGACCGTGCGCAGACAATACCGACGCAAAGAAAACGAGGCCTTTTGGCCGCTAAAAGTTAGTTTTTCTCGGTTTCGACAGAGAGACGTCGAGACCACATCCGAACCCAATGGCGGAAAAAAACAATCTGGGGATGGAGCCGATGCCCATGCGCACTGTAGTCCAGGGGAGGAGCCACCTATCTCAGGATACTTCGAAGACTCTTCCAGGACAACAATGTGCGATCATCCGGACCCAACACTAGGCGGCGATCTAATGCTAAGATATGAATTTAGCAGCCCACATGCCTCGAACATTTTGTTAGCTTTTGAGGGGATTACCACTAAAGTAGGATCCATGCTAACTATCCCGTTATCGGGGGCTTTGCACAAAGACCCGAAATGGTTTGATCATACCTGTTCAAAAGCTGCCCAAGCGCTAAAGGCAGCATTGAAGATTAGCCCTAGAGATCCGCTGTTGATCCGGTCATTACAATGCAATGGTTTCACCTTTGGAAAAGTTAGAGCTATTGGCATTGTAAATGACAAAAATTGTATTTATGTGTTGGTTTTGAAAACAGATAAATAAATGGCATTGTCATTTACATTGCCATTAGCTTAATCTCGGCAGTCACTCTGCACTCCCTAGTCACTCTGCAGTCACTCTGCACTCCCTAGTCACTCTGCAGTCACTCTGCAGTCACTCTGCACTCCCCAGTCACTCTGCAGTCACTCTGCACTCCCTAGTCACTCTGCAGTCACTCTGCACTCCCTAGTCACTCTGCAGTCACTCTGCACTCCCTAGTCACTCTGCAGTCACTCTGCAGTCACTCTGCACTCCCTAGTCACTCTGCAGTCACTCTGCACTCCCTAGTCACTCTGCAGTCACTCTGCACTCCCTAATCACTCTGCACTCCCTAGTCACTCTGCACTCCCTAGCACTCCCTAGTCACTCTGCACTCCCTAGCACTCTCTAGTCACTCTGCACTCCCTAGCACTCTGCAGTCACTCTGCACTCCCTAGCACTCCCTAGTCACTCTGCACTCCCTAGCACTCCCTAGTCACTCTGCACTCCCTTGCACTCCCTAGTCACTCTGCACTCCCTAGTCACTCTGCACTCCCTAGTCACTCTGCACTCCCTAGTCACTCTGCACTCCCTAGTCACTCTGCACTCCCTAGTCACTCTGCACTCCCTAGTCACTCTGCACTCCCTAGTCACTCTGCACTCCCTAGTCACTCTGCACTCCCTAGTCACTCTGCACTCCCTAGTCACTCTGCACTCCCTAGTCACTCTGCACTCCCTAGTCACTCTGCACTCCCTAGTCACTCTGCACTCCCTAGTCACTCTGCACTCCCTAGTCACTCTGCACTCCCTAGTCACTCTGCACTCCCTAGTCACTCTGCACTCTCTAGTCACTCTGCACTCCCTAGTCACTCTGCACTCCCTAGTCACTCTGCACACTCACTACTCTGCACACTCACTACTCTGCACACTCACTACTCTGCACACTCACTACTCTGCACACTCACTACTCTGCACACTCACTACTCTGCACACTCACTACTCTGCACTTTACACAAAGATCTGTTACAATTAGAATACAATAAAACTAGGTGTAAAAAATGATAGGAAGTAATCTTCCTCGAGTTTATCTAGCACCCGATTCTCTCCCTTCCTTCCCCCTTCTAGCTCCCCACCTCACCTTCTGCCCACACGTTTTCAGATAATGCTGTGAATGGGTGCAAGTATTTATTTTACTTAATGCAGTTTTATATAGCATAAACTTTTCTAGCACCCGATTCTCTCCCTTCCTTCCCCCTTCTTGCTCCCCACCTCACCTTCTTCCCACACTTTTTTCAGATTATGCTATGAATGGGGGATGGCGGGCAAAAAGAGATGGGGTGAAGGAGGGACGAGGGGGTTGTAGGGAGGGGGTGGGGCGCCAAAGACGGATGGTGGACGTGGTATACAAGGACGAGGAGGGATAGAGTTATTGGGTGTAGAGATAGGGAGGGTCGTAGGAAGTGGGTACGAAGGGAATAATAATAATAATAATAATAAGGCCATTTCTTAAGCGCCTGGTTACACCAGAGACGGTGTGTCCCCGCGCTGAAAGACTGCTGCTCCCAACTGAAGCTAACACCCAAGATGCAGTAAGTTCTCAACATGTCTGAATACACTTACTTTGGAAAAAGATGAGTTTTTAGATTCTGTCTAAATCTTGTTTCGGAGGGTTCCATCCGAAGGTTCAGGGGGAGGCCATTCCAGTGCTTGCTTGCCAAGAAGCGGAATGAGCTACCTCCCATTCTGGACTTATAGATACGGGGGATTTTGAATAACATCGCTCCAGCGGATCTAAGATTACGAGAAGGGCGGTGGATGATAAGGAGTCTTTGCAAGTATTAGGGGCCTTTTTCGTGGGCAATGCGGTGAGCCATACATAGTGCCTTAAATTTAATCCGCTCCACGATAGGGAGCCAGTGGAGTTTGCGTAATGCCGTTGTGCCAGATGCCCTACGAGGAAGGTTTAATACTAAACGGGCAGCGGCATTTTGGACACATTGCAGTTGTTGAATGCCTTTTTTACTCAGGCCAAGGAGAAGGGCATTGCCGTAGTCCAGATGCGGCGTGACCAGGGCGTGGGTAAGTTTCTTCCTGACACCAAAGGGGAGCAGGTCGAGAACTTTGCGGAGGGTTTTAAGAATTCCAAAGCATTTACCAGTGATTTTATTGATTTGTTGATTTTATTGATTAAAGGGGCCGGAATGGAAGGGGGGAGACGAGGGAGGAGATGAAGAGAAGAAACGTCAGGAGAGCTGAAGGAAGGGGGCCGGACAAGCTGGCTGCAGAAGGAAAAATGGCTGAGTGAAACCGGGTAGTGGAGAGAAGGAGGGACGAAGTGAAGGAGATGTGAGAAGGATAGGATGAGAGGGTTGGAAGGGAGCCTGGCTGAGGCTCGGCAGGGGCTGGAGCTCAATAACAGACGGGATGCAGCTGGGTTCTGTGTGGAGTGATGGAGGGGTAGGGTCAGTGTCTTTCACTCCAGTTGCCACTAAAGTCTCTGAGAATGACCAGTAGAACAATTATGTACCTAGAAGAAATAATAATGCATTTTGTATAGCACCAAACGCTACTATTCTGCTGTTTCTAAACACTGTAAAACATGGACTTACCACCTCTCGGAGGAATGAAAGACTGGGTCTGCCTTATTCGGATTTGAACTCATGACTTTTTCTAATAACTGAAGATAGGAAAAAATGTGGCATAATGGCAAGAGCTAGTGACTTTGGAGTTGGTGAACTAGGTCCGAATTTCACGTGGGCTCAACATCCTGTGATTCTGGGCAAATCACCTGTGTCCCTTAGGAGCACCCCAGCCAAACCTCCCGCAATTTAGGAACGATTTGAAGACAGCTCTTTAAGAAGCACTGCGTCAGGACCAGTGACACTAGAATTATGTGATTTTGCCACCACCTTTTCCGCATAAATGAAGGATACTGAAACTGTAAGTTTCCTTAGGGGCAGAGTCAGGCTGTGGGCGCTTTGAGACAAGGCGGTGTTAAATGGCATGCAGGGGTGGGGGGAGCCCTACCTTCACCCTGTACAAAAAAGCCAGGGGCAGGTTCAGACCTGCCCCTTGTGGAAGTGTGCCCGTCGCTGC